>NC_083718.1:26272045-26575075 GCF_028564815.1 Eubalaena glacialis
AGCTTCTAAACCAGCCTTTTTTCTCCAATATCCTTCAGGTTGGTAAACTGGGGACATTATTTTCCAAATCTTTGGGTTTTTTGGCAGGGTTCTAGATAGGAAAATAAGCCTTTGGGGTATAACCATGGTAACATGGACAGGATTTTATTGGTTCTGTCTCCCTGTGGCCTCTTCCCTGTGTCCCCACCTCTGCTGTCTTTCATGGTTGGGTCAGGCCTTTCCTTTCTTGGGCAAGCAGTCTCAGTCTGTCCCCTCCATGGCTGCAGAGGAGAAATCCTTGGTTTGGGTCCCAGTCTGTCCACATGGGTTATTCTTATGCTTTATGCAGATAGAAACATTAGTATGTCTAGAATTAGCAATATAGTATTACATTATTTTAACCAATAGATGTAAAACATGTTTCATCAGACCTTCCTACTAGCCCTACTTAGAGGCTACTTAGAGGGTGGGGATAGTCTGTTTCCCTTATTCCTGTGGAAACTCAGACCAACAGCATTAGCAGACTGTAGGCAGTTAAGATGTTAATGGGAGATTCTAGGAAATGATAAACCAGGTAGTTGACCCCTAATTACAAAATCTGAATTACAAATTCATGCATTCATTTACTATGTATATTAATTTTGAAGTTTATATTATATTCTGTTACAAATTTTGGGTGTAGAGAATTTTGCCTGATTGATGTGCTGTATTCTAGATAGGATTTTTCGTGAGGTTTTGGGGGTTGTTGAACATGGCATAATCATTTTATGATAGCTGGGACAGAATTTTGGAATAATTTGCAATAAGTGGTTTTAATCACAAATCTGTAGGAAGATGAATTGAACTCTTCTTCCAAGTTTAATTATAACTACTGCTGTGCTCTTGCTGAAATCAAAGCTGAACCTGAGATTAGTGACTCACTTTTTTTGTTGAAATGATATGTTCAGCATGAGTGAGCTATAGTAAAAAATACAAAACCTCAAAATAAGTGAAATGCAATTAACTTCGCTTCATCAAAGTCATTTTTGCCCCAGTTACCTGAGTACTAATATCTAAGCTCAATGTGTCAAGATTGTAGCAGAACCTAATAGCCAAGAAATGTGATGTATTTTGAGAAAGAAGGGAGTATTATTATAGTTATCCTATATGTTATACTTTCTTTGGGTAACATTTCTTTGGGCATTCAAGTTGTTTGGGAAACAAAAGATTTTGATGTTTTCTTCTGCGACTTAAAAGATTAAAACATTTGTGTAACAAATTTATGTTTATGCTAAAAGTTACTATGGTGTTTTCTTCTTTAGAATCAACCCCAGTGATAAGGTGAGTCAGAAAACTGAATTTCTTTTTCGATAGCTGCGGATGCAAGAGAACAGAGAGGTTAAATGGGCTTCCTTATACACAGAAATAAATGATTGATTCAGATTAAAAGAATGTATAGAATCATACATTTCTCAGGACATGAGCTAAATGGTAGACAGAAATCTTTGGGTTAAATTGTGGACAGTAGGACCATCTTGGAATATCAGGAAGCTTCATGTCTTCTATGTGGTACTTTCAAAGATGGCCCTTAGAATACTGATCTCTGTTCTGAAGGCACTCAGGATCTAAAGTTAATTCTGATATTCTGTCTACTTGGCACATTTTGGATTTTGTCTGATGTAGCAGAAAACTTCCTAAGCAGAATAATTTTTTAAATATGATTACATTGGATTAGGGCAATGAACACGTTGCTCATCTCAATAATGCTTCCAGCTTTTGAATTCATTAAAATAATAAAAACTTTTCTTTATCTGCCTCATTATTTTTAATGCAGTTCTGTCATAGAGCAGACTTAATCCCTTTATTGGTGAAGGGAGTTAAAATTTCCCTTCTGAAAGGAAAAAAATTCACTTCTTCTAGTTAATCTGATACCTTTGTCTTCAAGCTCTTTTGAAACATCTTAGTGAAAACAAAACCAAAACTAAAATCACAGCAGAGGGAGGGACATAGCATTGCATGGCCTAGTGGTGGGTGGAGCACAGGCTAAGTGATGCTGATGGACTCCCAAATTCTGAATGTTCATCAGGGCTGTGTTCTGAACAAAAAGTCATTTACACTCTCTGAGTCTTGGTTTCTTCATATAGAAAGAAGGGCTTTGATTTAGATCTCTGAGGTTCTTTTTAGTGCTAATTGTTTTTATCATTTAATCCAAATGCAACAGGAGGTATTTTGTTCAATTCCACCTTGTTTAATTTTCATAACTCTTCTGACCCCACACCCTTGACCAGCTACTGACCCTAGTTTCCTTTACAGAAGCACGTCTCAAAGGAGATGTCCCTACTCGTTGGTCTACTTCTTGTCCTCCCATTTTTTCTTAAACTCACTCCATCACCCTTTGGTCCCTACCACTCTTACTGAGACTTCCTGTCAAGGTAACCACATTGCTAAACCCAACGCATTTGTCCTAGGACCGGCCATGGGATGTAGGGTTTCCTTGCTACGTACCCACCTGAGAACACTAGACTAAGCCTTCAAGTGCCCTTGGCTGCTTAGGTGGTGCGGGTCTCTGCCATAGCGTCATCCTGATGGCAGAGTTGTGACAGATTAGTTATCACTTACTGCACAAGTAAAGGGCTGATCCCAGGAGGTTGTTGGAGGCTAGAATGGGAATTGTGCTTTTAACTTCAGACGTCACGAAGTAACCTGTTCTTTGAGATCACCTGTGTAGCGTGCCTAGAACTGTTCAGTTGAATAGCAGGCACTCTATACCTGTAAGATTTTTCTCCATCTTTTTTTCCTCCTTCCATCTTTCCTCCACCCTTTAGTCTTGGCCTCTAAATCATAGCGTGGAATTATAACCACGGAGCACATCCTGATTCACATTGCTTTCAACATGCGATAAAGGCATATTCTTCATGGGGGCTGTTTCCCTGCTTTTCTCTCCTGTCTCACCGTAAATGAGGGCTGCTCCCCTGGCTGTACCTGCAGCTCATGACATGAATCCTCTGAGGCATGGCCTTTTTCCAGCAATAAATCAGCAGAGCTGCCCCTATTCCTGGAGGTGAGCCTTTCCTAGGCGTGGGAAATTAATAGAGCAGGATCCCCTACTTTCCCTTAGGGTTTGCCGAAGCAAAGTTTGTTTACAGTGAAAAATGTGCCATGCAGCTCCGGCTTTAACCTCACCAGTGAACATATGGATTCAGATGGAAGCAAAATGGGATACTGTAAATATACCGGGTGCTTCTGCCACCAAGGCAAGAAGTGAGGGGGAATCTAATTATTCTTGAACAGATTGTCTTGTGCCAAGCACTGTCATCCTTGTGTGCAGATTAACAAGAAAGTGGCCCGAATCTAACTTGAAAACCACACAGGGCCATCTGTGGGTTCTCTGTGTGTTTACCTCAGTGAATAGATGGACAACACCATGAATCTTCACTAGGTTAGGAACAGTTTGGAGCTTGAAATGTTAAGCTGCCTCTTTCGCTTTTCTCTCCTGTTCTCAAGTTCTCAATCCTTCTTTCTCCTCCTCTCAGAATGCATTTTTCTGTCTTGTTAATTACAGGTTAATTATAGGTCTGTGGCTCTGCTGTAGAGGCTCCATTGTTTATAGATTCCTCAGCTAGTTTACCTCCTTTCTGTTAATCCTATTTCCCACTCCAGTTCTCTTTACACGGCTTCCCTTCCAGGCCCTTTGATTCTGTCCTCCTCAAAACTCACCTTACGGAAAGGTCTCCTATCAGTCATTCATGCCTTACCATGCCTCAGGTCTGTGTGCTGTTACATTTTTCCTTAGTTGTAGAAGAAGAAGTTTTGCCCCTTGTTTGAAAAGGTTGGCAGGGGACTCTTTCTCAAACCCTGATGTTACCCTGCATATACTTGCCCTACTGAGTTCAATCCATAAGCATTTTCCTTCTTTTTGGCGCCTTTGCACACCTGCAGCTTGAATCCTTGATACTCAAACGTCCTGAGCTGCTGGACATCTCTGGGAATTTTGGTTTTAAGAAAAGGTCAAGTGTGAGTTCATGTAAGCATTTTTATTACCTGTGTTCTTGTCTCCTAAAAAGTTCCATGTTTATTCACTTCCCTGTCTCTCCCCTGTGGTGCTCCCGGAGCCCTGTGTATTTTTTCTGTCAGATCGCAGGGCACACTATCTTGTAATGTCCAATCTCTTATCTGTTTCTCCTGGATACGTAAGCTCCCTGAGGCCAGGTATACCCTTCATCTTGTTCATTATCATAATAAGTCAGACATACCTGCGATAAAATTCCCACCTCTACTCCTTAGCAGCAGCAAGACTCTTGGACCTTTCCAAGCCTCTATAGCAGGTATAATCCCGAATTGTCACTAATTGGATAGTAACAGCTGACATATATGGGGTACTTACTACATGCCAGGGCTTGTACTAAGGAATCTACAGGGATTGTTTCATTCAACCCTCACGATGTCTGTGAGGTGAGTACTGTTATTATTGCCTGCTGTTTTTGTTTTTGTCTGCTTGTGGGAAAGATATCTTTATTTACAATGATAAAAAGAATAAGAGAATTGCTAGCATTTATCTATGTGCAGTATGCCCATTTTATAATAGATGCGTCTGTATAGTCATAAGTTCAGCACTTTTTAATTTTTTTAACTGAATGATTCTTTAAATTCTATAGTGCTTTACAATTTTCAGAAGTTTCATACACATGATTTCATATAATCCAATAATAACCCTTTTTTCTCCCCCACTTCTGTATTGCCCCTCCCCCTTTCCTCCCCTCACTGGTAACCAATAGTTTGTTCTCTATATCTGCGACTCTGTTTCTTTTTTGTTTGATTCACTAGTTTGTTGTATTTTTTAGATTCCACATATAAGTGATATATAGTATTTGTCTTTCTCCATCTGACTTATTTCACTTAGCATAACGTCCTCCAAGTCCATCCATGTTGCTGCAAAGCAAAATTTTGTTCTTTTTTATGGCTGAGTATTATTCTATTGTGTGTGTGTGTGTGTGTACACACACACACACACGCACTTCTTCTTCACCCGTTCATCTTAGGTTGATGGACATTTAGGTTGCTTCCATACCTTGACAATTGTAAATAGTGTGGCTATGAACATTGGGGTGCATATATCTTTTCTAATTAGTGTTTTTTATTTTTTGGATATATACCCAGGAGTGGACTTGCTGGGTCATATGGTAGCTCTATGTTAATTTTTTGAGAAACCTCCATAATGTTTTCCTTTTACCTGCTATTTTTAGATGAGAAAGACAAGGCTTTAAGAAGTTTAAGTTACTCACTCAAGGTTACACAGCAAGGAGGTGGCCAAGCTAGAAGCTAATACTCGGTCATCTGACTCCAGAGCCTGTGCTCTTTAGCTTGCAGGTTCCTTAAAGGTAGGAATGTTTGGTAAGAATATAGCAGTTACTTAGTAACCACACTTTGCTAATCAAAACAAATGAAGGTCAGGAACTACACTTTAAAAATTGTCCTTGATCCAGTGAAGCTGAGATACCTACCGTGTCTTTAATTGTCTAAGCACTTGCACAAAATTATTTACTGTGATCCTAAACAACTCAGTATTATTAGCCAAAATTAATGTATTATCATTGTGAGAATAAAAGTTGCTATTTATCGAGCAGCTACTCACTGCAGAGCACTTTACATACTTAACTAATTTTCATGACAGCCTTGTGAGTTAGGTGTTCATAGCATGACTTCATTTTACAAATAAGAACCTGAAGCTCAGAG
Organism: Eubalaena glacialis; assembly: GCF_028564815.1. Taxonomy (NCBI): domain Eukaryota; kingdom Metazoa; phylum Chordata; class Mammalia; order Artiodactyla; family Balaenidae; genus Eubalaena; species Eubalaena glacialis. The sequence continues at coordinate 26,277,737 of NC_083718.1, forward strand.
AAGTCAACAAAAGTGATCAAGGTCACATTGTAGCTACAGTGGCAGAGCACAGGTTGAAACTGAGATCTGATTCCCAAGTCCATGTTCTTTCCACTACACACACCTAATTAATTAGGACTGTTACTGGAGAGCCAGCCTATTTGACCGCCTGTGGAGCTTTCTCAGTGAAACTACCATAATCCTATAAAGGGAAAAACCCTGTTGCCTAGGGTGACTCCAGTTTGACTTAGTCCAATTCCTACAAAGTTGTGGATGGATGAAAATGTTGTGAATTGAGAATGGACCCATGTTTTAAACAATTATTTCATTGATATTTGTGTTTAAAAAAATCTACTTCCAAGGAGCCTGACATTTTATAAAAGGAGTGAGCCTAAACCTAAAAATTATTTTTATCATTTTTCAGTTCCACAGGCTTTGTTTCCTAAAAGAAAATACTTGTACAATTTTCAGGAGTCACATATCCACACACACCACACACCCATGCTTTCCTAACACCAGTTACCAGAATAATGTGTTCTAGAGATTGTCTCCAAACTATTTTCAGGCAGATTAAGTGTATATTTTATCTTAAGGCCGTGAAAATGACATTTGGCTGTAACCACATTTCCCATCATGTTTTTAAGATGCAGCTACTCCCCCTTTAATTCGATTTGACAGGTTAGTTGGACTCAGTCTCCTGAAATGCGTTCCATAGCACTCACAAACAGAGCCACACCTCTGAGTCACTGTATATTGTTAAGTGATGCTTATGTAAGGTGGTGGCCAAGTTGACTTTTTGGCAGTTTTGTGCTACCCAGGGCACCTGTTTCTTGCTTTCAGAACTAGCCATGTAGGTATGCTGTGGGGAAATTCTGTGCCCCTAGTCTTAAGTGATGTGGCAACATAGTGACTATGTCCAAATATTTTATATCTTTCTATGAGATTTCTAAAGGTCTTACTTATGAAGGTTATTAGTTATGCAGACTCTGCCTTTATGGATAGTTCTGTGAAATGGTTCCAATTAAAAAGAAATGGATAGATTGCCAGTCAGTGTCAGCTAATTAAATTATGATATGCTCCTGTCATTAATAGCAATTCTGACTGGAGAAAAAAAAGAAAAAGTTAAAAGCAGATTCTTGAAATTTGTTGATAGGGAGGGTGTATTACTTTGTCCATTCTTATATAATTAGAAGAATAAATAAAACAGCAGCTTCCCATTATGTATTTCAAATAGGGAAGTCTGTTATTACTCTCTTCTAGGGTATAATTAATCAATTTCAGTTGTAGTATTTTAGATGCTATGGTGAAATGGAGTTTCATTAAAAACTGTAGTTTAATAATAATGGGTCAGTCAAACTGACACTATTGCAAACATAAAAATGAGCTTCAAATACCAAAAACACATTGCTTCTTCAGTGTTACCCAGAGAAGAAATTGAATTGAGATGGGGCTGGGTTAGAATTTTAAGGCTGTTTTCATCTCAGAATTTTGAGTATCTGAGGGGAAACATTGTAGTCCACAGGACTGCATCGAAGAGTAACAGCCTCTGTTACACAGGGCAGTAACAGCCTCTCAAATCCTCGGTAATACTCCGGTGGGTATATCCATCACCACTTGTCAGCTCTACAAGGATGCTGTCAATCTGGGCAAGGAGAGCCTTGCTGGGCTGCAGTAAGTAGTTTATAAGTACAGTCAGGGAATGGAAAAGAAATCTCCAGCTTTTCTTCCAGCTGAAGTTATAAATCTTTACAGGAGCTTCTAGAAGCAATTTATTCACCATGCTGCTGCTCTGTGAGGATGAAAACATCTGACTGCTCACTGCGAAAGCTTTGGGAAAGTTACCTTTTCTGCAATAAATCAAATTTCATTATCTTCATCCAGTACCTTTCTGTGGGGTTATGTAGTTGGGTGTTCCTCCAGACGAGCAGATAAATGATATTGACTTACTCACCTGATGGGGGGATCCAGGGCAACTTTGAGAAGTATTGTGCCCAGGGAGAAGTTTCTTATGGGGTCCCAAACATAAATAAGCAAAATCTGGAGAATTTAGACTTTTACTAATTTTTTTTATTGAAGTACAGTTGATTTACAATATTATATAAGTTTCAGGTGTACAACATGGTGATTTACAGTTTTTAAAGGTTATACTCCATTTATAGTTATTATAAAATACCAGCTATATTCGCTGTGCTGTACAATAGATCCTTGTAGTTTATTCATTTTATACATAGTTAGACTTTTACTAATTTGACTTCATGACAATTCACATAGGCATGTGATTTGTTTTGCCATGAACGGACAGGGAAGTTATTAGAAAAGGAGGAATAAGGTGCAGAGTACTCCAAAGTCCTTTTCTTGAATGTAGGGAATTGGTGATTGAAAAATTCGAGTGTATTTTAAAGCCCCTATAGCATGCATTTGAAAATAATCATTAAAGGTGTGTAAAAATACTCCAATTAAGAATGTTTTAGGTAAGTATGAGGTAAACTAAGTTCTAATTCTCTTTTTCTGTGTGATCCTGAGCAAATCTCCTAGGTATTGAAATACTCTTTTTAGCCTCCTGCTTTCGTTAAGATATGTTTTTAAAACATTTTTTTGTGCTCTTGGGAAAGATCCTTTATAAACATAAGGTTAAAAGGTTAATTTTAGGTCTTTGGTTTATGAAAAATTAAACTTCCTGGGAACTTTAATCAGATATTAATATAATACCCCATCAGTCCTGTGGAACCTGCTGTGAGTTTCACCATTACTCCTTATTGATTAGAGCATGTTCTTCTTGCTGCTCATAAATTATTGATGGAAGATCCCCTCAGGGTATTCAGGCACTGTGAAGGGAGAAAATAAAATCTCTTGCCTTGAATGCTCAGACGAGGGCTTGGTGGCCGCAGTGCCTGTGGAGGCCACCTCCCCTGGCTCCCTGCTTTCTCAACCACCCTGCAGCCCTACAAAATCTGGAGTTGCCAGGAAGAGACATAAAGGGTTAGACTGTGCCCAGTAAACGTAATGGACCTGACCACTTTTGAAAAAATGTTTCACGTATGCTCGTTTATAGAGAGCTGTTCAAAGAAATGTAGGCATTGTAGGAAGTATCTAAACTTTTAAAAAAAGAAAATAGTTTTTCTTCTAATAGTTGATAGGAAAAGGTGAACTGACCAAAACACATTCTTTATATTTTTTGGCTTGGGTTTTATTTTTTCAGTCCCAGAAGCGAATATCATTAAAACAGTTGTTTTAATATTAATGTCTTTTACAGCTGGTGTGTGCACATGTGTAAGGGGGGTGTGGGTCCTCAAAGGGCAGCAGCTGGAGGCAGGGTGGGCATGGGGCAGATGAGAACTGTGTACAACTCCTGTCTTGTTTGTAAATTCAGTCTCTTGGGCCATATTCATAGAACGGGGAAAATAAGTAAAACCCCATATTATTTTTGTTCAGCCTGATTTCATTAACTTGAGGAATATTTTTTTAAATGAAAATATTTTGCATTTTTAAAAGAATGTGTGTCGGGGGCATGTAAAGGCAAATGAGGTTTCTTCTAAAATTCATGGTAATAATCTCTGAGAGAAATTTGGAGATTTGCTTATTTTAAAATGTGCTACTAAAGAACAATCCCAAAACCCAATAGTAGAATTATAAGTACAAAATTTAATGGAGGTTCATTCTTAGTTGACCTTAAAGTGGAAAAAAAGAATTCAGCTAAACTTACTGTTAGTGCAAGTTCGTGTGCCCGATGCACAGAGGCCAAACACCAAAACACTGGAGTTTGGAGCAGAGAAAGATTTATTTTAGGCCCACGCAAGGAGACGGGTGGCTCAGGCCCTAAAAAGCCCCGAGCTCCCTGAAGGGTTTCGGCCAAGGGATTTTAAAAGCCAGGTCGATTTTAAAAAGGGCTGGGCTGGGGTGGGGGTGGGGGGTGGGGTGGGGGGCGGGTCTCAGGGGTTGGATCAGCTCGTGCACAGTTCTCTGATTGGCTGATGGTGAGGTAACAGGGCGGTATCAATGGGGTTAATGTTATCAGCCCTTAGGCTCCAGGAGGCCTGGGGGCTGCATACTCCTGGTCATCAAGTAGTTAACATCTTCCATTTGTTGGGGGTTTTCACATCTGTAAAACAACTCAGGAAATGTGCATCAAATACTGTTATCTAGGTACTTCAGAAAGGAGCTAAAGCAGAGGATATGGGGAAAGGCCTGTCCTGGGATGGCCCCATAGGGTCCTGCTCGGTTACATTATAACCCACTGATTCCATCTAGGGACTTGCAGAGAAATATCGGTGCATTCTTGGACGAACTTCAGTTTCATTCTGGGGCTTGGAGGAAAAATCAATTATGATCTAAGGCTGTGGTTGCTGCAGTGGGTGATTAGTTGTACACCATCTACTTTAACCATCTTTTGACCTGGCCACTATATTTAAATTGTTATGATATCCAAAGGGGAGAAAAAACCCTTAAACTCTTGCAATTGGGAAACCAAATGATACTTTAAAAAACTTAATGAACCTTGAAAATTGTTATTTACCAAGTGAAAGTAAAAATGCCACATCAGGTAGATAGAAAATTTTCTTCTTTGATACTTCCTCAGTTCTGACAGTATTTTTTTTTTTTTTTAATTTTCATTTTATTTATTTATGGCTGTGTCGGGTCTTCGTTTCTGTGCGAGGGCTTTCTCTAGTTGTGGCAAGAGGGGGCCACTCTTCATCGCGGTGCGCAGGCCTCTCACTATCGCGGCCTCTCTTGTTGCGGAGCACAGACTCCAGACGCGCAGGCTCAGTAGTTGTGGCTCACGGGCCTAGATGCTCCGCGGCATGTGGGATCCTCCCAGACCAGGGCTCGAACCTGTGTCCCCTGCATTGGCAGGCAGATTCTCAACCACTACGCCACCAGGGAAGCCCCTGACAGTATTTCTTTAGTAAATAATCATTTTTCTTCTACTGAGACTCTTAAGTGCAAATCTCCATATATGCACTTTGGGGAGATATAAAAATATAGAAATTCATATCGAGATTACACCATGTTAATTCCATGGGCTGGAGGGAGGGAGAATGGGGAGTGACTGCTAGTAGGTACAGTGATGAAATTTTCTCAAATTAGATAGTGGTAAGGTTGCATAACTTTGCAGATACACTATATGAATTATATCTCAATTTTTAAAGAGATTATTAATGCTAAATTTCTAGTTATCATGTGCATGTCATATGTTGGTTTTGTGTAGTCAAAGTAGTGGCTTAGCTTGTAGTTATTATACCTGTTGTAAGTCTTCTGTTTCTTATATTTTACCTACTGTTTCCTAATTAATCTTCCTCAATCACTTATTTCATAGTGATAAAAACTTTCAGTGAACTCTCTTTGGTTTTGGCAAGTCTGCATACAGTTGGGCATACTGTGTACTGTACAGCTCTAAGGAGTGCCTTTCTTACCTGCTTTTTAGGGTAGATTCAAACTCATTGCTTTAGGACTAGCTGTATCTTAGTTCCAGCCTACCATTCATCAACCTGATTCACTTATGGGTTCACTCATTCACTTATTTATTTTATTAGTTCATTGGTTGCTTTGTTGGTTGGTTCATTCAATAAGCTATATTCCTTACCTTAAAATTGCCTGCTAGTTGGTATGTTCACTCTGCCTGAGATGCAGAGCCCATTCTTTTCTTCATCCCAGCCCTCTTCCCATCTTTTTTCTTCACTCCTAGGCATTCTCAAGGCCCTCCTTACATCCTACCACTTCTCTGCTACTTTTCTTTACCACTGTAGAGTCAGTGTTTCTTCTGTGTAAAGTGTCCAATAAATAACAAAAGAAGATTCTATCTCGAAGTAGGAATGAAGACAGCAGGAGATTCATTCTTCCTAGCTGTCTCTAGACTCCTCCATGAGGTATCTCAAATATTTGCCTTTCTTTCAACTTTCAGATCTGAACATGAGGAACCTATGCTTTTAGAACTGATAACAGATATCAAACTAAAACATGAAGAGCTACCCCTCACCTGGGTTTTTTGCTATTGCTGGATGGTAGCTACAAATCAAGGAAGATCTGCATATTTATCAGAGTTGCCCAAAGCTTTCAACTCTGCAGAGTTCTGTATATGCTTAACTCCAGTCTGTCGGAACTACGTTGAGATGGTAGTTTGGGAACACGTGTAACTCCTGACGTATTTGAGAGGATTTAAGGATATGAATGATAGAGAAACCAGTACCAGTGACTGATCTAACAATCCCAAGTACTATTGTTATCAGTGGGCACTGCCAGATTTGAGAACCCTCTGCTTTTCTCATCCAGTTTTCTTTCCTGGTTGCATAAGTGAACAAAGGATGATTTTGGAAAGCTTTACACCTTTTGAGTGAGATAACCCCTAGCAATTCCTTCTACTTGTGTGATCTCATATGCGTCTCTTTTATTTAGAATTTCACTTTGGCTTGAACATGAAAAGAATTTCAACTGTGTATTTCTACTCTGTTTTTACATATATTATTTTGGTGAAAATTCCCACATTCATTTAATTAAGAAGCTTTAGGGTGATTGATATTGGAATCACTTATTGTCTCTGTATTTTAAGCAAGTTTATGTTCTTTGCCCGATTACTTCTATGTTTACTACCACTGACTTGTTATGAAATGACTCAAGGAATGCTACCAGAAGTGATAGTTCTATGGAAGAAATTGACACATGTCCCTAGTATGACTTATTTTATTTATGACCTTCCATTATTTTAGAGCATACTGAAGCTGTCCAAATTTGGATAGCTTTCAAAAGTTCAAATTATAGGATTTAATCAGGTCATGCAGTATTATAATTAATCATAAACTATTTTAATTGCCTGTGTTAACCAGCCCCTATGTCTGACACTAGATATAGAAAGATGAATGAGACAAAGGTCCTAGTCTAAGCAGCACACGAGGAGTAGCGTAGACAGACCTATTTTAAAAGGTTTGAATTGAGAAAGTTTCAGGTAGACTACCGAACTGTTGTAGCTCTTCAATATATCACGGCAGAAGAAAGATGTACTTTTTGATTTTAATGAGCGTATTAGAGTTTTAAATGATAGTAAGTTTTTGCACTCAAATACTGATGTAGTTTTAAGTCAGAGAAGCTCTTCTTCATTTCTAGTTCTTACTGCCTACTTCAGCACTTACCCAGCGACCAAATAGCCCCTACAGTACATGTGCCCAATTTTCTTCGTGATTTGACTATGAACGTTTTCTAGGGGACACAATTTTTAGGTCGGCTTAATGTACAAACAAGAATCTTTTAAAAGTAGCTATTATTTAGTGCTTGAGTGGAAATAAAAAATGAGTCATTAAAAAGGAGTGACAAAAAAAAGAAAATTTGGTAAATCCAAACTCATTTCAATTGCATATAAGTGTAGAAGTAAATGGAAAGCTACATGATTAAGTCCTCTAAAAGTCAGAGGGCGCTATGTCTCCTGTTCAGAGATGCTACTTATAGTTAAATAATATAATGGTCATTTGGGAATAAACCAGTGATTCACAGATTCTTTTGAGAAACTGTTTAAAACTAAGCACACATACAAAATTTGCATATAATTTCAAGGAGTTCATGGATCCTGAAACACATTAGTGGACCTGCTAGGAGCATATAAATAGTATGTATTAATTTATCTTATGAAAATTATATTATAAATATATAATTTAAATTTTGCCTACATTTATAAATTATCTAGATTATTTATAAATTATATAAATGATCTAGCTGAGCTGAATATATACATGTTTATTAAATGCTTTTATGAAAAGCCCCAATTTAAATTATGTCTTAATGGAGTTTAGGTTGGAGTATACTTTTGGAGTACTATTTCTAAAGGAAAATATTTCCAAGTAAAGGCTATTCCTCTTGAAATGTCAGTCATATGCCACTTCTAGAAGGAAAGGTGAGAAAATAAAAACATTTTTCTTAATGTAACACAGCAAGTGACAAAGTGAGCTGACATGCTTATGAAGCCAGGTAGGAGATGTGGTTTATAAAGGAAGATTAAAATGTCATTTTATCTGAAGGTTCACTAGTCATTTCCCCAGGGCTACCTTTGCGTGTGTATGGAAATGGGTTCTTCTGGTGCAAATAGCATGCATTTTTAAATAGTTGATCATAACAATAATATGTTCCTTTTGAAGTACTTTTAGCCTAGAGATGGCAATGGTTTAATTATGGAGTTTAAAATGAAAACTTAGGGTATAATTTTAATTATGATAACAATAGCCATAGCGGTGTCAATTGCTAACTTAGCTTTGGCTGTTATTAAAATAATGAAATGTTTTCAAGTATTATTTTGGTAGCAGTTGAGTTTATTGTGCTCTCGCTCCGCTCTCTCTGCTGTTTTTTTAAAAAATGTATTCATGAAAGAGAGAAAGTTTTAATTTCTTTAAGCAGATGTTTCCTCATGCTGCTCCCAGTACAGTACACTCGTCTATTAGAAGCTGCCAATAATGATGACATGAGTCAAGTATCAGGTTTTAGACCAGGAAAGTGGTTATAACAGGCCCCTTAGGCCCTTCTTTTTGTAGAAATTCCCAACTAAGGAAAACAAAATTGAAAACTACTGAAGGGCAATGAGCTATTATCATCAGATAGCAAGTTTAATAACATTCAGGCCTTTTGAAGGTATTTCTTTTCTTTTTTTCTTTTTTTTAAAGCTTTCTAGCGTCTCCACTTAGTAAAGTATGGAGAAATGCTATGGAAAACACTCTCATTCTTTCCTGACTTTGTAGGGATTGGACCAACTGACATTTTCAGTAACTGCAGAGCCTGGGAGCCGAATGCTCACGCTGCTTTTCCCTCAGTCAGGTTACATGAGTTGATTTAATTGACATGTTTTGGGAAAGTTACCTTTTCTGCATTAAATCAAATGTTCAAGTTTTCAAACTGTTGAGGTTTGAGTGTTCTTTATATATTCTAGATTCTAGTTCTTTATCAGATACATGGTTTGCAAGTAGTTTCTCCTAGTATGTAACTCATCTTTTTATTTTGTTGAAGTCTAGTTTATCAGTAGTATTTTATTTTTTTGGATAGTGCTTTTGGTGTTGAGTCTAAGAGCTCTTTGCCTAGTCCTAGATCCAAAAGACTTTATCATTATTTCTGGACTCTCAGTTCTGTTTCATTGATCTGTGTGTCTATCCCTTTACCAATACCACACAGTCTCGGTCACTGTAAGCTGTGTAGTGTCTTGAAATCATGTAGACTGATACTTCTCCCTTTATTCTTTTTCATTATTGTTTTAGCTATTCTAGTTCCTTTGCCTTTCCAAATAAATTTTTTTTTTTTTGGCCGTGCCACGCGGCATGTGGGATCCTAGTTCCCCGATCAAGAATTGAACCCGCGCCCCCTGCAGTAGAAGCGCAGAGTCTTAACCACTGGACCTCCAGGGAAATCCCCCAAATAAATTTTAGAATAATCTTGTGTATATCTACAAAATTTCTTGCTGGGATTTTGATGCTAATTACATTAAACCTGTGTATCAATTTGGGGAGAATCTACATTTTTTACTATGTTGAGTTTTCCAATCCATGAACATGATACGTCTCTCCATTTATTTAGATTTTCTATGATGTCCTTTATCAATTTGTAGTTTTCATCATACAACTCCTATATATGTTTTGCTAGATTTATAACTAAGTATTTCATTTTTGAGCAATTATAAATGGTATTGATTTTAAAATTTTGTGTGTCCATGTGTTCTTGCTTACATGCATGCGCACAAACACACACACACACACACACACACACTCTTACTTGATTTTGGTAAGTTTACCTTGCATCCTGAAAAACCTATGGTGATGACATGTGTAAGTGCAGGTGTTCAAAGCCCTGTCTTAGACTCAAAGCTTCATCTTTTCCCCTTCTTACTGATTGATTGGGTGATTGCATGATTCATTCATTCTTTCATTCAGTAAGCATTCACTGCACAGCGACCACCATGTACATGGTTCTTTGGTAGATACCTCTGATGATCTGCAGTTAAACTAGACAGGATCTTTGATCTCATACAGTAGCAAGAAAGAGGGCAATGCAGGCAGCCACCTATAATGCTAATCATGATAAACTAAGCATCATTCTAGAGATAAACCTTGTGTGTGGTAGGAATGCAAAGGAAGAAGCAAGTAATTTTGACTATGAGGATCAGGAACATCTTCATGAAAGAAGTAGAATATGTGTAGAGTAAGGTTGATGTTAAATTTCAGCGGCAGACCAGTGGAGGGACCCATGAAAGGACTCGGTGTGCACCCAGTCCTTGGAGCCCTGGGGCTGTTGAGCTTTGTTGTGATATAAGGGACTGGAAAGGTGAAACCAGCTTTGATTGTGGGGTTCTTGAATGCTCTTTTATGAAGTTTGGACTTTATTCTGTAGTAAATAGGGAGCTATTTAAAGTTTCTAAGCAGGAGAATAACATGATTATGATGATTTAATAAGATAATTCTGGTAATAGTGTTAAAGATAGATTAGAAAGTCAAGGGGCTGGAGGGAAGGAGCCCAGCTATTAAGCCCTTGCAAGGCTTTAGGCAGGAGAAATGGAAATGCAAAGCTGGTCTCTTTCAAAAAGGTCAGAACCATCTGAAGTGCAGTGAGTGGCACGTAATTGCTGTTTAATCCAAACAGCATTTTCTCCTTGTGATTAGGAGGAGATTTCAAGTTCTCTGTTCTATAAGGAGAGTAAAAATTGGATTTTTGAAAACAAAAATGCATCGTTTTTACTTAAAATTTCTAGCTGCTTTATAAATAATAAATATGGGTTGTAATTTTCTTTGAGTGATGCAGTTTTGATTTTGAAAGGGCAACCACTCTATAAGAATCAGTGCATTAGACTTCCCTGGTGGCACAGCGGTTGAGGATCCCAAAGTGATGTGATGAATTCTCTGGTACTAGAAAAACCGAATAACACGTGAGTCATTCTGCAGGTAACTTGCTGTGGTCACCTGCTTCTGGAGAACCTATCTTCTTGGGGATACTCTTTCTTTCTTTCTTTTTTTTTTTCTTTTTTTTTTTTTTTTTTGCATTTTTAACTTGTCTTCGGATTGTGGCATCACTTTATGTTCTTAGTTTCCTAGCCTCTGTGCCTTTAAATAGGAGTAGACATAGCTACAGTCACATACGTGGTTCATCAGAACTTTAAGTTTCAGAAATACTTGAGATAATTCAGTGAAGGGCATACCAAAGAAGAATTTACTGTTACGTGGTCATGAATATTTATATGTCAAGAGTTTAGTACAGTCTTTGCCTTACCAGCTAACAGGTACTGTGGAATTATCTCTATTTTCAGTCTTAAAAAAGAGAGAAAGAAATGTGTTCAGAACTTCCTCAACCCTGATGGAGAAATTATTCCTCTTGTGTGAACAGATGAGTCCTCTCCTGGCAGCCCCTTCATGTAACCTCTAGTGAGTCCCTCAAGCAAAACAAAGTACCGTCCTTCCTCAATTTAGATTCAAGGAAATTGTAGTCTTTGAAAATTTAGTAGATATTAAAATGTACGAGAAACTTTGTGTCTATAAGTAAATTGGGGTTGGGCTCTAAATTTAGATAATTATAAGCAGGACTTTTTCTTCTACGAGAAAGTCCAGTGGGACATTTGAAAGACTTGCAGGATGCAGGGTAATTCTTTGTTATTGAAGACCATCCTGTCTAGCGTGCCTGGCTCCAGTTTACCAAATGCTACTGTGATAATTGAAAACACCCAAAATGGCCCCTGGGGTGGTACCACTCCCAGTGAGAACTACTGGTCTAAAGCTGTTCTGTGCTTCTTGTGCCGCGTGGGGTCCTACCCAAGCCGCAGTGCTCTTTTCTTCATGACTTCGCTTGCCACCGTGCTGCACCACGTGTGAGCGCCCCTTCGTGCTCTGGAACTGTTCTGCTTGAGGCACTTTCCAGATGGCTGGCTGGTAGCTTCTGGGCGTGCTGAAATCTGTTCAGGTGGCTTCTGATTCTCCTGATTCCCCAGCCCCTTTCTTCAGCTACATTTTTACAGATTCTTCAAAAGTTATTGTGTATAAAAGGAATAGAACGGACAGGCAGTTTTCACTCCTTTTCACCACCTTTCTGATTACAGAACTGGTTGTTGTTGTTGTTGAGGATTTACTGACCGATTGGCTGCTTTTCTTTCTGTTGTCATCTCAGTTTCACAGCCATGTGCTGACACGTGTCTGTTGCTCAGTATCCCTGTCACCACTTCTGATCAAGATCGTCACCACTGTTGCTGTTCTCTTTCTTTCGTTCCTCTTAACTTTACCAAAGCGTCTTTTATGATATGTTTCCACTCCATCATCAATATCATGGTCCTCAGCCGTACTCTTAACATTGCTGTAACCTCGGGGGTCGCTTCTTTAATTGTAGTTTTTTAAAATTCATTTTGTTTTTTGTTTACTCCTCTTTTATTCTATCTATACCAGAATAAGAAATATCTAAAAGAGTTGATCTAGAAAGCCCTAGTTTCTTTGTCATAGAAACCTCTAGTATGTAATGGTTATCACATTTACCACATGGGCACAGCAGGACCTTGTCTTTCATTTGATATGACAGACAACAGAGTCAGTACATGTTCTTGAGATGACTGAAATGATGAAAGTTTTATTCTAATGACTTAAATTGTATTCATTCTGCAGGGGGTTTTTTGTGGATTTTTTTATTTTTTTGAGAAAAATTGGATGTTGATTCTACTTCAATATATGGAGCACTAAGGAAAATCATTCAAGGTTTTACATATGCTGTTATCATCATCTTTACCAACTAGAGTAAATTTTCATAATTGTTGACACATCAGAAATCCGTTAAAGGAAATAGGATCAGATTTTGTTTTAAGTAGAAGATCACACTCCACTGCAGTGTCATGGGTGGCCTGGGATGAGACCTGTCCAGGTCTCTGTGTGTGACCATGAGACGTGTTCTAGCTTGAGACATCATAGCCAGTTGTTTTCTTTTTAAAATTATGCTATTTTTGTGTCTCTCTAGCCTTAGGACATCTGCCTTACATTACAGTTAGTCTTTTACTTATTCATCCCCCCTTTAGATAGGAAGCCCTAGGGATCGTCTTATGCAGTGTTGTGCACTCATATTGCCTAGCACAGTGTGTTACACTTAATCAGTGATCAGTACGTGTTAGGAAATCAGCTCTGCTCCCGCTTCATCTTCTTATTAGAGCACAGCATCTTTGAATTTTACACTGTTTCTTTAATCACTTTCGAAGACTTTTAGACACTGGTTCAGTTAATGTAGCCTTTAAAAAAATTATAGAATTGTAGACTTTTATTGCTGGGAAGAATTTCTTAAAGAAATCACCTTGGCCAACTTCATGTTTAACAGATGGGGAAACAGAAAACTAGAGAGGTTAGTGACTTGCCCTACATCATTAGCCAGTTAGTAAGAGAACTAAGTCAAGAATATAGGTTAAAGTTCTTCAGAAAGAGATTATTTTTCACTTATTAAAACTGACTGCTGCTTTCACAGTGACAGTTGTAGGCTAGTTCATCATTAATTCAGCAAATATGTATTGGCCATTTTTATGCACAAAATGATACTAGGCTTTAGCAGTGAGGTATTCACAAAGACAAAAATTGTATTCTGAGAAGGATCTTAAATGGAGAGATTTAAAAATAAAGAAAACGTAATGCATTTATAGATGGACAGTGACAGAGGGGGTAGTGAGAGGGGTGGCTGAGATGACCTGCATGAGTCATTGCTGGGAAGAACGGCTATCTCCCCTTTAATCTTTCTCTTTAACTTCATTTCACTGAGTATTATAGAGATGATGTTCCCTGGAAATCACAGTAAAAACCAAAAAACTCAAAGTGTGTTTTCTCTTGACAGAACCTTCCTGTGAATAAATTCCATGAACCATGGATCTAAAATTATGCCTCTTTTGGGAACCATAGGATTTGCCTGAAGTTAGTAGTTGCTATATTCCACACTGTGTTTTTTTTAGTACAGATACGAAAATAGTCCTGGATAGCAGGAAGAATGTTTGCTTGATTTCCTTGGTTAGGACATCAGTTGAGTTTGGTCTATCACAGCACACGCTGTCATCTTGCATTTGGTTGCTGCGTTCCAGCTCTGTCATAAAGCTGGATTTATCAGAATGACCACCTAGAGTTCATTGACAAGGTTCAGTAAGAGTTAAATGAAATATGTCCTTTAGTCAAGTATGTGATTTTTTTCTTTAATGAGTTGGTGCATTTTTGAAAATTACTTGGCAACTGGGGATATTTCATTAACATGTAATAGGATTTAGTGAATCATTTTTGAAATACATGACAGATGTTTGGGGCTTTAGCAGTTTATCATTTGGCAGTAAGAAGTAGTTTTCAGAATTCTTAGGAACATCTTATACGAATACATTTTCATAAGGATGTAGATGTGTGTGATTGAGATGAACATGTATATTCTTGATATTGTGTCTCCTTGGCTCCATAAAATACTGGAAATTCTTTTTTCTTTTCTTCCTTTCTGTGGTATCAGTTTTTCCTTCCCAAACATTCTATAAAATATGTTTCTTTTTAAAATTTGAGAGAATAAAGGGGGATTTTTCCTTGGAAATGGAAATATTCAGTATTTTCGAGTGTCACGGTAGCTCACTGGAGGTGATATACATTACTGTAAAAGAGGATATAGGTATTGTAATAACTGGTATCTTATTCTGAGCATGGACATTTTTAATTTGCTTATGATATTTTGTTTGATTAGAAATCTTTTAGTAAATCTCTTTGTTGTGCTGTGATGCTCCTGTCATGGGTAATATTCCCAGATGCCATTGTTAACACTGTGTTCTTTTTTTATTTTATTTTTTTTAAACATCTTTATTGAAGTATAATTGCTTTACAATGGTGTGGTAGTTTCTGCTTTTTAACAAAGTGAATCAGTTATACATATACATATGTTCCCATATCTCTTCCCTCTTGCATCTCCCTCCCTCCTACCCTCCCTATCCTACCCCTCTAGGTGGTCACAAAGCACCGAGCTGATCTCCCTGTGCTATGTGGCTGCTTCCCACTAGCTATCTATTTTACATTTGGTAGTGTATATATGTCCATGACACTGTCTCACCCTGTCACATCTCACCCCTCCCTCTCCCCATATCCTCAAGTCCATTCTCTAGTAGGTCTGTGTCTTTATTCCCGTCTTGCCACTAGGTTCTTCATGACCTTTTTTTTTTTTCCTTAGATTCCATATATATGTGTTAGCATACTGTATTTGTTTTTCTCTTTCTGACTTACTTCACTCTGTATGACAGACTCTAACTCCATCCACCTCATTACAAATAACTCCATTTCATTTCTTTTTATGGCTGAGTAATATTCCATTGTATATATGTGCCACATCTTCTTTATCCATTCATCCGATGATGGACACTTAGGTTGCTTCCATGTCCTGGCTATTGTAAATAGAGCTGCAATGAATATTTTGGTACATGACTCTTTTTGAATTCTGGTTTTCTCAGGGTATATGCCCAGTAGTGGGATTGCTGGGTCGTATGGTAGTTCTATTTTTAGTTTTTTAAGGAACCTCCATACTGTTCTCCATAGTGGCTGTATCAATTTACATTCCCACCAACAGTGCAAGAGTGTTCCCTTTTCTGCACAGTCTCTCCAGCATTTATTGTTTCTAGATTTTTTGATGATGGCCATTCTGACCGGTGTGAGATGGTACCTCATTGTAGTTTTGATTTGCATTTCTCTAATGATTAATGATGTTGAGCATTCTTTCATGTGTCTGTTGGCAATCTGTATATCTTCTTTGGAGAAATGTCTATTTAGGTCTTCTGCCCATTTTTGGATTGGGTTGTTTGTTTTTTTGTTATTGAGCTGCACGAGCTGCTTGTAAATCTTGGAGATTAATCCTTTGTCAGTTGCTTCATTTGCAAATATTTTCTCCCATTCTGAGGGTTGTCTTTTGGTCTTGTTTATGGTTTCCTTTGCTGTGCAAAAGCTTTTAAGTTTCATTAGGTCCCATTTGTTTATTTGTGTTTTTATTTCCATTTCTCTAGGAGCTGGGTCAAAAAGGATCTTGCCGTGATTTATGTCATAGAGTGTTCTGCCTATGTTTTCCTCTAAGAGTTTGATAGTGTCTGGCCTTACACTTAGGTCTTTAATCCATTTTGAGTTTATTTTTGTGTATGGTGTCAGGGAGTGTTCTAATTTCATACTTTTACATGTACCTGTCCAATTTTCCCAGCACCACTTATTGAAGAGGCTGTCTTTTCTCCACTGTATATGCTTGCCTCCTTTATCAAAGATAAGGTGACCATATGTGCGTGGGTTTATCTCTGGGCTTTCTATCCTGTTCCATTGATCTATATTTCTGTTTTTGTGCCAGTACCAAACTGTCTTGATTACTGTAGCTTTGTAATATAGTCTGAAGTCAGGGAGCCTGATTCCTCCAGCTCCATTTTTCGTTCTCAAGATTGTTTTGGCTATTCGGGGTCTTTTGTGTTTCCATACAAATTGTGAAATTTTTTGTTCTAGTTCTGTGAAAAATGCCAGTGGTAGTTTGATAGGGATTGCATTGAATCTGTAGATTGCTTTGGGTAGTAGAGTCATTTTCACAATGTTGGTTCTTCCAATCCAAGAACATGGTATATCTCTCCATCTATTTGTATCATCTTTAATTTCTTTCATCAGTGTCCTATAATTTTCTGCATACAGGTCTTTTGTCTCCTTAGGTAGGTTTATTCCTAGATATTTTATTCTTTTTGTTGCAATGGTAAACGGGAGTGTTTTCTTAATTTCACTTTCAGATTTTTCATCATTAGTATATAGGAATGCAAGAGATTTCTGTGCATTAATTTTGTATCCTGCTGCTTTACCAAATTCAACACTGTCTTCTTTATCCCAGAGTGACATCACTGAATACTCATTTAAGGGCCAGTTCCAGAATGCATCCTTCCTCCTTTCCACAGCAGTCATTTTGTAGTTACTGCCCTATAGGGCAAGTCTTTATCCATCTATTAAAAGAGTCAGGTGTTAGCTGCAGTTAATTTTAGGAAGTGGAAGAAAAATAATTGGGACTTCCCTGGTGGCGCAGTTGTTAAGATTCTGCCTGCCAATGCAGGGGACACGGGTTCGATCCCTAGTCCAGGAGGATCCCACATGCTGCAGAGCAACTAAGCTCATGCGCCACAGCTACTGAGGCCTCGTGCTACAACTACTGAAGCCCGCACGCCTAGAGCCTGTGCTCCGCAACAAAGAGAAGCCACTGCCAGGAGGAGCCCGCACACTGCAATGAAGAGTAGCCCCCGCTTGCCACAACTAGAGAAAGACCATGCGCAGCAACGAAGACCCAACACAGTCAAAAATAAATAAATAAATTTTTTTAAAAAAGAAAAATAATCAACAATATTACTTGTCTGGGAATAAACTGAAAAGTAAGTATCTAGACCAAAAAATACATTATATCTCAAGTCAACCTCTGTTTATTTTAACAGACATAGTTAGATGAATTTTGTGCTCTTTCATTTCTTTTTTTTTTTTGGGGGTGATTTTTTTTTTTTTTATTCAAACACAAAGTCACAAACATTATAATCATCCTCATCAGTTCACTCAGTCCCATGTAATTAATTTTTTTTCATCTTGATCTTTTGTTAGCACTTTTATGAATTCATCAGTTTTCCATTAGAGTTCTGAAAATGCTTATTCATTCAGTTCAGCAGTATAGTCAGTTACCAGAAACCTGTACTTGTCAGAGTCTTTTCCATGAATTCCTTGAAGATGAAACCCTTTTATAGGAACATTTTTGCGAAAGCATCAGAGTATACCCAGAACTGTCTGTAAATGACAAAAGACTTAAAAATGGCCACAGTTAAAGATTTGATGAAAGTTCATAATAATGCAATTGACAAGGAAATTTAGTTATTTCTGAGATATACATTTTAAAGTAATAACTAGAATTATGACTTATAACATTATACCAGAACATATAAGATTTTTAGAAATTTCATGTAATGTCTGAAACATTTATATTAACATATTTCCATACAAATAACCCAAAGAAAGTTTAGTATTAGTTGTTTTTTTGTTTGTTTGCTTTTTTATACTGCAGGTTCTTATTAGTCATCAATTTTATACACATCAATGTATACATGTCAATCCCAATCGCCCAATTCAGCACACCACCATCCCCACCCCACCGCGGTTTTCCCCCCTTGGTGTCCATACGTTTATTCTCTACATCTGTGTCTCAACTTCTGCCCTGCAAACCGGTTCATCTGTACCATTTTTCTACATTCCACATACATGTGTTAATATACGATATTTGTTTTTTTCTTTCTGACTTAACTTCACTCTGTATGACAGTCTCTAGATCCATCCACGTCTCAACAAATGACTCAATTTCGTTCCTTTTTATGGCTGAGTAATATTCCATTGTATATATGTACCACAACTTCTTTATCCATTCGTCTGTCGATGGGCATTTAGGTTGCTTCCATGACCTGGCTATTGTAAATAGTGCTGCAATGAACATTGGGGTGCATGTGTCTTTATGAATTATGGTTTTCTCTGGGTATATGCCCAGTAGTGGGATTGCTGGATCATATGGTAATTCTATTTTTAGTCTTTTAAGGAACCTCCGTACTGTTCTCCATAGTGGCTGTATCAATTTACATTCCTACCAACAGTGCAAGAGGGTTCCCTTTTCTCCACACCCTCTCCAGCATTTGTTGTTTGTAGATTTTCTGATGATGCCCATTCTGACTGGTGTGAGGTGATACCTCATTGTAGTTTTGATTTGCATTTCTCTAATAATTAGTGATGTTGAGCAGCTTTTCATGTGCTTCTTGGCCATCTGTGTGTCTTCTTTGGAGAAATGTCTATTTAGGTCTTCTGCCCATTTTTGGATTGGGTTCTTTGTTTTTTTAATATTGAGCTGCATGAGCTGTTTATATATTTTGGAGATTAATCCTTTGTCCGTTGATTCGTTTACGAATATTTTCTCCCATTCTGAGGGTTGTCTTTCGTCTTGTTTATGGTTTCCTTTGCTGTGCAAAAGCTTTGAAGTTTCATTAGGTCCCAATTGCTTATTTTTGTTTTTATTTCCATTACTCTAGGAGGTGGATGAAAAAAGATCTTGCTGTGATTTATGTCAAAGAGTGTTCTTCCTATGTTTTCCTCTAAGAGTTTTACAGTGTCTGGTCTTACATTTAGGTCTCTAATCCATTTTGAGTTTATTTTTGTGTATGATGTTAGGGAATGTTCTAAGTTCATTCTTTTACATGTAACTGTCCAGTTTTCCCAGCACCAGTTATTGAAAAGGCTGTCTTTTCTCCATTGTATATCTTTGCCTCCTTTGTCATAGATTAGTTGACCATAGGTGCGTGGGTTTATCTCTGGGCTTTCTATCTTGTTCCATTGATCTGTGTTTCTGTTTTTGTGGCAGTACCATATTGTCTTGATTACTGTAGCTTTGTAATATAGTCTGAAGTCAGGGAGTCTGATTCCTCCAGCTCTGTTTTTTTCCCTCAAGACTGCTTTGGCTATTCGGAATCTTTTGTGTCTCCATACAACTTTTGAGATGATTTGTTCTAGTTCCGTAAAAAATGCCATTGGTAATTTGATAGGGATTGCATTGAATCGGTAGATTGCTTTGGGTTGTATAGTCATTTTCACAATATTGATTCTTCCAATCCAAGAACATGGTATATCTCTCCATCTGTTGGTATCATCTTTAATTTCTTTCATCAGTGTCTTATAGTTTTCTGCATACAGGTCTTTTGTTTCCCTAGGTAGGTTTACTCCTAGGTATTTTATTCTTTTTCTTGCAATGGTAAATGGGAGTGTTTCCATAATTTCTCTTTCAGATTTTTCATCATTAGGGTATAGGAATGCAGGAGATTTCTGTGCATTAATTTTGTATCCTGCAACTTTACCAAATTCATTGATTAGCTCTAGTAGTTTTCTGATGGCATTTTTAGGATTCTCTATGTATAGTATCATGTCGTCTGCAAACAGTGACAGTTTCACTTCTTCTTTTCCAATTTGTATTCCTTTTATTTCTTTTTCTTCTCTGATTGCCGTGGCTAGGACTTCCAAAACTATGTTGAATAATAGTGGTGAGAAGGGACATCCTTGTCTCGTTCCTGATCTTAGAGGAAATGCTTTCAGTTTTTCACCATTGAGAATGATGTTTGCTGTGGGTTTGTCGTATATGGCCTTTATTATGTTGAGGTAGGTTCCCTCTATGCCCACTTTCTGGAGAGTTTTTATCATAAATGGGTGTTGAATTTTGTCAAAAGCTCTTTCTCCATCTGTTGAGATGATCATATGGCTTCTCTTCTTCAATTTGTTAATATAGTGTATCACATTGATTGATTGGCATATATTGAAGAATCCTTGCATCCCTGGGATAAATCCCACTTGATCATGGTGTATGATCCTTTTAATGTGTTGTTGGATTCTGTTTGCTAGTATTTTGTTGAGGATTTTTGCTTCTATATTCATGAGTGATAATGGTCTGTAATTTTCTTTTTTTGTAGTACCTTTGTCTGGTTTTGGTTGCAGGGTGATGTTGGCCTCATAGAATGAGTTTGGCAGTGTTCCTTCCTCTGCAATTTTTTGGAAGAGTTTGAGAAGGATGGGTGTTAGCTCTTCTCTAAATGTTCGATAGAATTCACCTGTGAAGCCATCTGATCCTGGACTTTTGTTTGTTGGAAGATTTTTTTTTTAATTAATTAATTAATTTATTTATTTATTTTTGGCTGTGTTGGGTCTTCGTTTCTGTACAAGGGCTTTCTCTAGTTGCAGCAAGCGGGGACCACTCTTCATTGCGGTGCGCGGGCCTCTCACTATCGCGGCCTCTCTTGTTGCGGACCACAAGCTCCAGATGCGCAGGCTCAGTTGTGGCTCACGGGCCTAGTTGCTCCGCAGCATGTGGTACCTTCCCAGACCAGGGCTCGAATCTGTGTCCCCTGCATTGGCAGGCAGATTCTCAACCACTGCGCCACCAGAGAAGCCCTGTTGGAAGATTTTTAATCACAGTTTCAATTTCATTACTTGTGATTTGTCTGTTCATATTTTCTATTTCTTCCTGGTTCAGTCTTGGAAGGTTATACCTTTCTAAGAATTTGTCCATTTCTTCCAGGTTGTCCATTTTATTGGCGTAGAGTTGCTTGTAGTAGTCTCTTAGGATGCTTTGTATTTCTGCGGTGTCTGTTGTAACTTCTCCTTCTTCATTTCTAATTTTATTGATTTGAGTCCTCTCCCTCTTTTTTTGATGAGTCTGGCTAATGGTTTATCAATTTTGTTTATCTTCTCAAAGAACCGGCTTTTAGTTTTATTGATCTTTGCTATTGTTTTCTTTGTTTCTATTTCATTTATTTCTGCTCTGATCTTTATGATTTCTTTCCTTCTGCTAACTTTGGGTTTTGTTTGTTCTTCTTTCTCTAGTTCCTTTAGGTGTAAGGTTAGATTGTTTATTTGAGAGTTTTCTTGTTTCTTAAGGTAGGCTTGTATAGCTATAAACTTCCCTCTTAGAACTTCTTTTGCTGCATCCCATAGGTTTTGGATTGTCGTGTTTTCATTGTCATTTGTCTCTAGGTATTTTTTGATTTCCTCTTTGATTTCTTCAGTGATCTCTTGGTTATTTAGTAACGTATTGTTTAGCCTCCATGTGTTTGTGTTTTTTATGCTTTTTTCCCTGTAATTCATTTCTAATCTCATAGTGTTGTGGTCAGAAATGATGCTTGATATGATTTCAATTTTCTTAAATTTACTGAGGCTTGATTTGTGACCCAAGATGTGATCTATCCTGGAAAATGTTCCGTGCGCACTTGAGAAGAAAGTGTAATCTGCTGTTTTTGGATGGAATGTCCTATAAATATCAATTAAATCTATCTGGTCTATTGTGTCATTTAAAGCTTCTGTGTCCTTATTTATTTTCATTTTGGATGATCTGTACATTGGTGTAAGTGAGGTGTTAAAGTCCCCCACTATTATTGTGTTACTGTCGATTTCCTCTTTTATAGCTGGTAGCAGTTGCCTTATGTATTGAGGTGCTCCTATGTTGGGTGCATATATATTTATAATTGTTATATCTTCTCCTTGGATTGATCCCTTGATCATTATGTAGTGTCCTTCCTTGTCTCTTGTAACATTCTTTATTTTAAAGTCTATTTTATCTGATATGAGTGTAGCTACTCCAGCTTTCTTTTGATTTCCATTTGCATGGAATATCTTTTTCCATCCCCTCACTTTCAGTCTGTATGTGTCCTTAGGTCTGAAGTGGGTCTCTTGTAGACAGCATATATATGGATCTTGTTTTTGTATCCATTCAGCAAGCCTGTGTCTTTTGGTGGGAGCATTTAATCCATTTATATTTAAGGTAATTATCGATATGTATGTTCCAATGACCATTTTCTTAATTGTTTTGATTTGTTATTGTAGGTCTTTTCCTTCTCTTGTGTTTCCTGCCTAGAGAAGTTTCTTTAGCATTTGTTGTAAAGGTGGTTCGGTAGTGCTGAATTCTCTTAACCTTTGCTTGTCTGTAAAGCTTTTGATTTCTCCATCAAATCTGAATGAGATCCTTGCCGGGTAGAGTAATCTTGGTTGTAGGTTCTTCTCTTTCATCACTTTAAGTATATCATGCCACTCCCTTCTGGCTTGTAGAGTTTCTGCTGAGAAATCAGCTGTTAACCTTATGGGAGTTCCCTTGTATGTTATTTTTCGTTTTTCCCTTGCTGCTTTCAATAATTTTTCTTTGTCTTTAATTTTTGCCAATTTGATTACTGTGTGTCTCAGCGTGTTTCTCCTTGGGTTTATCCTGTATGGGACTCGCTGAGCTTCCTGGACTTGGTTGACTCTTTCCTTTCCCATATTAGGGAAATTTTCAACTATAATCTCTTCTAATATTTTCTCTGGTCTTTTCTCTCTCTCTTTTCCCTCTGGGATCCCTATAATGCGAATGTTGTTGCGTTTAATGTTGTCCCAGAGGTCTCTTAGGCTGTCTTCATTTCTTTTCATTCTTTTTTCTTTATTCTCTTCTGCAGCACTGAATTCCACCATTCTGTCTTCCAGGTCACTTATCCGTTCTTCTGCCTCAGTTATTCTGCTATTGATTCCTTCCAGTGTAGTTTTCATTTCAGTTATTGTATTGTTCGTCTCTGTTTGTTTGTTCTTTAATTCTTCTAGGTCCTTGTTAAACATTTCTTGCATCTTCTCGATCTTTGCCTCCATTGTTTTTCTGAGGTCCTGGATCATCTTCACTATCATTATTCTGAATTGTTTTTCTGGAAGGTTGCCTATCTCCACTTCATTTAGTTGTTTTTCTGGGGTTTTATCTTGTTCCTTCATCTGGTACATAGCCCTCTGCCTTTTCATCTTGTCTATCTTTCTGTGAATATGGTTTTTGTTCCACAGGCTGCAGGATTATAGTTCTTCTTGCTTCTGCTGTCTGCCCTCTGGTGGATGAGGCTATCTAAGAGGCTTGATGGGAGGGACTGGTGGTGGGTAGAGCTGACTGTTGCTCTGGTAGGCAGAGCTCAGTAAAACTTTAATCTGGTTTTCTGCTGATGGGTGGGACTGGGTTCCCTCCCTGTTGGTTGTTTGGCCTGAGGCAACCCAACACTGGAGCCTACCTGGGCTCTTTGGTGGGGCTAATGTCCAACTGGGAGGGCTTATGCCAAGGAGTACTTCCCAGAACTTCTGCTGCCAGTGTCCTTGTCCCCACGGTGAGCCACAGCCACCCCCCGCCTCTGCAGGAGACCCTCCAACATTAGCAGGTAGGTCTGGTTCAGTCTCCCCTGGGGTCACTGCTCCTTCCCCTGGGTCCTGATGTGCACACTACTTTGTGTGTGCCCTCCAAGAGTGGAGTCTCTGTTTCCCCCAGTCCTGTCAAAGTCCTGCAATCAATTCCCACTAGGCTTCAAAGTCTGATTCTCTAGGAATTCCTCCTCCCATTGCCGGACCCCCAGGTTGGGAAGCCTGACGTGGGGCTTAGAACCTTCACTCCAGTGGCTAGACTTCTGTGGTATAAGTGTTCTCCAGTTTGTGAGTCACCCACCCAGCAGTTATGGGATTTGATTTTACTGTGATTGCGCCCCTCCTACCGTCTCATTGTGGCTTCTCCTTTGTCTTTGGATGTGGGTTATCTTTTTTGGTGAGTTCCAGTGTCTTCCTCTCCATGATTGTCCAGCAGCTAGTTGTGATTCTGGTGTTCTCGCAAGAGGGAGTGAGATGTGCTCTTTCATTTTTAAAAGATTGCAATTAAAATGAACAATAATTAGGAGAGCAGTTGTCCTTTACAAAATGGGAGGGGTTTCAAAATTTATGATAATGCTGGAAAGTAAAGTCAAACAAACAAACATGAGGGAGGAATCTCAGTTCAGAGATCCCTGCTCAGTCAAAGTCTGATTATTTTGTATCCCTACTGTAGTAGTGTGTTGAACAGGAGAGTAAAGAAGGCCATTCTTCATTTAGTCATTCTGTGTCAATGCTGAGTAAATACTTATTGAGCAAGTTTTGTAAGTCAGGCACGGTGCTCAGTGTTGGTACCAACTTGCGTGATACGTGGTCACTGCCCTTCTGGTTCTCCCAGTCTGGCAGCAGAGGCAAATGTGTGAATAGCTAACCACAGTTCCTTACTCAGTAGTGTGTACAGAGTGTTCTGGAGGCACACAGGAGGGAGAGGTTGGGTTGAGGATAATGATTTCACAGAACAAGTCACATTCAAGCTTGGCTGGCCTGTCACCCATTATTTATAAATCATGATATTGGTCCTCTAGTCAAGATCATGAGCCAGACACTATGCCAGATGCTGAGGATATAGAGATGAACATGACATACTCCCTGCTCTCAGAAACAGGGATTTATAGAGGACAGATACATATACAGATGATTAAAATTCAACAAGGAGAGCTGTGAGTGGGATGCTGGCAGAGGGAGAAGGGAGACACAGAAAAGGAGAGCCTCACTTGGGCTGGGGAAGAAAGGGCCAGCAGAGACCACATGAGAGTGACCCTTGAGCTTCGGATGGGGGCTAGCAATTTAGTAAGCCAATAGTGGGTGGATAGGGGTCTGGTTTCAGGCAGAGAAACCTGATCTATGAAAATTTGGGGCATGATAGCGAATAGAATTCTTAGGAGAAACGGTGTAGCATGTGACAGAAGGTGGAGCAGGATTTGGGATGTCTGATGGGTAATGGAGAGTCATTCAGGAGGGAGTGTATTAGTTAAAACACTTAGCTGCTAGAAACAGAGACCCAACTACAGTGACATAGATATAGGCACATAAAAGAAACCAGGCAAGTATTGCAGGGCTGGAGTAACAGCTTTAGAAAGACCTCAGAGGTCCTGGCTGAGTCTGTTTTGGCCGTGCTGCACCTGGCTTTCTTCTTGCAGGTCCTGCATGGTTCAAGGCAGCTGTTGGAGCATCAGCCATTGTTTCTGCACTGAAGAAGGCAGAGAAGCCAACGAGGGCACATGCCCCATGCCTTTGAAGTAATCATGCTATCGTAATTATTAGCTTCTAAGTTCCTAACAGAAAGACACCCTGTCATAGAATACATACATTTGACCAGTGGTGAGAAATACTATTACTGCACTGTTTTTTTAGGAATAAAGGAACCCAATTTTTAAAGAGTAATTTTTTTACTGTAAATGTGAAGTTGCTGGCTGCATGCATGACAGAATGGATTCCTAAATTGCTTCCTACTTAACAGAATAAGTGCCTTGTCAGCACTGGGTTTGCATAACCTGACACGTGGATCGGATTTCAGGATGTACATGAAATGAGTACTGTGGCAAAATGAAAAACTCCTTTAAAAAAGAATGAGTTAATCAAGTCTTAATGCCAGTCTGGACTTTGCATTCTGTTAACCTGGCTTTGAGATATTTTTGTCATCTGGGGAACCTGCTTCCTGTGTCCTGTTGAAGCAGAAGGGGGCAGCAGAGAAATCAGTTGGAAAGTCAACAACCTGGTTTGCTTCCTTCTAATAGAAGTGGTTGTACCATATAAATATGCTGAAAGGAAATGAAAGTTGAAATTAATACCTTTTATTTATTTAAACTTACAAATTATTAGAAAAAATTAAAATAACATGATTTAGATTTCTACTTGTCAGTTTTAGCTTAGTTATACATATGTTGCAAAGTAGATATAATATTTGTGGGTATTGTTGTTTTTCTAAAATCTGACAAGCAAATGTAGAGTATGTTATTTAATGCAGTCCTGCTTTCGATGAGGCTTGTTTCCCACAAGATATCCTGTGTGTTTATAGAAAAGCAGATGCTCCAGTGGGTTTTGGTGGTTTATTTTAATATGTTTATCCTTTGGAGTTAGAGTTTCTAAGGAAAACCATTTCATTTCTTGTTAAAACAAAGGGGAACTTAATGCCGTTTGACCAAATTTTGATGTTTAGAGTCAGAGATCTAATTTTTTGTTGTTTTATTTAAAAAATATTGCCTGCATAAAATTTTTTTTCTCCTATTTGTTGCAAGGAATGAGGTCTAAGCTGACTGATTGTTTTCATGCCCTTGACCTTTGAAAATATGTTACCAAATTAATTGAAGCAATACTATTTTTCTATAAAGGATGGCTTAAGTCCTGTCAGCGGGCCTGGCTAACTAGTTTTATTTACTGTGTATGAAATCTATTTTTGTTTCTCATTAATATTTGATATTTTTTCCCTATGATGAAGGACAGTAAAACAGCAGAGCTAAGGGCTTCTCTCTGAAAGAAGAGATATACCATCAAAATACCATCACTCGGGTATTTTGATGCATTCTGTGTTTAAGATAAAGAACAGCGTCTAGTGCTTAACAAGTAACTAGTACTTCTTTTCTCTGGTTTATAAGTGAAAAGAGGAATCATAAAGTTTTACAGGATCTCCCTCTGCAAGGGAACCAATGAATATAAAGCTGCAGTTCTGTTCTAAATCTATTATGTGTGTTGTTTTTATATTGTGGTAAATTTAACCTATTGATTTCGTTGTTACAGCCCTATTTTATAAGATAAACTGTGAAGGAAGTGGCCTCAGTTGAGAAGTGTTAGTTGTGCTCTAAAGGTTATGATGTGTACCATGGCCTAGTGTCAAACAGAAAGTGTGTGTGTGTGTGGTGTGTGTGTGTCTGAACCTCAAGGTGCTTCATGCGTAGGATTACAGTTCATTCTTACTGACAGCACTCAGTGGCTCATCTGGTCCATGTCTTCTTGACCCCAGTCCTTCTCACTCTCTCCCTGTGTGGAAGGTGTCATTTGGTAAGTGCTACTTGTTCAGAAGTAATGGGGCTGACTTCATCAAGGAACAGTTGTTACCTTTGTGGTCATCTATGACCCCAGACCACATCCTTGACCACATTATGGGACAGCTGTCTAGTGCACATGTGCTGACACCAGACTGCTCTTTCCTCTCAGGTGTATTTGCTCTCTTGAAGTCACAGCTCACTGAGCTCTTTCCCTTTTCAGTTTTTTTTTAAATTATTTTTTCTGTCTGTGTTCTATTTTGGATATTTTCTATTGCTGTGTCTTCAAGTTACCCTCCATGAATCTCATCCAGTGCATTTTTTAAAATAAATTTATTTATTTATTTATTATTTATTTTTTGGCTGCATTGGGTCTTTGGTGCTGCACGCAGTTTTCTCTAGTTGCAGCGAGCTGGGGCTACTCTTCGTTGCGGTGCACGGGCTTCTCATTGCGGTGGCTTTTCTTGTTGAGGAGCTCGGGCTCTAGGCGTGCAGGCTTCAGTAGTTGTGGCACGTGGGCTCAGTAGCTGTGGCTCACGGGCTTAGTTGCTCCGCGGCATGTGGGATCTTCCCGAACCAGGGCTCGAACCCGTGTCCCCTGAATTGGCAGGCGGATTCTTAACCACTGAGCCACCAGGGAAGCCCCCTCATCCAGTGCATTTTTCACCTCAGACGTTGTGGTTTTCATCTCTAGGAGTTTGATTTGGGTCTTTTTTTAATATCTTCCTCGTGTCTAATTTCTCGAACATGTGGAACACAATTATACTATCTCTTGGTGTCCTTGTCTATTCATGCTAACATCTGTGTTGGTTCTGGGTCCATTTCATTGATAGCTTTTTTCTTCCTCATGGATTGTATTTTCCTGATTCTATCTATGCCTAATAATGTTTGAATGCAGGCTAGACAGCCATTATTTTACCTTTTGGAGTGCTGGATATATTTGTATTCCCTCAAATTATTCTTGAGCTGTTTTTCTGGAACATAGTTAAGTTACCTGGAAACAGTCTGATTTTGAGGAGTCTTGCTTTCAAGATTTACAGGGTGGTACCAGAGCAATGTCTGGTCTTGGTTAAGTTACTGAAGCAAGACTCTCTGAGTCCTTTTCCAGTGCCCTATGAACCTTGAGGTTTTCTCCTTGGGCTGATGGGAGCAGATTTTTGGCCTTGTTTGACTGCCTGGTACTGTTACCCCCAGTCCTTTCAGTTGGTGTGTCCCCAGGCTAGGGTAGTGTCCTCATGTGCCTGTGCTGATCAGTACCGTGTTGAGTCCTGAAGGGTGAGCACTGGCAGATTTGTAGAGTTCCCACTGTGCAGTTTTGTCCTCTCTGGCGTTCTGACCTGTGAGTTCCAGCCCTTTTGGTCTCCTTCTACACTCAACTTCATCATCTTATCTCAGGGAATCCACCAAGCTTCCCTCTTCTTGCACCGTAACTCTCTTCAGTAAACTGGGGCCGTCTTTTTGTTCTTTTCCCATCTCTCAGTGATCCTGGTCTTCGTCTCCTAATGTTCAGTGTCATGAAAACTTTATTTTTTTTCATATTTTTCATATACTTTGTCCAGGTTTTTTATTGTTTCATGTGGAAGGGTAGATCCAATTCTTATTACTCCATCTGGGCTGGTAGGTGGAGTTTCTCTATCTAAATTCTTAATGCCATCTGCTGTTCAGAACCCATCTGAACTTAGTGTTTTTTCTCTCCTCTTGATAATGGAGTTCTGTTAGTAGTGGTATACGTTTAAGATATAGGTCCCACCATGGAAAACTACACAGCATCCCCAAGAAGTCCCAGCCCCATGCTGCCTAGTGGACTCCTCTTCCTTTTGTGGATTCCTAAACAGGTTTATAGGGAGTGCCAAGAGGATGGCCAAGTCTCTCCCTATTGATGGTGACTCAGCATGGAGTGGACATTCTGAAAAAGAGCAGAATGAGGTGGTCATTTCTAAGCAAATATGTTTATTATTCCCCACAGACTCTTTTGAAAAGGTTCAAGAATGAGATTGTAAGTTGCCGTACTTTTAAAGTCTCTCTGTGTGCCAGTCTTGACCGTACAGGTGCTGAAGATACAGGGTGAGTGAGAAGCAGATGTCCTAGTCCATGGGAAGCTCTGTCTATGGGAGAAACAAATACACAGATAGGAAATTGTAATAAAATGTGATAAGCTGTGGCTTTTCTATTTAAAGACCTAGGCAACAGAGACAGTCTCTGTCGTTCCTTGCACCATTTTAACATAAGCTGAACAATACCATCCTGGTGCTTTTATGTACTTTGGATTTCTGGGTGAAAACAAAGTTCTCTATTTTATCATTTATCAACAAACCATCAAAGAGCAAAAAAATATTTTAAACATTTCTTCTTACCAAGACTGTTTCCGGGTGACACTTTTTATCAATTTACTAATTTGTAGTCATCTATGTAGAATTTGCTGTTTGTTTATATAATTTTTCAGATTGGTGACGAGTTTTATTCTGTTTACCATGTGGAGCATTTCTAAGCCTTGATCTTTCAATATGTATTCCCTTTGGCAGCAATTCTAGTGGAAAAAATAGGATTGTCTCTTTTTATTAAATCTCTTCTATTTTCTATAAAACAACTGTGAGATGTTGGGTTTTCATTGGTATTTTAACCTGTGCTTTAAGAAGCAGAATTATTTCTGTAAAAATACATTACAGAAGCATTGCTATTCTCCAGGATATTATTAAATGAAATAGTTTCTTTTCCAGGTATATTTGAAAAAGTACATTAGTATTACATAGCTTTTAATTTTCTTTGTTTTGTCTTTTGATACCAAAACAAACAAACAAACAAAACAGTACTTCTCAAAGCTTGGGTTTTCAAAGCACACATAATCCACAATATAAATTTTTCAGTAGCCTTGTCTTACGTTGCACATGAAGGAAGAAACACTGGACCTATTTAGCTCTGATCCTTTTCTTGGTAGCAATCTATGTATATCGTCATTTCTCTTAAAGAAACCTAATTATTAACCTAATTTAGTAGACTCTAGTAAAGAATTGATTTGGGAGAAACAAAATAAAGTAATCCAATAGTACAGTCATTGTAGAACCAAAAATTTAACATAGATTTATTAGAACATTTGGCCACTTTTAAATTTTTTCCAAAATTGACCAGTTTTGAATTTTTTCACAATAGTCAATGGAAATCCTAGAGAAAACAGCTCAAATTTTGGCAACAACAAGGAAATGAGGGTTGGCTCCTCTTTCTGCCTGGTAATTTATCTTTTGAAGAATAAACTCATAAGGGTAAATTTGGTAGTGTTTATAAATGCAATACAGCCTTAATCCTAGGATGACTTAGTAATTAGCAATTTTAAGTGTGTAGGGAGTATGCGCCCACTCTATCCAGGGTAAGCATTCCTTATTGAAGACTACAGAATCCTTTCCTAAGCGTAGTATAGTACAAGTAATATTCCTCCAAAACTAACTTCTGTGCAGTATGTATAAATTAAGAGCTGGTTAATAAGCAGCTCTTGATGGCCTATCTTGTATTAGCCATAAACTGAGCAGACCTGTTGCTAACTATATTGTTCACCCTACATAGTAAAATAATGTGGGAAAAAGTACTGTCATTGATCCCCTCCAGATACATGGCAGTGATTGTGATATTACATAAACGAGCAGAATGCTGTGGGGATGCAAAGAGGAAGTCCACTGTTTTGGTGACTGTTGGGCACTCCTCCTTGTCAAGAGGAGCCCAGAAAAAAGGATCACTCATGAGCTGTATAGAGACATTACCCACCTGAAGGAAACCAGTCCTCCTGATGTAGAGGAGCTTATATAGAGGAATGATAGATATGGAGCTCAAGTAAACTTGTTCTTGAGCAAAGCTATCCAGAAGAGTGTTAAGGAAAAGCAAAAGATTCTTCAGGCTGCACTGAATTCTGTCACCGTAGGCATTCCTTGTTTGTGTGGCGTGGAAGGAACCTCTGCTTGCCCAGTGTGGCTTTTTCTAGCCGCACTGGCCCACGTGGATTGCCTTCAAGATCATTTGCTCCTGAGTCAAAATAAGAGGGAGGGCATTCAACTTAGGAAACCTTAAGATGGGTGTAACACTGGTAGAACACTGGCTATTATGGCTGGGATCACTTAGAGCATCAGTGGTGAAAACACCTGGATTCTCTTAACTAAGAAAAACATAAGTTGTCTTCTTTTGGGGTTAAAACTTCTTAATGAGCTATTAGGGGGGTATGAAAGCTCCAGGCATGTCTCTATCATATGAATACCATGCTCGAATATCATGCTGTGCTCAAATGCTATGCTGGGTGAGGGTCTTTGGTGAGGCTTAATTGTCATTTCTGTTATATTTTATATTTGTTTCTCTTTGTGAGAGGATATGGTGATTTATCTCTTAGGCAATGAAAGAGGAAACATCCTAATGAAAGGTTCTTTCTTAAATTTGTATTGGAAAAATATCTAAAATTATAACATCTTAATTTTCATAGTTTAGAATCCTTGCATGGAATTGTAGTAGTTTAGAACTGGAAGGGACCTAAGCGATTATCTGATTGGACTCTTACTTTACAGATAAGAGACTGAGTCCCCCAAACGTTAACTGACTTGTCCAAGGCCACACGTCTAGAGACTAAGCCAAGACAGAACCTGACTTCTGATTTCTAGACCCATGACCCTTCCTCAGTGGCGTGTAATTCGCAGTTTCTGTTTACTTGTTGCTGAGGTCTGCCACCTCTGAGAGTCTGTCTACCCTGGAGTAGGTGTACATTGCCGAATGAGAAACAGCTTGGATGTGTGTCCTGTTGTGGCTGCAGTTGGAGCTCTGACTGTATGAACGCATCACCACCCCTTGTTTTGTCTCCTGCTCCTACTCTTATCCTAAGAGTCCCGCCTTCCTGTAGCATTTAATGGGGAGTCCTGGGACCTTGCCAGAAAGCACTTACTCCTGTGCCCTCGCCCGAGGCTCTGCTTCCTCTTCCATGCTCCCAGGTGGCAAAATGACATCCTCACCGTGAGGCTCGGCCTCTTTCCACCTGATCAGCAGCCTGGTATGCATCTGTAGCCTCAGGAGACATTATTTTAGTGAAGAAAACAAACTTGGAGACTAGGGCATCTATAATCAGTGGTTCGATTGTGAGTGAGAACTTGGTAAGAGAGCTCTATTCATGTTTTCTTGAGAGCTGGATGTGTGAGGCTGTCAATGAAACCTGAATTTTTTTTAGTGTAGGTTAATGACTTTCCTGGAGGCAAGCAAACAATTAATGTTTTCTTGACCATACAGAGATTTCAGCTGAAGAGAGAGATTAAAAAAAATTCTTCTACTTCTTAGAGCACATTATATTTATTTTCTTATAATAAAATCTGACCTTAAGCTTAAAAATAAGTTTGTCAGAAACCAGTCTTGTTTTCCCTTGAGCTAACTTCAAACCTCAAATGCATTGCGAACTGCAAGGTGACTGCTGTGGAGCCAGCCTTAGAGGCTGATGCAGTGAATCGTAAAGAATCCATTTATAAACAGCCTCCCATTCCAGCTGTTTCCATGACTATAACAGTATTTCTTTATCAGGCCCAGGATAATTTTATCTTTCTAACATGGTACAGTACCAGCCTAATAGGCAGTAATTTCCTTTATTAGACTTGTATTTAGGATGGATTAGTAATTCTCCTAGTTTATTCATCAGATTTTTATCAGATATATTCTTTGTATCGCATATCGTGCTAGGTTCTGGGAGATGACTAAGAAATGGCCTTTTTCTAGGAAGAGAAAAGACAAATAAAATTACGCCAATATACTGAATACAGTTTTGTGGCATATGCAGAGTATTATAGCTGCGCAGGGCCAGATGTTAAATCTGCCCGGAGCCAAGGAAGATGACACAGAAGAGACTACACAGAAGACAGCACATTAGAAGAAAGAGAAAGAACTAGCTGGGCAAGGCCGAGGGGAAGGGGCCTTCTAAGGAGAGGGAACAGCATGTACAAAGCACTGGCTGCTTGATAGAGCGTGGGGTGATCTGTCAATACTGAGTTCAGTCTGATTGCTTCTGTGGCAGCTTGCTTGGGGGAAATAAAGCCAGTATTTGCTTTGCTGGTTGGGCTGAGCTCTACTAGTTAGTTTGAACTTCAGCCTCTACCCATCAGGAACTGTTGGAGGCTTTTAAGAAGGAGTGAAATCAGATTCTTGTTTGCGGAAAATATTTTCGTAGCTGACTAGTAAATGACGAAGGGTGTGTCTGCTGGAAGTCAGGGCGCAGGTGGAGAAGCATTTATAACAGAAGGTGTAGGGTGTGTGTTAAGCAGGCAGTGGCTGTGATGTCAGAACCAGTTTGGATGATGTTTTAGAGGGAGATCTGGAACTCAGTAAAGCAAGGAGCTTAGAAGAGGTGAACTTTAGAGACTAGGTTAATGTTGATGGCATTAATTATGGGAGGACATAATCTCTGTGATTGTTGAGGTTGTAAATAAGGTTGTTTTCTGGGATTCCTGCATTCATAGCTAACCTGTGACCCTCCCTGGCATAGCTCTTGTGCTGTTTGTATTGTCATCGTCAGTTGTTCCCCTGGACCATAAACTGCTTGAGGTCAGGGACCAGTTTCACTTTGTTGTTGCTGTTGTTACTGCAGCACCTGGTACAGTGTTTGGTGTGTAGTAGGTGCTTGGTAAGTACTTGGATGTTTTGATGGGTGCATCAGCCGCCTGCATAAGGAATTCCTCTCTTGAATTCTTCCTTTGCCCAAGATTTTTGTTTCTTGTCAGAAACAAGGCTAGCTAGTTCTAAAAGTCAGTTATAATTTTCAGTGTATGAGCCAGTTTCTCTGGACTTGCATTTTCCAGAAACTGCCCAGGCTTCTTAGCTCAGACTGTTTCCTTGTTGACAACTCACTAAAGTTCTTATTGTTTAGAGATTACATGATAAAGTGGATATATATATATATATGGGGGCCCAGGGCAGGCAGCCCCAAAATATGCCTCAATGGCATATTGATTATTTTGAATTAGAGTTCCTTAAGAAGCAGCCAATGCAAGAGGCACACTCTGACCCTCCTCTCTGTCCCCCTGAAAGCAGGAAATAAATCTGTCATGTGAAAGGTACACTCTGGACATCTGAAGGTAGACGGATACCCCTTATTGCCAGATATAGGGAATTTGGGGCCAAGAGTCCTGTATAAACAAACCTATTACTTCTTTAATTTACTACCCCAAGCCCAGACTCTGTTTAGATTCTTCACTAAGTAAGCATCCAAAGCCTAGGTTTCTTTGTCCTGTTGATTCCTCATAAATTTATGTTTCTTTGTCTAAAAAGTATAAAAACTGCCTGCTTTGGCGACATCGGAGGTCCTATTTCCATGAGACCTCGTGCACATGAATTAAAATTTGTTTCTCTTCTGTTAATCTGTATTGTATCTATTTTATTATTAGTCTAGCCACAGGAGCTCAAGAAAGGCGGGATGGGGGGTGGATTTCCTTCTCCCTGAAATATACATGTGTAAATATATACATATGTATTTTTTTCATCATTAACGTTGGCTACTTGAACCTATGACTCTGTGATATAAACTAATTCTTTTCTAGATTTGTTTATTTGGGAGTATTTTTTAAAAACAGTCTTGTGTTTATGGTCTTGAGTTAAATACACTTATAATCGCTGTAGGGGGTTCCCATGGCATGGCCACAGCTGGAGGTCTGGTGGGCTTTTGTATATGGCATTTGGAAGAATGATTAGTTTGCCAGAGCATTAGCCATCTTTTGTATTGTTTCCATCTGTTTTTTGTCTAAAGAGACAAGTGTTGGAATTTTATTTATTTAAGGAACTTTGTTTGAGTTAGCTAATTTTCCCACTGTCCAGAATTCTGAGGGGAGTCATGAGCATTTATTGCAAGGAATTACTCTATCCAGTTCTTGCTTGGCAGGGCAGAGGCAGGGTTATCACTTTTATGGCGATCAAACACCTGATATTTTGATCTTTTCTGTGACTGAATTTTAAGAATTTGTGTACTTGCTTGATTCTGGTATAAGGCTATATATTTTTTTAAGTTATTTTATTTAATTATAGTTGATTTACAATGTGTTAATCTCTACTGTACAGCA
Source organism: Eubalaena glacialis (assembly GCF_028564815.1). Lineage (NCBI taxonomy): Eukaryota > Metazoa > Chordata > Mammalia > Artiodactyla > Balaenidae > Eubalaena > Eubalaena glacialis. Next base: position 26,312,918 of record NC_083718.1, read on the forward strand.
GAGTGATTCAGTTATATATATAGGCATTCTTCTTCAGATTCTTTTCCATTATGGTTTATCACGGGATATTGAATATAGTTCCCTGTGTTATACAGTACGACCTTGTTGTTTATCCATCTTATATATAATAGTTTGTATCTGCTAATCCCAGACTCCCAATCCATCCCCCTCACCCCCCTACCCCTTGGCAAGGGCCATATTTTTAAAGTACAATCACCAGTTGGATAAATTGGCTCTATTTTTGGTTTGTTGTCTAAAGAAGGGAAAAATAGATATATTTACATTTCAAAAGTTTTCTCATTGAGAGCCTGTCCTGTGCCCAGCTCTTGCATTACTTTCTCTTATTTCACATTCACACCAACCCTGCTTGAGCACTATTGTTATCCTCACTTTACTGTTCAGAACAGTGTTTCAGAGAGCTTACGAAATCTACAAAACTCCCTTAGCAGTTAGTTATCAGAGGTTGTTTCAAACCCAAGTCTTGGTCCATGAGGGAGAAGCTTATCTCAGAAGCTTCTGAGAAGCTGAAAGACTTGACCTCCCTTGGAAGGGGTGGCAGTTGTGCTGTGAAAATCAACCAGAGGGGGACATTTCAACTCTTTCTTGGTAACCACGTAAATCATAAATTGATTATGGTACCTGGTATATTAGGACTGCACATTTTAAGAAATCAACAGTCTTTTGTCTTCTCTCTGTCAGTGTGATGTAGGGTCATGTAAGCACTGGTGACCTGCTCGCTTGTTGGCAGACATGGGAGCAGTTTTACTCCCTTTGCTGTTTGAAAACTCGTGATAATTTTTGCACTCTCATTGTGAGATGGATGAGTTCAGAAAACAGTTTTGAGAATATCTGTATTAAACCGAAGCATAAGCGATTTCACCTTCAGTAAATTTAATTCCTGGCCTCGCTTTAGACCACAGAAATCTTAAATGAGATATTTTGTTACATGCTAATAACCTCAGGGATTTTATCTGCTGCTGCTGTGGTCTTTTGAGAAGGATTCTCCCATTGCAAAGGATGCCTAAATATAATGAATGGCAAGAAGTATCCGGAATATTTCTGAGTGTTTAAACCCATCTGAGGTTTATTAATTTTCCGGATATGCGTTAACATGGTTCCGTGAATAGGCACAAGGCCTAGAGAGTAGGATTAGGAAGATTTCCAGGGACTCTGAACTTATGTCAAGCAAAACTGGCGCGCTAGGCAGCTAAGTCACCTGAACAGGGAAAAGACTTTGAAAGTGCTTTATTTCACTGCATAATGTTTGTAAATTTTATCCAATTAATTTACAGCTGCAGGGCTCATGAGGCTGAAATTAAAGTTTTGTAAAGTTTCGATAAGGAGGCAGCCAAACAAGTTTGATTAGCTGTGGGTGCTTTGTAAATGAGTTGGCAGTCGTGCAAAAATCAAAAGGTTTGAATTTCAGGAGGCGTATTGGCTTTGCAGTGCCCATTTGATTAACCGTGGAAAGCGGGTGTTTTCCACCTGTCATATCAGGCATCTTTTCTCTCTCATGTGTCTTCTCCAAGCTAACCTCTAACATTGAAAGATGCATCTTTTATAGTTAAGTCTCACCAGCCCAGTGTTCTCAGGAAGCCTGTTTTATTAGTGGAAATCAGTGTTCCCACTGATTTCTTTCTTTCTATACTGTTACCCGGTGCTGTTTAATCTTTCTTTTCAAGTTGTGGGTGTTTTAAGAAGGTCTTTCTCTCTCTAAAGGTTGAGGTGGCAGATGTCCCTTTACTTGGAGTTCAGGTCTGTCAGTGGCTGGAGGATCACAGATAAGGAGACACAACACAGGTTTCCACATACAGTGATGTTCAATAGGCAGAAGTCTTCAAAATAACATTGATCACTGGTAAATGTTAGTATTTTTTTTAGTGAAACATTGCTGTAAACCTCAGCAGGAAAATTTCACATGACTAAACAGGATTTAGTAGCCTATTTAAAAAGTCATATTGGAGGCTGTCTCTGGAGAGGAAAGGAGGACACAAGGACTGGGGAAGGACATAGAGATGGCTTCAACTGTGTCTGTATTATTTTATGTCATGGGGAAAAAGGTTTCAAGCGAATATGGACGGTGAATATAAATTGGTTGTGGTACATGGGACATTGTTTATTATTGTCTTTGCTGGTGTTTTTCACACTGTCTCTAGTGAAAGACCATTTTTTCCTTTCACTTCCAATCTATCACGGACCGATATGCAGACCTGTTGAGCCGTGACTAGCCTTCAGCTCTTGCTGTATGTGCCACTTACCACGTAAGTTCAACGAGACCCAGCCAGTACCTTAAGACAAGCCCGTGGATGATGTATGTGGATGTGTTAACCTTGTGAAGTTGCTATAAAAGTTTCTAAACAATTATTCTTTATTTCAGTTCTTATCTCACAGTAGACCCATAACTGTGTTCCTAGTCAATGGCACAGTCTAGGCTTTGTATGCCAGAAATATTTCATAATAAAAGTGTTTAAATCATTTTGGAAATATTTATGTTTTCCAAATATTTCACATTAGCTCATTTACCTATTCTGTGTGTTTGACCCAAAAGCAGGTCATTCTTTTATTCCGCAAGTTTGTCTTGATCTTGGAGCTGTGATAGGTGCTCCTAAAAATGCAGGGATGAATAGGCATTGTTCCTGCCTTTGAGAATTTGCTGTGTAATGAAGACAGCTTAATTATTATAATTACTTTTTTTTGGAGCACTCGTTTTGCCTTAGGCTTTATCTTAGGTAGTGAGTATTCAAAGATGTGTAAGTCACAGACTTTTTTTTTCAAAGAGTTTCCATTTTATAGTAGAGATAGATTCAGTATTTTGTGTGCCATACAGGTGTATAAACTAAATGCTATGGAAACACTGAAAACAGTCACAATTTGTAATTGGGCAGGTTGGAAGTTTTAATAGAGAAGCTTATTTGAACTGGGTCTTCCTGAAGGATGAGTAGGGAGGGATTTTTCAAACTGACAAACGGATAAAGTCAAAGGAACAGCATGAGCAAACTTGGAGAGATGTGGCAGACCATAGCTTGATAAGAAGTGATCAGTGATTGGCAGATGGGTGTGATTCTAGAATGCACCAAGGCAGGTGAGGTTAGAAAGGTAGGATGGGGCAAGATGGTATAGGGCCTGGAATTTCAGGCTAAGAAGTTAACATTTTTTTCTTGTTCGCATGAGACAGTTTTAAAGCACGACCTGATTTGTGGGTAGGGATCAGATAGTATAAAGAGTAGGTTATTCAGAGGAGAGGCTAGGGGAGGGGAGACTAGTTAGGAGGTTGTTAAAATAGTCTGAGTGAGGGACTTCCCTGCTGGCGCAGTGGATAAGACTCCTCGCTCCCAATGCAGGGGGCCCAGGTTCGATCCCTGGTCAGGGAACTAGATCCCACACGCATGCCGCAACTAAGAGCCCACGCACTGCAACTAAGGAGCCAGCAAGCCGCAACTAAGGAGCCTACGTGCCACAACTAAGGAGCCTCCCTGCCCCAACTAAGGAGCCCGCCTGCTGCAACTAAGACCTGGCACAACCAAATAAATAAATAAATGAAATAGTCTTAGTGAGAGGTGATAAAGACCTGGCTCTGGGAATTTAGAGGAGGGAATCAACCTAAGGACCGTATCTGAGGTGAAAGTGAAGGCGTGGAATGCAGGAGGAGAGAGGCTAGGTGCGGGTCAGGAGCTCCTTCACATAGATAAACTGATTCACAGAGGGACACGTTTTTCCGTGGATGAAAATACAAATGATTTTTGCAGCAAAGAGGAGAGAGGATAGAAGTGTCACTTTCAATGGTCTTGGTATTCTCAAAATAATTGAGGTTACTTCAGGAATGGGAGAAGCAGTGTAAAAATTGAAATAGAGGACAATGGACAAAATACAGATTTGCCCTAGAGAATGTAGTAGGGATTTCTTTGTTATATAGCAGCTAGGATCTTTGACTTTCATTTTCTGATATAGATCTTTAGCTCTCACTTTGGAGTTCCACATGTTCATTCATTCTTCAGTATTTATTGAAGGCTACCTTGTGAGAAGCATTGGATTATGAGCTGGGCATATAAATGTAAGATATAAGCCCTGCCTTTAGGGAGCTCACAGGATAAATATGGGGACAGCAGTATGGTCTGGGCAAGTAGGCTCACAGGAGAGATGGCTAATCTTGCTAATAAGACTGAGGACCATGAAAGGCATTGGAAGAGATGAGTTTTGAAAATAGTCTTAAGAGATGAGTTCATGTTAGGTGAAAAGAAGTAAAAGGGACTTTTCAAGAAGATGGGAGTGTAGAGGTTAGAGGGAGAGGTAGGCAGGGCCCAGATTCCTGTAGACCCAGTATGACATGTGGGAATTTATGCTCGGGTGAGGAAGAACCTTTGAGACGTTGAAGTGGAGGAGTTAACTGAACAAATTAAGGCTTAGATAGAGTATGCTGGCCACCGTGGAGAGCGGGGTATAAGTTCTACCCTGCAAGGGCAGAATCAGGGAGACCAGCTGCAAGACACTACAGTATCTCAAGTGAGAAATGATCAGGATCTGAACTAGACAGGCAGTATCGGGGATAGAATAAGGAGTTAATATGAGAAAGAGAAGGAGAATTGACAGGACATAGAGGTTGATTCAGGTCAGAAAGTGAGAGAGGGGGAAGGAGTATGAGATGACACGAGTTCGATCATGAGCTACGTAAGTGGTGGGACCACCACTAAGAGCCTGGGGCAATCATATTGAGGAGAAAGACGATGAGTTCAGCTTTAGACACTGTATGGGACACCTGGAGCTGTCTGCAAGAAGCTAAATATTCATGTGCAGAGAGAGGACTGTGGAGAAATTGAAGCCAGCAAGGGTTTGGTGGGGAGGGGGGGAGTCACCAACATGTAGGAATAGGTAGTTTAAACTGAGGAGCTTAAATGGTAGTTTAAATGGAGGAGTTTTCACAGGCGGAGCTAAGGGAATGTCAAACAACATCATACTGCTCCATCCTTTAATTAAAATGTATAGGGAATTGACCTCAGAAGACAAAAGAAGCCAATTTAAGTGCAACTGCTGGTGTTGATCTTTTGCTTATCTACTAGGAGGAGTGCAGAGCTACTAAAGGAGAAAAGGGGGGACTGTACAGTTCCGCCTTGGACTGTACAGTTAGAGAAATTTCCTTGGACTGTACAGTTAGAGAAATTTTTTTTTTTTTTTTTTTTTTGGCTGTGTTGGGTCTTCATTTCTGTGCGAAGGCTTTCTCCAGTTGCGACGAGCGGGGGCCACTCTTCATCGTGGTGCGCGGGCCTCTCACTGTCACGGCCTCTCGTTGCGGAGCACTGCTCCAGACGCACAGGCTCAGTAGTTGTGGCTCACGGGCCCAGTTGCTCCACGGCATGTGGGATCCTCCCAGACCAGGCCTCGAACCCGTGTCCCCTGCATCAGCAGGCAGACTCTCAACCACTGCACCACCAGGGAAGCCCCGAGAAATTTTTAAAAATGTAAGCATGAGGACTTCCCTAGTGGCGCAGTGGTCAAGAATCCGCCTGCCAATGCAAGGGACATGGGTTTGATCCCTGGTCCGGGAAGATCCCACATGCTGCGGAACAACTAAGCCTGTGTGCCACAACTACTGAGCCTACACTCCAGAGCTCGCGAGCCACAACTACTGAGCTCACGTGCCACAGCTACTGAAGCCTGCGTGCCTAGAGTCCGTGCTCCGCAACAAGAGAAGCCACCTCAATGAGAAGCCCACACACCACAACGAAGAGTAGGCCCCGCTCCCTCAACTAGAGGAAGCCCACGCACAGCAGCGAAGACCCAATGCAGCCAAAAACAAACAAACAAATAAATAAATAAATTTATTTATTTTAAAAAAAAGTAAGCGTGAAATAATTTGAGAACAGGAACAATATATTAACATATTTGCACATAAAATATCGTTACGAAAATTATATAAGCCATATTTTTTTATAAATTTATTTATTTATTTATTTATTTATTTATTTTTGGCTGTGTTGGGTCTTCGTTTCTGCGCGAGGGCTTTCTCCAGTTGCGGCGAGTGGGGGCCACTCTTCATCGCGGTGCGCGGGCCTCTCACTGTTGCGGCCTCTCTTGTTGCGGAGCACGGGCTCCAGACGCGCAGGCTCAGTAGCTGTGGCTCACGGGCCTAGTTGCTCCGCGGCATGTGGGATCTTCCCGGACCAGGGCTCGAACCCGTGTCCCCTGCATCGGCAGGCAGACTCTCAACCACTGCGCCACCAGGGAAGCCCAAGCCATATTTTTAAAATATGAAAAGATACAGCTATAAACTAAGCATTTAAGTACTATGATGATTTAGAGTAAGTTAAAAATACTGCAAGTAGCATTTAATCAGGGAAATTCCCTGCTGTTTGTAGAATGTGTGGATGGGTATTGGCAGAGATTTAAGGAGCCCACTTTGTTTCAGGTCTTGTGTTGGAAGAGGTAGGGATAAATAGGCAGAGTCCAGTAATATTTTTAACAACTTTTAAAGGATAATACCCTGTCTCCACTAAACCATTGATATGAATGTGATGCTGTTATATTTGTTCCTGTTTGCTGATGTTAGCCCTTAATTGGAAGATATAGAGATATACTGCATTGCAATTTTTAAAATATTTATTTATTTATTTGATTGCACCAGGTCTTAGTCGCAGCAGGAGGGCTCCTTAGTTGTGGCTTGTGGGCTCTTTAGTTGCGGCTTGCGGGCTCTTTAGTTGCAGCTTTCCAGCTCCTTAGTTGCAGCACGTAGGCTCCTTAGTTGCAGCCGGCGGGCTCCTTGGTTGTGGCCGGTGGCCTCCTTTAGTTGCGGCTCACCAGCTCCTTAGTTGCAGCACGTGGGCTCCTTAGTCGCAGCACGTGGGCTCCTTAGTTGTGGCAGGCAGGCTCCTTAGTTGCAACTCACCAGCTCCTTAGTTGCGACATACGGGCTCCTTAGTTGTGACATACGGGCTCCTTAGTTGTGGCATGCGAACTCTTAGTGTGGCACGCACGTGGGATCTAGTTCCCTGACCAGGGATCGAACCCAGGCCCCCTGCATTGGGAGCACAGAGTCTTATCCACTGTGCCACCAGGGAAGTCGCTGCAATTATTTTTTTTTTCACAGTCAGTCTTATCTTTGGCTGCCTCTGAATAGAAGTATAATTCTAAGCAGAACCAACCCTAGCATCTCAAGAAGTAGTTGACAGGACGTCACGTTACAAGCTTCTTAATCCATAAAAAAATGTCAAAATGTATATGGAATGGATAACAACAAGGTTTTACTGTATAGCACAGGGAACTACATTCAATATTCTGTGACATATCATAATGGAAAAGAATATTAAAAAAGAATATATATATATCTGAATCACTTTGTTGTACAGTAGAAATTGACATTGTAAATCAACTATATTTCAACTAAAAAAATCAAAATATTATTAGTAACATATTCATTGAAATAAGTTTTATCAATTTATCTGGTTTTTGGAAGAGACTGAAACTTAATAATTCCTTTGCTTCAGCATAGTGACCTACAGTGTAAGTTAAATAGTACTTTTTATTGATCTTGTTTTATTTTGTTTTCTCAATGATAATATCTGTAAGGCTTCATGGGGAAAAAAAAGGTACACAGAGACTAGAAGTTTCTGTGTATAATATTGTAAGCAAAGGAGGTTTGAGTACCTGTGGATCCTCCTCTGCGGATTCAGAGTCAGCCTCTCAGAGGGTCAGTGTCTGAGGTTACTCACAAACACAAGAAATCAAAGTCCAAGGAAAGAGGATGCAGCAGAGCTGACCTGTTCACAGTCTAGTGGGTAGGTGTCCTCTGTCTTGGGAGGGTGGGCACAACTTTGAACTTTGTTTTTTTTTACTAGTTTGTTTGTTTGTTTGACTGTGCTGAGTCTTAGTTGCGGCCTTTGGGCTCTTCATTGCAGCATGTGAACTCTTAGTTGCAGCATGCATGCGGGATCTAGTTCCCCGATGAGGGATCGAACCCCAGCCCCCTGCATTGGGAGCACAGAGTCTTACCCACTGGACCACCAGGGAAGTCCCACAACCTTGAACTTTGAACCAGACTCCTGGGTGTGCTTGTTGGTCCCTTGAGCCAGGCTTGTCCAGTCCTCAGGGGCAGCACGCAGCCTGGGAGGTGGGGAAGCGAAGGTTGCAGGCAGATTTGTGGAGACAGTGAGTGTTAATATAGGACTGACGCTGGCAGTGCTTGTCAGTGTAGTGCTTGCCCAGCGGAGAAATCTGCAGACATTTGAGTGACTCATAAGTGGGGTGACTTTACTCATCACACTGGCAGGTATGGCAGCTCACACTTGACAAGTGCCTTCTGATTTCTTCAGTACCAACCAGGGTTTTCATGTAAATGAACTCTCTGTTAATCAGCATTTCTGCACTGTGTATTGAGGGTCTACAAAAAGGTTATGCTAATCTAAACAGTTAGGAAGGATGACATGTTAGGTAAATGTAACCTAGTGCATCCCAGAATTGAAGACAAATTTATGATTTTTTTTATTAACTGGAGAAAAACTCCAGCTTTTCTGTTCTGTTGGCATGAAAAATTACAAGCTGCTTATCTGTGTTGGACTGTCCATAAATACGTACTAGACATTGTGCTGTTAATGGTTATTTAATGATTTAATCAGAAAGGGCTGGCTTTAGATTTCTGATGAGGTAATGAGAATTGGCATTTAACAAGTTAATTGGACCTGGAAAGAGCTATTAAAGAAGGTCTTTCATGAAACTCTTGAAGATGCTTTAGTCTGAAGAACTTATTAAATTATGCTAAGGGTGTTTTTCCTTTCACTTTAAATCACCCATTAGGATCATCTAATCAACTTCCTGAATGTTCCTGCAGATGAAATTATTATTAACATCATAATTGTTGGAATTTATATTTTTTATATTTTTTCCCTCCAGTTGTTGGTGAATCAGTGTTTAATAGACAATAGTTTTTCATAGCCCCACAGGGACCAAACCAGAATCACTTTTAGGTTTTCTTTGCATCTTTTTGGGCTTAAGCTTTATTATTGTGGATACTGGTGACAGTTTTTAGTGCTCGTTTTCAGTAATTGCTCCATTGTTTCTTACAGGCATGTTCTGTTCTTTTGAACAGACAGCTTTGCTGTAGTCATGTGTTGCACGTAGATCAGTTTGTTGCCACAGAGAGGCAGATGGGGAGATGACGTGGTCGAATTTTGCTAGCCCTTTACCAATAACTCAGAGAAAGCTGTTTATTTCACAGCCAGCCGTGGGACAGAATAATTGTTTGTGTCAAAATAAAGATCAAACTGAATGTTATTCTGAGGAAATAATTTGCCTATTCGATCCAAGGATATTAATAATAACTACTTTTTGCTGAAGTCTTAAGTACTTGTTTTGGACCTAGATTCACAGTTTAAGGCTCTGTCAACACTTTTTCGAGACACTTTACCAAGCAGTGAATGATGAATATGGATTCTCTTTCACATCAATGAAGAGCTTGAAAAGTAGTTTATCAGACATTTTGGTAAGCGAAGGCTTGGTGCCACCTCGTTTGTTTAGAGACTGTTGGCCAGTGAGGGTCTGAGGGCAGTGTCCGTCTCCAGAGCATCACAGCACACGAACTGTGCGGTTACCGCCTTTTGTTCTCAACACACAAGTCCCGCAAAACCAGACAGGCTAAATCTGTTAGTTGAAAATTGTTGTCGATCTCTAGTATTATTTGAAGACTGAGCCTGGTTGGAAGAGGTTGGCTGGAATTCCACTTTTCTTTGCTCAGAGACTGCCTGGAAATAGTTTGGCAAATGGCATTTTAGTTATTTTTGAACTTTTTTTCAATATTTTAACGTTTTTATGTATAAGACTTATGCGTATGGGTTTATGTTTTAATCAAAGGGTTCAAGTTCAAATGTGTGTGTATACACACACATACCTGTCTTTATGTAATAATGTTTCTAAAAAGTTGGGTATAATAAATTTTTTATAATTTAAAAACTATTTTAATAGGACAAGGGAACCTGTTTAAAGAAATACAGTGTTATATTCTAAGTGATGAACATAGTTTTGTTCCTTAATGTAAAATACAGAAAAATATAGATAATAAGTCACTCAACATGAAAATTTTTCTAATATTTTGTTACCAGCATATAATTATTTTGTAAATGGCATACAAAATATTCCAGGGCAATTTGAAAAGAGATATTTTAAAAAGAAAATAATAACTCCTTATTTATTAGCTTTTAAGATTTGAATGTTCAAACAGTGGGCTCTAAGTGCACAAAATAGAAAGTATTTTCTTCTAAAGTCTATGGTTGGTGTTTCTGGATCTTCATGAACTCTCTTAAGACGGTAAGTTCTCGAATGTGCAGGTTACCTGGAAGAACTCAAGTCATGCATACAATGCTTTTAACTTAGGACTTTCTTAGGTTGGCAGTGAGCGAATATTTGAGATATGCTTATTGGCATGCAACAAGCAAATGAATATCAACACCAGTAGTTTGAGAATTAATCCTGTCTTCTTTCTTGTTCTTGATTTACAACTTTGCACTGAATTATATTGTCTGTTTGGATGCATGTGTAGATACAGTTTTCCCCCAATTGCTTATTATTTTTTGAGGGCATATATTTGTAACTTATTCATATTTTTGATACAAATAAAATATTAAAACGAGTCTAATGGTAATTTAGAAATAAGTAGACACAGGAAGGAAAAACAAGATTATAACAAAAAGAAACAAACACTACTTATTTAGAAATAAGTAGATACAGGAAGGAAAAACAAGATTATAACAAAAAGAAACAAAATTATAAGGATGGTGGAAAAGCAAGTAGGTATAACTTAATGCCAATCGGTGTCTATAAAAGGTAATAGAAACTAAAATTCTGATTCCATATAATTGCAATCACAGAAGCATACTTGAAAAAGAAATAAGTTCTTAAGGAAAGCCAACTAGACTTAGGCTTGTCTCCAAGGAAGGTCAGTCCAGGTGCCTAAGAAGGTGAGCTAGGTCTCGGACACCAAACATTTCTTCACTTCATATTAATATGCTAGGTCAGGAGGTGGATGGTCAAGTCTGATTTGGGCAGGAAGTGGGAGGGATGTGTGACTACATCTGGTGGAGTGGCACAGCTCCACCAGTGGGAAGTACTGGTTGGGAACTGGGGTGTGGTGCAGGGGGAGTTGGATTTGAAGGTTGGAAGAAAGGAGTGATGGGGAGTTAGACATGTCTGTTTGAGAACCCTGGAGTTATAAAGACCTGTTGCTTCTCCAGCTGACTCTGGTCAGGCCAGTAGAGTTTGCACAGGCACATTGGCAACATGGGGGGCCTTTCTTACATGGAGAGAACCGTGGCCTGGGAATAGTGAAGAGGCTCCCCTGGGGCCCAGTGTGAGCTGGCTTGGAACCATTTCGGCAGGCCTGGTGCTTGCTGTGCACTTCCTGCCTTTGTTATCCCTTCAGAGGGTTGGACTCACCCAGAGTGCATCGTACTACAGGGAATCACCATAATTTACACCCCCTCTCAAGTTCTGCTCAGTGCTTTGCACAAATTAGGAAAACAGTGGGTTTAAAGGAAATGGGTTGAAATGAATTCTGTTCCTGGGGAGAAAACAGAAGAAGATGAGAATGATGTTTCTTTATTTGAAAAACTATCTTTTCATATGTTTTATAAATTTCCCACATATTTAAGAACTCAAGAAATGAATACTTTGTAATGCAAGAACATTTAACTGGCCCAGTAGGGCGACTTTAAATTGTATATCTGTGCTTGGTACTTACGAAACTCCTTAGATTCCTGGATTATGCATGAGAAAATGGATTGAACACATACAAATCAAAGACTTGGATAAAAAGTGTTCATGCACTAGCAGAGAGCCCATCTTTTTCTTGCCTTTGATAAGATGGGCAGATCATGTGGCAGTTATTATAAGTGTCTCTTCTCATAAACTGTGCTTGTTGTCATGTAATTGGAAGTACGGTTTAGACAATAAACACTTGCAAGAGCCATGAATCCTTTGTTCAACAAAAGCTGGTTCTGGTATCTTTTTCATTATATGTTGTTTTCTCAGGCCAGTAGACTCTTATTAACTCATTTGGAGACTGAGCTCTGGTTTACAGCGTATTCTAGTTGGGTCTTTGTGGTCCTGCTTCAGAGTACTCGTATTAATCAGAGTATCTAGAAAGCATTCCCATAAATACAGTGGACTGAGGTTGCCAGATTTCCTCAAAGATTATTCCTGTTTAAAGGATTGAGACCTCAGATCTTCATTCTTCCCGCTGTCATAATTTTCTGAGTGCTGAGGCATTGCAGACCTTGTCTCTCTGTTTATTCATTTACACATTTTGCTAGCAAAATGTGACCAGGGGGTAATAAGAGACCATCTACATCGAGCTTCTGCTAAGTCCTCTGGCAAGGCCAGTTAAGGGTTTAGTGTTTCAGATTGTCTATTCTGTTTGTTCAGAGTTTGCTGATTGAAGAAAGCAAGCTCTAGACACAAAGCAGCTCTAGACACTTGAGCCAATAGAAATAAGCATGAGTGCATATGTATATTCTACATTATTTTTTAACATTTTGGGGTGTTTTTTTATACAGAAGATGCTTCCGCTTACTTCTCATTTGTAGAGAAGGTGGTATTTGATATCCACAAGTTTTGCTTAGTCAATCCTCACAGCATTGCCTTTCTAGTATTCATATAGAAAAATATTTTATAATTTTCACTAAGTTTGGGGAAATACTACTATAATCATGGTTTGATAGAAGGTGTCTATCTTTGAATGTTTAGCTTATTTAAAAGGAGTCTTAATGGTAGTCCGGATGTATGAAAATAACAATAGGATTGAAGTTGATGTTTCAGGTCATTTCTCCTTCAGAGCTGGTTCACCAAGGCTCTGTTATTGGCTTGATTGGTTTGACCCGTGATTTTGGTCTCACGGTATGCCCTTCCCTATGTCTCTTGCTGGTGAACTACCAGTGTGACAGTCGTTAGCCCAGGCATCTAGGTTTCTGTGCAGTCTTCTCCAAATCTTTAGGCATGATTTGTCTTCTCAATCTGTGTTCTCAGAGAACCTTGTGCTTACCTTACCATCTTACAATTACGTTTGCTTGTCTGACTCCTTTACATATTGTAGGGCACTGTGTCTTAATCATCTCTGTACTTGTAGTGCCTAGCAGAGCGTCTGGCATAAAGTATAAGTTCAATAAGTATTTGTTAAACGAACTATTAAATAGCTAAAGCCTAAGAAAGATTAAGAGATACTAAGTGACTGTGGGGTACTTCTTTCTTCTCATACCTATGTTTTTAGGTTTTTTTCTTCCTGTTAAGGACAGGCATGTCAAGTTGTGTTTGTGCTAGCCACCGGGAAGCCCATGGTGTACAGAGAGACAGACAAGGAATCAAATTACAATACTGTGCGTCAGTGATAGGATAATGTGTACAGGGGGCTTTAGAAGGCCAAGGGAGGACTGAGAGACCAGAAAAGGCTGTTTGGAGAGGGTGGTGCCCGAGTAGAAGAGGATCATTGGCTGTAGTGTGGAGAAGCCGTTGATGGGGGGAGGGGTCTCACCAATAAGGCGCTTCCTGCATACACTCAAGGCCAAAGAAGAGAAAGGTCTAACCAAGGCAGGGAGTGGGGTGCGGCAAGGAGGAGCCAGAGTGGAGGTGAGATACATATACTCAGTCGATTTTGGTGCTGATTAGATGTGAAAAATGGGAACCGTGGTATGTGCTCGGTGCGCTATGTTAACAAATTTCTGGTATTTCTGGGGGGATACTTAGACTTGAAGAAATGCGGTGTGGCTCATGTGGTGTATATGACTTTAAAGCTCCAAGGGACAGCCAGAAATAGCCCTGTAAGTTTTGTTTTGGAAAAGAAAAAACAATTACTCTGGACCTTTGTGTACCTGCCTGAGCCATGAAGGGTGATTCTTTGAACTCAGACAAACCAGAGGTCTGAAAGTATGGAAAGTTACGGACTGTGGGAGGGAAAACCCTCTCTAGAGGATCGACCTGGGGAAGCCCAAGTATCCAGACATATAGTCTAAGTCACAGTTACGCAGATGTAAGTGGTGCAGTGTTGTGCAGTGAGCAGAAACGCCGATGTTCCGGCCTTCACTGTGCCATTTCTTACCACGTAAGCTTAGGAACATTACGTAGCATATTGAAGGCTGCTTAGGACCAACGGCTGTGACCCCGGCATGGAGTCAGTGTGGGGATTAGATTGGGGATTAAAGGATGCGGCGTATGGAAAGCCCCAGCTCAGAGCCTGGCATCTGAGTCCCTTTCTCTTTCTTTCTTAGTTGCATTATAAGGTTATCACCAGCCTTCGTGGTAGTATTTTTCCTGTGGCCAGAAACAGCGTGACTATTAAAACCCCTGTGTACTCCTAGGGGTCTCTCTCTCCCAGGCAGTTGCCCCTGTGATGGGGGCTGGAGAAGTCTCTGCTGTGAGAATACAACTCGTCCCCAGTGGGAACCGACCTGTTGGAAGCTCCCTTCCAACAGGTCAAGTGGGTTTTGGTGTTTTGACGGTCCTGCCCCTGTCCTGATGGGGAACGTATGCTGGGTGACAGGGCACACACCACACATACTTTACATAAACCAGAAATTTGTATAGACTGTGTGTTTCTTCTTTTTTAAAAATTTTGGGGTCAGGGAGGAGGAGAAAATGCCAGTAAATGAGATTTATTTACTTTAAATGAATCCAAATAGGCACAGGGTCCTCCGATAACATTTTAGAACTTTATCCTCATGCTGATATAATTTCTGTTGGAATTTTAAAAATAAACTAGAAAATTGTTGCTCAAAGATACTGTTTTCTAGTGTTAGAAACTTCAAATTTTTAATGTACAGGGTTTTTTCCCCAAAAAGTAGGAATGTGTTTATTGCTGGTTCTCCAGTGGTTTCCTCTTACCTGATGGGTCTTGGATAATTTTAAATAGCAACTTAAGTTTGCACTGGGCCATGTAAGGATTTTGAAGTTATTTCAGCATTTTCTCTTTTGGAAAAAAATAAACATTTAAAATGACCGCAACCCCAAAAAAGTAAGATTAACTCCACAGTTATGCAGTTTAATTAATCACATTTTATCATAAGTAAAGTATAATAGTACACACGTGGCCTTTCATCTAAATTGATCTTTTATGCTTAAAGTAAGATTTGAATAAATAACATGCATAATTAGGACAGAATTTTGTATAACATAGATGAGTAATGACTGTATATGCTTTTAAAGAAAAAAATGTATTAAATGATTAGAGGAAGTATCCAGGTATCTCTGTTTCTGTGATTATTACCAGCTTTGCTGGTGATGAACAGTGATAACTTGGTTAAAACACCTGTTTTCTTCTCTGTTTGGTCTTCCATGCCCGATAGAAAGGTTACAGGTATTATGAAAGGTATTATGAACATTGATGTTTATATAAATATCCCTTGAGATTAAAGATGAAAGTAGCATTTGAAGCACAAAATTAATATTCCTGATGCAGAGTTAGCACCAAGCTAATTACTCATGCCTGCTGCCACTATATCTCACTCGGTGAGCACATGCTTTTCCAGGAACTATTAGGATTTCTAGTGAAGCTACAGTCATACACAGAGCTTTGTCTAAATCACTCAAGTATGTGTTGCAAAAGAGCTGCCTGTCAGTGTGCAATGGAAATGCCAAAGCATAAATCACTAGCATACTCTCCTTGACCATTGGAGAAAGCAACCACAGCCAAATTAAAAGCACATTTTCCCAGTGTGAAGCCAGAACTGATTTTAGTTCTTGGCTGACGTCAGGGTTTTTCTTCAGAAAGAGCACGCCATCCTCTCTGTTTCCCCAGGGCCCATTTAATGACCAACTTGTAGCTGTCGCTGAGGGGCTAGAAAAGAAGAGCCTCTTGTATGTGATTAACTTTTTTTTTCTAGAACTGGTTTCTCTTAGGACACATTCAGTGCTCATGCAAAAGCTTCTGTGTTGGTCAGCTTTGCAGTTTGTATGCATTTTTCTAAAATTTTTAAACTTTGATATTTTCTCAATCTGCAGTTTAAGCCTTGATTTGAAACAGTTTTACCTTTTCTTTGATGGGAAAATAATTCCTTATCCATTGGTAGATGGAACAACTCCTGAGTGTAACTCCTACAGGACCAAGGGGAAAAAACAGACTAGATTTCTTCTAGTCTCAGCCGCTGGGAATTGGAAATAAAAAATTTTCCCTACCCACATTTCTCCCAATCTCCCTATACAAACATCGCCCCCCCCCCCCAAAAAAAAGTCTACTAATGCAGAGTTAGGTATTGAATAGCAGCACCATAGAAACTCTGAGCGATTTGGAGGATGAGACAATGTATGTATGGTGACTGGCATTTGGAGTGGGAACAGGTGGTCAGTAAAAGTCTGAAGATGAAGGGGCATTTTCTACCAGAGGCTTTGGTTGAATAGTCATCAGCCTGTTTTCATGGGTGTACAAAAGATGTGAACATCATGAACAGGTGAAATGGGAATGTTTTTGGAAGCTGCTAACTTCAATGAGCTTCTGTGAAAGTTTTATGAAGATTGTAAATATTCCTTTCTGGAGGCCTTAAAGGAACAGTTTAAGTGATTTGGGGCAGTTTAAGTGATTCCAACTAGACATACGGATGAGTTGGATATACATCCTTTCTAAAATAATAATTCTCTGGATCAAATATTTACAATTAAAATACATACTAGGAAATATAGTATCATTATTTATGGACATGGAGAATGTAGCTCCCAGTGCCTAATGTTTAGTTATAGGAGAAGGGAATGTACTAGGAAAATATAATCTTTATGCACTGAAATTTCAAATAAGGTCAGGTAATTACTCACACAGTAGTCCAAGGATTCAAAAACCTCTGAAACGAACAATGTGGTTAAAGCTCTTCTGGACATAGCATATATGTATGTAGTATGAATGCACACAGACATATAGATTTGTTAACCAAAACTTCAGAAATAGAGACCTGACTGCAATAAAGAGGCACTTATTTGGGGTTTGCTAGGACCATAGCCCAAGAGACACAGATTTAAGAAGCACATGAATACAGACTACAAAATGGAAGAAGCTTATAAAGGCAAAAACTGCAAGGCCACAGTTAGTTATGTAAGTTGTTTGTCAAGAATTATAATTGGAGCTGGCAAGAAGTAAGGGTGCTTGTTAAGCAAGGATTGGTTGGGGTCTGAAATGGTTGCATAGTTACAAGGGGGGGACCTTGAAACCATAAAGTTGCAGTTGGCGGATGTTGTTCCAGGTATGGTAGGTTTGATACAGTTCAGAGAAAATTCAGGTTCCCAGTGGCCCAGGGACATGTCTGAGAACAGATGCTTCGTGGCCACCCGACTCCATTTTTGTATGCCTGAACTACGATTGCCTCATTATAATTTCAATTTGTCATCATATTCATAAAATAAATAAACATGTGACTCCTTCCTGTAGAAATTATAAGCTTTTCTGAAGTTATTAAAATGGGATGCAATGTAGGAAGTATGTTATGGCCTATACAAAGCTAATTTTTCAAAACATTTTGTGATGTCGTACTCAAAACAGAAATGGGCGATCATCAGTCTCCTCAGACTTACCTCTTGGGTAAAATAAAATTTTAACTAGATTACTTTGTGCAATTTCTCTCATTCCTCTCAACTTTTGAGAACTCCTGAACAGTACATGTGTGTGCATGTGTATTTATGTGCTTTTACATGGGTTACATTCCTGTGGCATTTCTGGGCTTTGTCAGATGTACATTTCCTGCTGAAAATGTGCATGGCCCCTCCCTTAGATAGGGACAGTCTGCACTGGAGGTTTCAGAAATTGGCAGCTCATGTACTAAAGGGATCCACAGAGGAACAAGAGTATGGCATTAGTTAGAAAGTCAGTGTATGAAACAGATTAGAAACGATACTTTATTTTTTAAGTTTAAATTTAAACATTTACTTGCTGTTAAGTCTAGTCAGAGTTGGGAGTCTGTTTTGATTAACATTTGGAGGGGCTCCAGTTTAAATCTTCATGTGGAATCCAGAGTGGACCAGATCATTGGTACTTTAAACTTGCAATCACAGCAATGTTGGAACTCGACTTTGCCAAATTGAGGGGTTTTTTTTTGTTGTTTTACATGTTAAAAATTAAAATCAAGATGCACAAGCAGGTACAGTCATGTCATATTTGTAGGTAGAGTTGCTGTGTCAGTGGGTAAAAGTATTTTGTATAGAACACTTTGCTTGTTTAGAGAAAAGTGTCATGGGTGCCACAGAAAACAACTACTATCTAAACTTTTTTCCCTTGCAACCTTTCTAAGAGCCTCTATCCTCAGATTTTTTTTCCTTGCCATTGCTTTCCCATTGTTTCAAAAGGAGAAAAGCAACTATTGAAGTCTAAAGGAGAAACCAGGAAATCTTTCTTTTATTTACTCATTCAACAAATATTTATTGACTAATCAGTACATGCCAAATGTGCTAGAATCCAGGGATATAGAGATGATTAAGAAAGGCAACGCAACTGACTTTATGGAGTTTATAGTCTAGTGTTGGAAAAAAGATATTGGACAAGTGATAAAAAGTAGCAAAAGATTCTAATTCCCTTATAACAAGAATGGCAGGATGCATCTGGAAATAGGCAAATGGACTTGTGGATTTGGTGGCAAGAATTTGAGGGTGCTTCTGGCCAAAAGCTCTATTTGCTCTGAGATACAGGACGAGCATTCATCTGCTGGGAATTGCAGTCAGGGTAAATGGGGAGTTTGGGTTTGAGGAGAGTCAGAAAGACCTGAAATAGTCATGAGAGAATGGGGAGGCTAGAATTGCAAGACAAAATTTAGGGCTAGTTGAGAGTGGTGTCCATGAATGGATGGGGATGTGAGCTTCTCAGTCACGTGGTTTTCCTTTTCCCTAGGTCCACTGAAGGTCTGGATCGCGGCAGGGGGAGACAGATATTCTTAGAAATTCTTACTCTTCATTCATATGAGGGTATTGATATTGAGGATCTCTCCATTTTCATTCAGTTGTTATGTTTATTCTAGCAAATATGTGGAGGATTTATCCCTTTGTTAAAAACATTTGAGTCATAAGAAATTTTCAAGAGCTTATATGATCTTGAAGTTGGCAAAATGGTTAAAATTGACATCGTGTGCACTATAGAAAGCACTAACTCTTAAGAAAAAGACATCTTTCTAAGGTATTCTGGCTAATGATCCCTTCTTTGGGAGCTGAGGATAATGCTATTTGCATGTCTGAGAAATAAGTTACAAAAGTAGCTAATTTAAAATGAGATTAAATTAAAGAAGATATTTTAAAGATGCCTATTAAGTGTGCATACTCAATAAACTTTTCCTTCTTTCCTTACTTAGTTTTTCTTGACCTCTCTTTCCCTTTCATATAGATAGACAAAAAAAGGTGTTTTATACAGTGTATTACATCAAGTTGTGCTATTCTGTGCTGAGCAGGTATTCCTAAGAAAGATCTCGAAAATGCTCAATTTTTCTTTTCAAATATTAATAGGAAATATTTTGCCATTGAGGATCTTATATATTCCCTAACCCCATTTACCTTCGGTTTTAGTTCCACATGATTGGTTACTTTTGTCTGGATGTGCCCACAGCCTCAGACCCGGGGACGCTGATCCCGGTCTCATGGGTGGGAGCTGGCAAGCAGCTCTGGTAGGCTTTGCTTGGGGTCCTGATCAGAAAAAGCTTGTCAGAGCTTGTCATTATTGCCTAAGCCAGTCGTAAACAAGATTTCCACCTCAAAGTTCAGCTCTAGAGATCAGTGTATCGAGAGGAATTTTAGGTTGTGTTTAGTTGTTCCCATAGGTTGGAATCTACTTAAAAGAAAATCGATGATAACGCCTCTTAGGCTATATCTCTGATGTTTTTTGCTTTTTAAAAGTAAGTTGCATTTATATTATTCCTCTTCTTGTATTTGGCAATATCCTTAATGATTTTATACACAGACACATATTCATATTTATTTATGTAAGATTAGGCCTTGTGTCAGCACACAGCTTAATACACTTGCCATAACAGAATGTGATTAAAAGTTGATGGAACTGAGGAATTTTTGGATGCATTTTGGTTCTCTGTGTTGTGCTCCAAAGCTATAAAAGTACTGAAGTACCTTTGCCTTTAAAACACATCTGCGCAAGCTGTGTCATGTTTATAGGTAATAATAGCAAAGGGGAGAGTAAAGAGAAGTGAGTGAATGATGCCGCTGGCACTGCTTCTGAGGTGTTCTGCAGCCCTAGGAGGGAAGGAGAGAAGCACCTCAGCCTGTACATGAAAGAAAACCCCATTTCCGTAGATGACCTTTTATAAACCTTCTCGGTAGTTCTGCTGTGTTTCGTTTGTGCTGTATTTGAGTCTATTATTATCCAGCTCATCACAAGGTTTCCAACTCGGAGGTTGATTTGATTCCCAGAGCTGGAGTTTTTAAAGTCTTTAATTCCTTTTGTTTGTCCTTGTCGTACTGTTGTTTCAGGGACTGAAGCATTTTACTGCCTTCCTCACTGTACTTTTTTGTAACTGTACAGTCCTCTCACGTCACCATTTTTGCCATTCAGCTTTCTTTCCAGGGTCTTCAGAGGTATGTGCGCAGTGACAAACGTCATGACGTCCTCAAGGTATATATCTATTGCAAACTGACCTAAGCAAATTTATTTGTTATTGATTATTTGGAAATATGTCTGTAGCCTCCAGCAGTTAGAGGTAAATGAGAACTGAAGGTCTTGTCACCTGCAGGCAGTTCCAGGCAGTGTGTTGTAACGAAAACAGGTCTCAGACGGGATCATGCACAAATAGGAACATTTATTATCAAGCAGGCACAAAAATTGTCACACTACCTGTTCTGTAAACTTCTTGAAGTTTGTCTTTTTAGTACTGTAACAAGCACCTTGCAATGACCATTCACCAGTGGCAGATGCAGTGGTATTTTACCTTCAGGACTCAGCTATTCAACCTAGTTGGTTGACAAAAGTCCATTCAGGTTCCAACGTATTTTTAAATAGAGGGGGCCTTTAAGAAGGGTATGCTATATTGTACAGTGTCCATATAATTTATTGTCCAAGCCAGAATACTTTTGAGAACAAAAGGAGGAGCTATTAGTAATTATTCTGGGATAAGTGGTGTAAACCAGGACTATACCAGGCTAATTGGAACCTATGGTTATCCTAGCATTGGACAGGCTAGATTCTCATACCCTGCTCGTGCAAAGCAAAGATACCTATTTACAAACTGTTTTTATCCATACGCATGTCTTAAACACTCATTGTTTCCACCAAGGAAAAATTATTTCTATCATCTTTGATGCAAATTAACATACCTTTTAAGGTTGACCAGAGACAAAGATATTTGAAACCTTTTTGTAGCTACTTCTGGCTCTGAGGCATAGTGAGCGGTGTCAGATTGTGACTAACCGCTTCTGGAGTAATTCCTCATTAAAGTACTTGAGATGTTAACTAATACCTTTTGGGTGTGAACTGAAACTCACTAAAACATAAATCACACTGTGATACTTCTGTATTGAAGTACTTAAGAGTTACTATAGAAAGTGTAACAGTGCCTTTGCTGCAAGATAAAATTGGGTGGTTTTAAAAGAGAAAATGCAGTATTCTTTAGTAAGTACAGCGTAAATATAGCTTAAGGCTGCATTGGGAGGAAAACACAGGTAGATGCAGCATTTAGCAACAATATGTACTCTCTTTTATGTATTCTTCTGGGTACTCTAATCATAAAATATTAATGTGCATCTTTAGGGGTAAAATAGTGTACACTAAAGAATACAGATAGTCACTGATAATTTGTAATTACTTACTAGACTTTTTAAGTAAATAATTCAACAGTAGCACTATAGGATCAATAATCAGCCTGCTGAAGAATGAATAATGCAATTGATTTACATTCTTTTGTTGCCACTGATAGGGTGGTAACTATTTACCTTTCCTATATTCTGTAGGCATCTGAGAAGAAAGTATATCAAAACTTTAAGATGTCAAACTGTATTTTTCAAAAAATACATGAAAATAAGATTCTCGTACAAATACTAAGTGAACACATCATAAATTCATTTGCCTAATGAGTGTGGCAAACAGCATGGTAAAGCTGATTTCCCCCAAATCCAGAGGCTAAGTATACATAAGCACTTACAGAATGCCGAAGTAAGCTTGTAAGATTAGTAAATTGGGTTATTATTTTATAGGGCAATGAAACTGTAATCTTTGGGGTTATCTTTCTACCACAGAACAATCATTTGCATCTCTATGGACAAAAATCTACAAGTTAACAAGTAACAGCAGTCTGGACCCTGATAGATAATAAATAGTAAGCCAAACAAAGGTGCAGTATCCTACACTGCTAAATAATCCTTGATTGGGCCTGTGAGATAGTGATCCAATCTGACATTGAAAGGGCACAAAGTTATCCTTATTTCCAAGTTTTTCATAATTTTTCCTAACAAAGGTTTTTGTTTAGTCTGGCTTTGATTTATATTGAATTATGTGATTCTTAAGCGGATACCAAATTGTGACCGTTGTGTTTTGTCTGTTTTTTTGTTTGTTTATCTGTTTGGATCAAGGAGTGGAACTTGGAACACAGTAAGAAAGGGCTAATAGTTTTGACTTAATCTGAAATGTAAGCAAGACCAGCTGTGTTACTGGTTTGGAGCTTTTATTCTGTATGAAGGGAGCTCTTCAAAAATCCAGGAGCTCAATTTGGCCCTTAGGCCAACTTGAGAGAAGTACATCTATTTAAAAATTTTTCTAGCAAAGGGAAAGGTGTATTCAATTCTCAGCTGGCACACTAGTAATTAAGAGACAGAAGCTAGGAAAAAAAAAAAAGTCCTATATTTAACTGTGCTTATAGCTTGTAAGAAATGTTATCTCTTTTGTAGCTCCCTGTCCTTACAGAGTTCACGTTCTAGTTGAGAGATAGACAAGAAACATGGTAAAATAAAGGTGTGTGTTATGTAGCGAAAGAGTACACTGAACTTGGACATTAAGTTCAAGGTATCTTAAGGATTTCCCGCTTTGTGTGGCAAGAAGAAAAGAGTCCCTGATAATTTTTCTTTTTATAGTAGTTCTCTTTCCTTCTAGATCCCCCAGCTTTCTTAAAGGACTTTTCCCACAAAGGTAAGGTTCTGCTAGGGCACTGACTTAAGAGTTGGTGAAGAAAGTAAAAGATAATTTAAGGATTATTGCAGTTGTGTTTTCCTGTGCAGCACTAATATTCCAAATTGCCCCAAAAGGTCTGAAAAGGCCGTCTCCCAAACTGTCTATTTCCTTACTTGATCAGCCCTTTCCTTATTCTACCTCTCTCATTCTTTTGTAATTACTTGGGCATTAAACTGCTCTGTGGTGAGTCATTACAGATCACATTTGTCAGTGGAAATAATCAATAAACAATCTATAATAGGAATAGAAAGGAGTTTTATTTGAGCCAAACTGAGGACCATACCCTGTAAAACACAGATTCAAGAAGCACTTGAATTGTGTTCCATGGGATTACAAAATGGGAGAGAATTACAAAGGCAGAAACTGCAAAGTTAGATAAATTGTTTGTCAAGAATTAGGATTGGAGCTGGCAAGAAGTAAGGGTGCTTGTTAAGCAAGGATTGGCTGGGGCCCGAAATGGTTGCATAGTTAGAAGGGGAGACCTTGAGACCATAACGTTGCAGCTGCTAGCAGATACTGTTTTGAGAACGGCTGGTGGTGTCCTTGAGTTTGATACAGTTCAGAAAATTCATGTTCTCAGTGATGCAGGAGCATGCCTGGAATCACACCCACAATGGCCATTGGCTCCTTTTCTTTCTTTTTTTAAAATTAATTAATTAATTAATTTATTTATTTATTTATTTTTGACTGTGTTGGGTCTTCGATGCTGCACGTGGGCTTTCTCTAGTTGCGGCGTGCAGGGGCTACATTTCGTTGTGGTGCACGGGCTTCTCACTGCGGTGGCTTCTCTTTGTTGCTGAGCACGGGCTGTAGGCACACGGGCTTCAGTAGTTGTGGCATGCGGGCTTAGTCGTCGTGGCTTGTGGGCTCTAGAGCACAGGCTCAGTAGTTGTGGCGCACGGGCTTAATTGCTCTGCGGCATGTGGGATCTTCCCGGCCCAGGGCTCGAACCCGTGTCCCCTGCATTGGCAGGCGGATTCTTAACCACTGCACTGCCAAGGAAGTCCCCCATTGGCTCCTTTTCTATGAAGCTTTCCTTGCACTCTCCAGTCTGGGTAATAAGCTTCTACACTTTTATGCTCCCATAGTGTCCTGATTCTCTCTTTTTAATTAGAGTGCTTATCCCATGGTATTGAAATTGCCTGTTTACTTATCTGCCTCCCCTGGTATTCTTTTATTTTTCTGAGGCCAGGGACCCTATCTTATGAATTTTTTATAACTTTAGAAGCAAACATAGGTCTGACATAGAGTGTGCAATAAATATTAAATGAATGAGTGAAAGGCTAATTCAGTGGGACTTGAGTGTCCCACTTGACAGATGGATGGACTTCATATACTCTCAAGACTAAAGTGAACTGAATAGTATTAGAGGTGAGAGAATATCATAGTTGTAGGGTAGAGGGGAACCAGCTAAAAAAGAGTTCATTTTATTGTTGTTGTTAGAAATGAACTATGAATGTCTTAGAGAACACTGGGAATTGAGGGCATCTGGGTCTATGTGGTATTTGAGTCATTAAGTCATTTCATTTCATTCCTTTTTTTTTTTCTCCTTGTCTTCTAAGAGTGAAATTGGGATAACAGTAGCCCAATAAGGAGTGTTTTGGGGAAAAAAATACTTGAATGGCTCAAATAAAAGTTGCCCAGATGCTTTACAGTAAAAAAAAAAAAACCTTACATTATCTCAAATAAAAAAAAAAAAAAGTGTGTGTGTATGTTTGTGAGTGTATCTCCTGCTTGTTTTATGGAGGACACTTAAAAAGAAGCTGCCGAGATATACTTTTATTGAGCACTGGCAATGTAGATTTTTATTTGAGCTAATTTTGAAACTTTAAAGAAGGGAAAACATTAGTTCTTGTTTTCATTTGACAAACCGTTATTTCCTTTTTTTTAAATGAGAATATCACCAGAACAAGAAGGAGACACCAGAGCATGTGCAAAAGAGGTTTCTGCAATAATTTTTGCCACAAAAAAATCTCTTTCTTCTCTCAGGCTAGTGGTGTTATTTTGCACTATTTTTTGACCTTTTACTAGATGATGGGTATTCTGATTACAGCAAAAATTGATTCTTCTAGTCTCTCCTGTATTTTTTATTATTTTAAATTACTCAGTTTTGCATGTTGTGTTACATGTCGCCCAGAGAGCATGAGTTGGGTAAGGCAATCCCAGTGTTGGCTTAGTTGCTGGGCAGAGCCATATTACAGTCTGTTCTCCACACTGCTGCTTTGGAAATTATTTATCTTTACACAGTTAGCTCCCACACTAGACTATAGTCTTCTTGAGGGACTTTGTGGCATTCAGTTTTGTACTCTTACTTGTTAGCACAGTTTTGGGCACTCAATAGACTCTCAAAGAATATTTGTTGTAAATGAAGAAGCATGCTAATTGATCGTTTAAAAAAAATCTTCAGTGAACCCCACTGCCTGTCGAATAAGGTCTGAGCTTTTTAGCTCGGCGACAAGACCCAAAATTACATATCCAGCATTTTCTCTCTCACACAGCTTTCACCTGTGTCACCTGTATACTCCAGCCATACTGGGTTACCCCCCTGCCTTTTGCTCAAATGCCCTACACTTCTCTGCTCTCTTATTTCTGCCTTAGGTTCCCTACTCTGATCTCACCTCTGAAATACTCATCAAGGACCAGCTCCTCCTGATTCTGTGTCTGGAAACAATGTTTCCTCATATCTGCTTCCATATGACAGCCTTGTTTTTTATCTGTTTGTGTGTATAGCTTAGGTATTTCACTTAAGTCCTAGAGGATGAGGGCTGTCTTTGTCATCTGTAGATCTGTCCATACCTGCCAATAAATAGTGTTACAATAAATACATTTAATAAATGCAGACTCACTATGAAGCACAGTGTCTTTTTCTGTTTTTACCTCAACCGAAGGGAAGACAAATCATTCATCTGCCTTGACCATGGCAAAAATTATAGGATGCTAGTGGAAGCAGTTCAAATAAAGGAGCCAAAAAGGGCAAGTGACTGACATACTCTTGGCTTATTTTTTAGTATTTTAGTCAATACCATTTATGGTCTTAAATTATTAGTTTATATAGTAATCAACCATACAGTAAAGTCTAAGATTTTGAAGTTTGTTTTAAACCCAGAAGAGATACACTGAATCAAATTTGATTCTGCCCTTAATAAAAGGGGATCTATTAGAAAGCCACTGAAACCTAACCTAGTGTTTCTCTGCCCTGGGTGTTTTCATTGTGGGTAAGTGGGTGGATTACACTGAAGAAACAAACACTGCTTGGCTGCATATGTAGGACATGAAGTCTCAGCTCAGTTGTTTCTTTTCTTCAGCTTTTCAAAGAAAAAGTGGGAATTGTGAATGGACACAGCCGAACTAGAGATGAATTTGCTATTTTGCCTTTTGGTGTCTCTATGGTTTCATTCTTCTTTAATTGAATGAAAAGTAGAGAACTAAGACATTTTATTGGATATATGTGTTTGTGTACATGTTTAAATCTGCCAGTGTGTCTCATACCACTTCTTATGCAAATGACCATATTGGCAAGGAATGGATGAATGAGATGATTGCTGGCTGAGACTTTATAATGGCATTGCCAAAAGTATTTTCCATGAAAAACTAATCCTAAGTGATGGTATCAAGGTACAGGGCTTGGGTGGTATAACCCCTGGAGAGTCCCAGTGTATATTTGCATATTAAAGGATGAGAAGTTCTGCTCAAAAAAAAAGCTTGTTTAACTTTGTTTATCCCTGTGTTTCTTAAACTTTTATGATGGTAGAACACTTTTTTCACTTATCACTTATGTCTTAGTCAGCTTGGGCTACTATAACAAATTACCCTACACTGGGGAGCCGAAACAACAAATATTTATTTGGCACAGTTCTGGTGACTGAGAAGTCCAAAATCTAGGAGCTGGTGGATTCAGTGTCTGGTGAGGGCCCACTTCCTGGTTTGCAGATGGCTGCCTTCTTGCCATACCCTGACATGGTGGAGAAAGAGATTCTCTCTCTTGTGTCTCTTATAAAAGCACTAATCCCATTTAAGAAGGTTCCACCTTCATGACCTAATTGCCTCTCAAAGCCCCACTTCCAAGTACCATCACATTGGTGATTAGGGCTTCACCACAGGAACTTAGCAGACGCAGAAACATTTAGTCCATACCAACTTACTTTGGGAAATGCTGCTTTATTTTACTGCAGTTATTATACCTTTTAGGTGTACCATCTCACCAATATTTTTCTGTTTGTCCTATTGTTTTTTGTTCCCCTGTCCCTCCTTTCCTGCCCTCCTTGGGTTAATTGAAAAAAAGAAAATTTTATTGAATATTATCCTTTGGCCTTCTGGCTATACCTCTGAATTATTTTTTAGGGTTTACAATACACATGCTTAAATGTTCACAGTTGTTAGTATTTGCATATTTCAAAAACCTCACAATACAATGTTTTACTTTTTTGTTTAAATAGTTATATGTATTCTGAAGAAATATAGAGGGGGAAAAAGTCTTTTATGTTTATCCACATAACTACCATTTCTAGTACTTTTCATTCTCTCATGAAATTTGAAGTTTCCATCTGATATCATTTTCCTTCAGCCTGAAGGACTTTCTTTAGCACTTCTTGTAGTTTGCAGGTGTGGAGGCAATGAACTCTCTTAGCTTTCTTTTATATAAAAATGTCTTTATTTTATTTCTATTCTTGAATAATATTTTTGCTAGGTGTAGAATTACGGGTGACAGGGTTTTCTTCCCCTCTCAACACGTTTTAGTTTTCTATTGTTGTTGTACCAAATTACCACAAACTTAGTGGCATAGAACAATACAGATTTTTTTATCTTACAGTTCTAGAAGTCAAAAGTCCAAAATTGATCTCAGCAGACTAAAATCAAGGTGCCAGCAGGGGCTGTGTTCCTTCCGGAGGTTCTAAGGGAAACTCTGCTTCCTTGCTTCTCCAGCTTCTAGAGACTGCCTGCATTTCTAGACTCATGGCCCCATCATCCAAGCCAGCAATGTCAGGCTGATGCTTTATCATTGCCATTTCTTTTTCTTTCTTGTCTGCCTCTTTCTTCCATTTATAAGGACCCTTGTGATAATATTGGGACGAGCTAGACAATCCAGGATAATCTCCCTGTTTTAGGGTCAGCTGATTAGCACCCTTAATTCTGTCTGCAACCTTAATTCTCTTTGCCACATAACATAGTCACTGGCTCTGGGGATTAGGATTTTAACATCTTTGGGGGACAATTATTTGCCTATCACAGCACTTTAAAGATATTGTTCCACTGCCTTCTACCCTCCACAGTTTCTAAGGAGAGCTCAAAATAATTTTTTAAAAAGATTTGTTATTTATTTATTTAATTTATTTTTGGCTGCTTCGAGTCTTAGTTGCGGCACGTGGAATCTTCATTGAGGCATGCGGGATCTTTCGTTGCGGCATGCGGGCTTCTTTCTAGTTGTAGCGTGTGGGTTTTCTCTTCTCTAGTTGTGACGTGCAGGCTCCAGAGCACGTGGTCTCTGTATTTTGTGGCACGCAGGCTCTCTAGTTGAGGCACATGAGCTCAGTAGTTGTGGCTCACGGGCTTAGTTGCCCCGCAGCACGTGGGATCTTAGTTCTCTGACCAGGGATCGAATCCACATCCCCTGCATTGTAAGGCGGATTCTTTACCACTGGACCACCAGGGAAGTCCGTCAGAATAATTTTATCAGCGTTTCCCTGTATGTATGTAATATGATTTTCTCTGGCTACTTCAAGATTTTCTCATTCTGTTTGTTTTTTACCACCAGATTGAGTATGATACCTAAATGTGGGTTTTTTTTTTTTTTTGTATTTATCCTGCTTGTGGTTTGCTGAACTTCTTGAATGTTTTCTTTTTCTTTTGCCAAATTTAGTAAAGTTTTGGTCATTGCGTTTTCAAGTAACTTTTTCCACCCTATTCCCCTTTCTCTCTTTCTGCTCCTTCTCTGGACTCCAATTACACATGTTAGACCTTCTGATATTTCCTCACTAGTCTTTGAGGCTTTTTAAAGTTTTTTTCAATCTTAGTCTCTCTGTTCTTTAGAATGGATGATTTTACTGACTTTTTTCTGTTATTTGCCACCAGCTATTAAGCTATCCAATAAATTTTTTATTAGCGATATTGAAGTTTTTAGTTTTAGAATTTCCATTTGATTCTTTCTGGTTTTTAAAAAATTAACTTTCTGATGATATTTCCTATTTGTTCATTTATAACAAGCATATTATCCTTTCTTTCCTTAGGCATAGTTATAAAAATATTCCTATCTAGTTATTGCAACATCTATATCATATTCGGTTGGTCTCCACTGGTTGCATTTTGCCCTGGAGAATGGATCATCTGTTCCTCTGTCTTCATATGTTGAGTAATTTTGAATTTTATCCTGATTATTTTAAATATTTTATAGGATTTTGTTTTTTGTTTTTTTCATCTTTATTGGAGTATAATTGCTTTACAATGTTGTGTTAGCTTTTGCTGTACAACAAAGTGAACCAGCCATATGAATACATATATCCCCATATCCCCTCCCTTTTGCGTCTCCCTCCCACCCTCCCTATCCCGCCCCTCTAGGTCGCCAAAACACACTAAGCTGATCTCCCTGCACGATGCAGCTGCTTCCCACTAGCTATCTATTTTACATTTGGTAGTGTATATATGTCAATGCTATTCCCTCACTTCGTCCCAGCTTACCCTTTCCCCTCCCCGTATCCTCAAGTCCATTCTCTACGTCTTTATTCCTTTCCTGCCCCTGCGTTTGTCAGAACCATTTTTTTTTTTAGATTCCATATATATGTGTTAGCATACAATATTTGTTTCTCTCTTCCTGACTTACTGCACTCTGTATGACAGACTCTAGGTCCATCCACCTCGCTACAAGTAACTCAATTTCGTTTCTTTTTATGGCTGAGTAATATTCCATTGTATATATGTGCGTCATCTTCTTTATCCATTCATCTGTCAGTGGACACTTAGGTTGCTTCCATGTCCTGGCTATTGTAAATAGTGCTGCAATGAACATTGTGGTACATGACTCTTTCTGAATTACGGTTTTCTCAGGGTATATGCCCAGTAGTGGGATTGCTGGGTCATATGGTAGTTCTATTTTTAGTTTTTTAAGGAACCTCTATACTGTTCTCCATAGTAGCTGTATCAATTTACATTCCCACCAACAGTGCAGGAGGGTTAACTTTTCTCC
Source organism: Eubalaena glacialis (assembly GCF_028564815.1). NCBI lineage: Eukaryota > Metazoa > Chordata > Mammalia > Artiodactyla > Balaenidae > Eubalaena > Eubalaena glacialis. The sequence goes on from NC_083718.1 coordinate 26,343,184, forward strand.
ACACCCTCTCCAGCATTTATTGTTTGTAGATTTTTTGATAATGGCCATTCTGACTAGTGTGAGGTGATACCTCATTGTGGTTTTGATTTGCATTTCTTTAATAATTAGTGATGTTGAGCAGCTTTTCATGTGTTGGTTGGCAATCTGTATGTCTTCTTTGGAGAAATGTCTATTTAGGTCTTCTGCCGATTTTTGGATTGGGTCATTTGTTTTTTTGATATTGAGCTGCATGAGCTGTTTGTATATTTTGGAAATTAATCCTTTGTCTGTTGCTTTGTTTGCAAATATTTTCTCCCATTCTGAGGGTTGTGTTTTCGTCTGGTTTATGGTTTCCTTTGCTGTGCAAAAGCTTTGAAGTTTCATTAGGTCCCATTTGTTTATTTTTGTTTTTATTTCCATTTCTCTAGGAGGTGGGTCAAAAAAGGATCTTGCCGTGATTTATGTCATAGAGTGTTCTGCCTGTGTTTTCCTCTAAGAGTTTTATAGAGTCTGGCCTTACATTTAGGTCTTTAATACATTTTGAGTTCATTTTTGTGTATGGTGTTAGGGTGTGTTTTAATTTCATTCTTTTACATGTAGCTGTCCATTTCTCCCAGCAGCACTTACAGAAGAGGCTGTCTTTTCTCCATTGTATATTCTTGCCTCCTTTATCAAAGATAAGGTGACCGTATGTGTGTGGGTTTATCTCTGGGCTTTCTATCCTGTTCCATTGATCTATATTTATGTTTTTATGCCAGTACCATACTGTCTTGATGACTGTAGCTTTGTAGTATGGTCTGAAGTCAGGGAGCCTGATTCCTCCAGCTCTGTTTTTCTTTCTCAAGATTGATTTGGCTATTCGGGGTCTTTTGTGTTTCCATACAAATTGTAAAATTTTTGTTCTAGTTCTGTGAAAAATGCCATTGGTAGTTTGATAGGGATTACATTGAATCTGTAGATTGCTTTGGGTAGTATAGTCGTTTTCACAATATTGATTCTTCCAATCCAAGAACATGGTATATCTCTCCATCTGTTTGTATCGTCTTTGATTTCTTTCATCAGTGTCTTATAGTTTTCTGCATACAGGTCTTTTGTCTCCTTAGGTAGGTTTATTCCTAGGTATTTTATTCTTTTTATTGCAGTGGTAAATGGGAGTGTTTCCTTAATTTCTCTTTCTGATTTTTCATTGTTAGTTTATAGGAATGCCAGAGATTTCTGTGCATTAAACTTGTATCCTGCTACTTTACCAAATTCATTGATTAGCTCTAGTAGTTTTCTGGTGACATCTTTAGGATTCTCTATAGTATCATGTCATCTGCAAACAGTGACAGTTTTACTTCTTTTCCAATTTGTATCCCTTTTATTTCTTTTTCTTCTCTGATTGCCATGGCTAGGACTTCCAAAACTCTGTTGAATAATAGTGGTGAGAGTGGGCACCTTTGTCTTGTTCCTGATCTTAGAGGAAATGCTTTCATTTTTTCACCATTGAGAATGATGTTGGCTGCAGGTTTGTCATATATGGCTTTTATTATGTTGAGTTAGGTTCCCTCTATGCCTGCTTTCTAGGGAGTTTTTATCATAAATCAGTGTTGAATTTTGTGCAAAGCCTTTTCTGCATCTATTGAGCCGATCATGTAGTTTTTATCTTTCAATTTGTTAATATGGTGTATCACATTGATTGATTTACGTATATTGAATAATCCTTGCATTCCTGGGATAAACCTCACTTGATCATGTTGTATGATCCTTTTAATGTGCTGTTGGATTCTGTTCACTAGTATTTTGTTGAGGATTTTTGCATCTGTGTTCATCAGTGATAGTGGCGTGTAATTTTCTTTTATCCTGACATCTTTGTCTGGTTTTGGTATTAGGGTGATGGTGACCTCGTAGAATGAGTTTGGGAGTGTTCCTCCCTCTGCTATATTTTGGAAGGGTTTGAGAAGGATAGGTGTTAGCTCTTCTGTAAATGTTTGATAGAATTCGCCTGTCAAGCCATCTGGCCCTGGGCTTTTGTTTGTTGGAAGATTTTTTATCACAGTTTCAATTTCTGTGCTTGTGATTGGTCTGTTCATATTTTCTATTTCTTCTTGGTTCAGTCTTGGAAGGTTATACCTTTCTAAGAATTTGTCCATTTCTTCATGGTTGTCCATTTTGTTGGCATATAGTTTTTTGTAGTAGTCTCTCATGACCTTTTGTATTTCTGCAGTGTCAGTTGTAATTTCTCCTTTTTCATTTCCAATTTTATTGACTTGAGTCCTCTCCCTTGTTTTCTTGATGAGTCTGGCTAATGGTTTATCAATTTTGTTTATCTTCTCAAGGAACCAGCTTTTAGTTTCATTGATCTTTGCTATTACTTTCTTCATTTCTATTTCATTTAATGCTGCTGTGATTTTTATGATTTCTTTCCTTCTGCTAACTTTGGGGTTTTTTTGTTGTTCTTTCTCTAATTGCTTTAGGTGTAAGGTTAGGTTGTTTATTTGAGATTTTTCTTGGTTCTTGAGGCAGTATTGTAATGCTATAAACTTCCCTCTTAAAACTGCTTTTGGGGCTTTCCTGGTGGCTCAGTGGTTGAGAATCTGCCTGCCAATGCAGGAGACACGGGTTCGCGCCCTGGTCTGGGAGGATCCCACATGCCGCGGAGCGACTGGGCCTGTGAGCCACAATTACTGAGCGTGTGCGTCTGGAGCCTGTGCTCCGCAACAAGAGAGGCCGCGATAGTGAGAGGCCCGCACACTGCGATGAAGAGTGGCCCCCGCTTGCCGCAACTGGAGAAAGCCCTCACACAGAAACGAAGACCCAACACAGCCATAAATAAATAAATAAATAAATAAAATATTAAAAAAAAAAAACTGCTTTTACTGCATCCCATAGGTTTTGTGTTGTCGTGTTTTCACTGTCATATGTTTCTATGTATTTTTTGATTTCCTCTTTGATATCTTCAGTGATCTCTTGGTTGTTTAGTAGCATATTGTTTAGCCTCCATGTGTTTCTATTTTTTACAGTTTTTTTTCCCTGTAATTGATATCTAGTCTCATAGCGTTGTGGTCAGAAAAGATGCCTGATACGATTTCAGTTTTCTTAAATTTACCAAAGCTTGATTTGTGGCCCAAGATGTGATCTATCCTGGAAAATGTTCCATGTTTACTTGAGAAGAATATGTATTCTGTTGTTTTGGAATGGAATGTCATATAAATATTAATTTAGTGCATTTGGTCTAATGTGTCATTTAAAGCTTGTGTTTCCTCATTTATTTTCTGTTTGGATGATCTGTCCATTGGTGAAAGTGAGGTGTTAAAGTCCCCTACTATTGTGTTACTGTCGATTTTCCCTTTTATGGCTGTTAGCGTTTGCCTTGTGTAGTGAGGTGCTCCTATGTTGGGTATATTTTCAATTGTTATATCCTCTTCTTGGATTGATCCCTTGATAATTATGTATTGTCCTTTCTTGTCTCTTGTAATAGGCCTTATTTTAAAGTCTATTTTGTCTGCTATGAGTTTTGCTTCTCTAGGTTTCTTTTGATTTCCGTTTGCATGGAATGTCTTTTTCCATCCCCTCACTTTCAGTCTATATGTGTCCCTAGGTCTGAAGTGGGTCTCTTGTAGACAGCCTATATATGGGTCTTATTTTTGTATCCATTCAGCCATTCTGTGTCTTTCGGTTGGAGCATTTAATCCATTTCCATTTAAGGTAATTATTGATATGTATGTTCCTATTACCATTTTCTTAATTGTTTTGGGTTTGTTTTTGTAGGTCTATTCCTTCTCTTGTGTTTCCTGCCTGGAGAAGTTTCTTTAGCATTTGTTGTAAAGCTGGTTTGGTGGTGCTGAATTCTCTTAACTTTTGCTTGTCTGTAAAGCTTTTGATTTCTCCATAGAATCTGAATGAGATCCTTGCTGGGCAGAGTAATCTTGGTTGTAGGTTTTTCCATTTCATCACTTTAAATATATCTTCCCACTCCCTTCTGGCTTGTAGAGTTTCTGCTGAAAGATCAGCTGTTAACCTTATGGGGATTCCCTGGTATGTTAGTTGTTGCTTTTCCCTTGCTGCTTTTAATATTTTTTCTTTGTATTTAATTTTTGATAGTTTGATTAATATGTGCCTTGGCATGTTTCTCCTTGGATTTTTCCTATATGGACTCTCTCTGCTTCCTGGACTTGATTGACTATTTCCTTTCCCATGTTGGGGAAGTTTTTGGCTATAATCTCTTCAAATACTTTTCTCAGACCCTGTCTTTTTTTCTTCTTCTTTTGGGACACGTATAATTCTAATGTTGGTATGCTTACTGTTGTCCCAGAGGTCTCTGAGACTGTTCTCCATTGTTTTCTTTTTTCTTTATTCTTCTCTGTGGCAGTTATTTCCACCATTCTGTCTTGCAGCTCACTTATCCGTTCTTCTGCCTCAGTTATTCTGCTATTGATTCCTTCCAGAGTATTTTTAATTTCAGTCATTGTGTTGTTTATTACTGTTTGTTTGCTCTTTAGTTCTTCTAGGTCCTTGTTAAACGTTTCTTGTATTTATTCTATTTCTGAGATTTTGGATCATCTTTACTATCATTACTCTGAATTCTTTTTCAGGTAGTTTGCCTGTTTCCTCTTCATTTATTTGTTCTTGTGGGTTTTTATCTTGCTCCTTTGCCTGCAAGATATTTCTCTGTCTTCTCATTTTGTCTAGTTTACAGTAATTGAGGTCTCCTTTCCCTAGGCTGCAGGGTCGTAGTTCCTCTTGCTTCTGTTCTCTGCCGCCGGTGGTGACGTTGGTCCAGGGGCTTGCATAGGGTTCCTGATGGCAGGGACTAGTGCCTGAGTTCTGGGTGGAGAACTGAGTCTGGGTGGGTGGAGCTGAGTCTTTTCCTTTTGATGAGCAGGGCCGTGTTGGGTGGTGTGTTTTGGGGTGTCTGTGAGCTTAGTATGACTTTAGGTAGTCTGTGTGCTGATGGGTGGGTTTGTGTTCCTGTCTTACTTGTTTTTTGGTGTGAGGCGTCCAGTGCTGTGAGCTGCTGGCAGTTGGGTGGAGCCAGGTCTTGGATTTAGAAAGAGGCCTCCATGAGGTCTCTCAGCAGTTAATCTTCCCTGGCGCCGGGAATTCTCTAGTGGTCCAGCATCCTGGACTCAGTGCTCCCACCCCAGAGCCTTAGGCCCGACTTCTGGTCGAGGAACCAGCACTCTGCAAGTCACTCATCCTGGCAATAAAGGGGATTAAAAAAAAAAGAAAAGAAAAGACTAAGAAAACCCCAGACAAATGGTAAAAAATAAAATCAGGGAAACAAAAACAGAAACAAGGAAACACGCACACACACAAACGAGACAAAAACAGAACCAAATAAAACAAAAAAAAAGGGAACAACCAGACAAACAGAAGAACTCAAAAACGAAATCAAACAATTAGGATCAAGACTAACAGAAACACAGAACCTAAAAACAAAACCAAAGCAGTGTGCCAACTGAAGAATAAAGCAAGGAAACAGAACAAACTGATAAAAATGATACAAAAAATAATAAAATAAAATAAAAAGGGAAAAAACACAGGACAACAGAAAAGTAAAGTAGAAATGGAAATATAAAAAATATATATGTTAAAGAAAAAGAAGAAGAAAAAAATAAGGGAAAAGAACACAGAACAACAGAAAAACAAAGTAGAATTAGAAATATATATTTTAAAAAAATGTTATAGACCACGAAGATCCCAGAAGACTAAATAAAGAAAAAAAAAATACTGAAACAACAACAGCAAACAAAAAGAAAGACAGAAAGAAAAAACAACAACAAAAAAAGCCAGAACCAACAACAGAATGAATCAAAACATAATAAAATTAATAGTAATAATTATGTTTCCCTGGGGTCTCCGCTGTAAGTGTCCTTGCACTTGCCGTGAGCCACAGCCCACCTCCACCTCCGCCTCCCCAAGAGGCTCTCCTGTGCCTCTGGGCTGCTCTCTGGACCTGCTGTGGGCCCTGTGGGGACCCCCTCAGATTGTGATGTGGCCCAGTTCCCATGTGTGCTGCCCCCGAAGGCCACAACTGCCAGAGCTAGACCGTTTCCATTTGTGGGAGCAGTCACTGTCTGCTCAGATATTCCATAGACTCAGGGTCTACCTAGCTGATTGTGGGGATTGAATCTGCAACTTGTACAGCTGATGGAAACATTTTCCATCTTCTTTCTTAGTTGCCCCATCCCTGGGGTTCAACTTTGGTTTTATCCCCACCTCTGCATGTGGTCCACCCACAGGAGTCTGGTCCTGAGGCTGCCTTGGAGCTCTTGGGTCTGCCCCTGTGAGGACCAGGCGCAGAGGTGGTCTGACTGCTTGGATCGCGGGAGCCCCAGTGGCGCCAAATGCCCATGGAAGCCGTTGGCCACGGGCGCAAGAGGTACGGCCCTAGTGAGGGCCTGTTCTGGCGCCTGGCATAAGGCATGTGAGGGCCAGCCCTGGGAGGGCTTTTTCTCGTAGCCGGCAGCAGGCGTGTGAGGCCCAGCCCTGAGGGGGCTTATTTTTTTATTGCTGGCAGCCAGCCCATGAGAGCCAGCCCCGAGTGGGCTTCTTTTATCGTCATCGGCAGGCGCTGGCGTGTGGGGAGAGAGAGGCTACAATAGTGGCTCCTCCCCTTGCGTGGGACTCAGCAGTAGCGCCCCCCTTCCATGGCAGTGCGGTCCTCCTCCGTAGGCATTCTCTGCTGTGGATTTCCTCCCTCCCGTCCCGTCAGTGCATCTCCCCAACAGCAGTTCTCGCTCTGGGCCTTTTCTCCAGTCCTCACGCTCCAGCTCCCAGCCCCCTTGCACACCTGTGAACACACGTCCCAGTCCGGGGCATGTAGGGCCGGGACTGTCTGTGTATTTCTCACTCTCTCCCATCTGCCACCGATTGGCCGCTTCACCTTCTTCCGACAGCCTCAAATACTTCCCTTCTGTCCCAATCGATTTCCCCGTCGGAGATGGGGTTTCCCCAAATTCGGCAATCTCTCCTCTGCTTCAGCTCCCCCACCCCGGGGTGCAGGTCCCATCCCACTTCCTCTCCTTCTCCTTTTCCCGTCTGTTCTCTGTCCTACCCAGTTATACAGGGATCTTTATTGTCCTTTCCGGTGTCCTAGGTCTTCTGCTAGTTTTCAGCCAGTGTTCTGTGAGAATTGTTGCATCTATAGATGTATTCCTGATGCATCCATGGAGAGAGATGAACTCCACGTCCTCCTACTCCTCTGTCATCTTGAATCTTCTATAGGATTTTGGATTCTGTTATATTCCTCTGAGGAATACTGAATTTTTTTGTTTGTTTGTTTCAGGAAGCTATTCACTTGGCTCAACTCATGCTCCAAAGTTTGTTAACTCTGTGAAGGGAGCCTTTCAGTTCCTTTGCCCTTAGCTGGGCTGCTTGTCATCTGCTTGATGCAAGTGGATTTCAGGGATTAACCAGAGATTCAGGTGGAGTTGATGCAGTCAATTTAGGGTTTCCTCTCTGTGGCACTTATTGGGACGTTTCTTCTCACTTTCTTCTGTTTCTTCAAGTTTCCATTGCCCAGCACAGATCTTCCTTCAGTCAAAAGGCACTAAAAACAAGAAACAACACCAAGTGTTGTTCATTTATTTCAAATGTTAACTCCCCTACAGTTTCTGCCTACTTTTCATCACTCTCCAGTGCCTTCAGATAGTTGTTTTTTTATATTTTATCTAGAGTTTATAGCCATTATATCTGGGAGGGTTAGAAGCTACTTCATCATTACCAGAAGCCTTATTATAACTTTTAGTACATGTTTATAGCTTTTTTGGCAAGCCAATAAAGAAGGAAGATAATTTTTTCTTCTCCTGTTTTTATTTGCAAAATGTGTTTTACTCAGAGTTAGTCTGATTCTCGGAAGTATCAAAGTAAATTCCTTGGAGGTACAGACTACTTAATTTAGTATGATCCTGTCTAGATATTTCTCTGGTATTAAAGACCTAGACCGCAATCAGTTTGCCAGTCATTACATTTGATTTCTTCTTCGGAAATTGTGCCTGAGACATGGATCTCAAAAGGTGGAACATTAATGGAGTCATACGCTTTAGGAATTTCTACAGCATCTACCATAATGCTTTCCTAGTACCTTTAGGCGCTAGGCTTCTACAATACCCAGCAGTCATGACTTGTGATTAATTACAGTGAGGTATAAATAATCTGAAATCTTAAAATTAACTTTTTGTTGCAAAAACAATAATGTAAACACAATCATTTCATTTAAAAAAAATCCATACAAAGCTAAAACCCCCCTTTAGTCATTGTTCTCCTTCCCCATTTCCTCTCCTTCTACCTGTCCTGTGCACCTTCCCAGAGGTGCTAACATGTTGGCATGTGATCTTCAAGATCACACAGACACACACACACACACATCCCATAAGAAAAATAGAGAATTGTTCTGTGCTGTTTTGATAGGTAGGATTATATTGTGTGTGTGTGTGTGTGTGTGTGTGTGTGTGTGTATAACATCCTTAGTTTTACTCACTAACAGGCCTTAGATATCTTTCCATGTTTACTACATACAGATCTACTACATTTGATATTCTGTTCTCCAGTGTTTCTGTAGATAGAGTTAATTTATCCTATTGTAATCTCCTTAGGAAACCCTTCAACTAGTATTCTTAATTGAACCAGTAAAGCTTCATTGTTTTGGAGCCTACTTACTTGAAATTTGTGATAGTTAGGCCAAGAATAGAATTAAAATTTATGGTTGCCAATTAATGACTTTAAAAGAATATTTTTTTCTAACTAAGAGATAAATTGCTTTTAAACCCTAGTTTAAAATGTACCGATTACATATAAATTTTTATGTTTCATTATCTAACAAAGTAGTAGCTTGTTCTGCTAACTCTGTGCATTTGAAAGCAATAAAAAGTACATGCCATTAAAATAATTCCACAATCAGATTTGTCACTAATTAGGACTCTGCCTTTGTAAAGTTAGACACAATCATTAACTTTCCATTTTATCCCACTGCCTTGCTTGGTTCTGTTACTTTCTGATTAGAGTTCTGACAGATCCCTGGGTGAGGAGTGCTCCCCTTGGGCCTGATCCCTGGGGTAGTTAGGGGAAGGGAATACAGACAGAGACTTTCTCTTCTGGTGCTCTAATAGCCTAAAACTTAAAAAAAAAATCGTTCTGGATATAACTTTCAAAAGATAAAATGGGAATGAGTAAAGGGTGTTTTCAAATGGATACATTTGTAAAGTCTCTTACAGATTGCTACAGAAATACCCAATTGTATTTCTGGCTAAACATCAAGAAAGTATAATTGGACCTGATCAATTTAAAATACTACTTTCTGTTTCTCCTTCTTTGAGAATTTAACTCACTTGTGGCAAGTTTTCTCATCTTACACAAAGAGGTAAGGTGGATGTTATCAGTGCAGCCCTCAGGGATGGAGGGGGACAGGAAAGGAAGAGAACCTGAGACATGTGCTATTGCCATGTATTTAGGAATTGCTAGTTCACTCCTTGCTAGTTTTCTGTGTCTCTGGTTTTTGTGACTCTTAAGTCCCCATTGCCTTACAGTAGATTAAGAAAGGGAGGGTGAACATCTCTCAGAGCACAGATTCAGGCCTAAGAAGTGACCACCACATCCATGAGCATGATAGGGAAATGGGGTGTTGTAATTCACTTCTCACAACTGAGGCTACACAGCGTGAGGATGTGGGGAGAATGATGGGGTCTGAGGCAGTACCCTCTGCAGGGCCTGCCCAGTGCTAACTCCAAGTAGAATTTGGCCTTAGCAGGTGGCTGAAGTAGGGAGAGAATACTGCTGCCTCTGATTCAGGAATGAGCCTGCAGAGAAATGTTGAATTCTTGTTTCGAAGCAACAAAGCTGTTCTACATACTTTTGGGGTTGGATAGAGATGAGTTTGAAATAGCATAATGAAAAGCTTTAGGTGATATCTTTTGGGATTACAAATGCCATCCTCTCCTTTATGTTGGCTTTGTTTCTTGATTTGAGATTGTTTGTTTGACTTACTAACATTAAAATAATTAGGAAAATAATACATGCATTTAGGAACTTACCTTATGTTTAATTTCTGACAACATATTTGTCCTTAAATGTTTTGCGTGGTTTATTTGCAAAAACAAATATGGTGCATTATTGTAGGTTAGCATATTAACTCTGTAGAGAGACTTGTTTTCAAGATTTTTATCCAGTTTCGGAGCATAATCATTACCATGACAATATCCTTTTGTTTATATGAAATGTGTTGGATATTAATGTTGAGTTGAAGGTATCTGACATGAAGCTTTCCTTACACAGAAGAAAATTTTCATGTCTCTAGCAAATTCTCATAGTTTGTTTTCTTTTATTAAATATTAAAACATTTTGATTTAGATTTTTGTTGCAAAATTTTTCTTTTCATGGCAGAACAAGATGAGGCAGCTACGGTGTCAAGATTAAGAATAGGGGGCCCAGAGCCAGACCACTTGCTTAGCAATTTGCCATTGGGCAAGTTACCATCTCTGTTGACTCTGTTGCAGTATCTGAAAAATGGAGATAACAGTCAAAATGGTACTCTATGTAGTTGATCATTTTCATTTTATTTTCAGATGGGAGATACTTTGTTTCCAGTTCAGACATATCCTAGTCAGTGATTCTTCCCATGTTGGTTTTGGTGTTTTATTTTTGATAAGGAGATCACCTTTTCATTAACCATGAACGTTAGACGTTGGCCCTTTCTCTGTGGAGCTACGTGTGGTGATTCTGGATGGATGACTTTGCAGATTGTATGGCTGTTATGCCTGTAAAACTGATTCCCTGCCAAGAGCCATTCACACTGATTCCACATGAAGGAGATTCTTCGATTTGTTACTAATGAGTGGTATTTATTATTGTGGTTCCTATTAGTGTAACTAACAAATACTTGTGAAATTCATTACTACTGACAATATACTTATGTGCATTATTACACTCTTGGTAGAGGTGAGGAAAGTGTGACTGGCTGAAGGGTACTGTCTCTTCTGCTCTTGTTCTTCCCCAGCCTTTCATGTTCCTTCCTAATCGTACCCTCCTCCTGAGCATTGCATTGATCAACACAGACATATTAGGCTTAGGCGTTTAGTTTTGTTTTATTTTTACTTTTGATTTTTCTTTTTCAATTCTTTGTATCACCAGAATACAAGTTTTGTTATGAAGAAGAGAATTATAAAACATTGATTTGAAGGAAGCAAACTGCACCCCTTTAATAAAGGCAAAGTGACATGACAACTTATTACCTCTTGGGTGTTCCTTTTTGCTGACCTCTAGTTTAATTTCCAGTGTCTAGACTTAAGAGTCTGGATATAAACAAAATCATCTGGAAGTGATTTTTTTTCACACTAAACACTTCTTTCTGATCCTAGTTTCCAGGAGGCTCCCTCCTCCAACCACACCTCCAGGTGAAAATCAATTAACCAAGAAGTACTGACCTGTCTGTCCTTAATTGTTTTTCTCAACAGTCACATATGTTGGATTCACTTATGTTGAGAATTGACTAGCCAGTTGCAAAGCACAAATTCATTGTCATGGACCCTCCACACAGTCTCTTGTTCCCCCACATAGGGTCTTGCTAAGGACCATTTGCTCCTCTTCCAGCAGCACCAGCTTAGTCGGCACTGGAGTGCGTGGCCTTACGACTATTTGTGGTTTTCCTGCCACATGATGCTGATTGAGCCACACCTCTCCTGAGCATGGTGCACATACAATAACATGCATCTGACAGCTCCAGTTTCTCTTCCAGGCTGCTGTTATGCATATGCTTTTTATTCAAGCAAAATAATAGAGTGGATTTAAATCAAGTTATTTATTGAATCAATGTGTCAAATGAAAATAATCTTGCTCGTTAGATTCACATCCAGTAGTAAGTTGTCCTCAGTTAGTTATGGTATTGAGCTCTACTTTCCTTGGAGACCCCCAAGGCTGTGGGCCCTGGGAGGGCATTAGTGAGTGAAGGAGTATCTATTATTTATACAAGTCTGCAGAGCAGCATTAAGAATTTTAAGAACCCCTGCAATCAGGTAGTTTAGCTCAAAATCGTGTGCTAATTAAGAACAAAACTGTGCTCCGCCACTGGCTGGCTGGTATATGGACAAGTATGGAGGAGGAAATATGTAAAAACAGTTGTGGTATTAGAGCTTAGTGTGTTTTAGCACTGATGATAGGGTTTAGTTTAGTTTATCATTGACAATAATCATGATCTTTGTGACATACAGAGTCCCCCAGTTCTTCTAACTCTGCCCTGATTGAACTGTCCTGTCTCCAAATGGCTGTTACAGTGATCTCAAAACGACTCTAACCAGCTCTTATTCACCAGAACTTTTACTGTTTTTGACTCTGTCTCTGAAAGTTTACTAATTCCAAGAAAGATTATTCCAACAAAAATAAAGTAGTAAATTCTGCCATCCTCTCCTCCCATTCCACACTTTAATTATCAAACCACTCTCACACCAGATAGTAAACCTTAAATATTTTAACATTTTTCCCAGCAGGGAGACAGCAGCACATAAAGCAACGTGCAATTATACTAAAAGATTTATTTGTCTCTGACCTGGGAAGCCATGCATCAGTGCTTTAAGATGATAAAGTCTGCCCTTCCCACCCTGAGGGAGCTAATGAATTAGCATAAATACCTGTGAGTAGGTTAAGTACATGCAGTGTGACAGATAACAAAATAAGGGACCTTTAAACAATTAACAAGGGTCTAAAAACACTGATCTATCAAATGTTCTAGAAAGTGTTTGCTTGTAAATTTAGAATTTAGCTCAAATTTTATTGAGCAGCTTAAACAACAGTGTCTTCTTTTTCTTTCTAAGTCATGGTTCATTGTCAAATTCATTCATAAGATAGTTTCCATCTGATTGTACTTCTTTAGAAGCTGTTATTTTGGACATAGACTGGCTAAAATTTACCTTTTCACTGTTTGTAAAAAATAATTTTAAAAAAAGTAATGTAAAAAATATTAAAATACTGAATCTTTTTTTAATTAACTTTTTTTAATTGAGATAACATTGGTTTATAACATTATGTACGTTTCATGTATACATTTATTTTAGTTCTTCTTGTGTATACACTACAGTGTGCTCACCACCAAAAATTTAGTTTCCATCTGTCACCGTACTAAGACTGATTCGTAACCGACAGTAAAGAACAGTTTTCAGATGCTTTCTAAAACGTGTTGTTTATACGCAAGTTGATGAGAAGTGAATTACAAATCTATTAATTCATTAAAATCAAACCTCCTAGGATGTCCACTAAGCCACTTTGATTAGCCCAGTTTGAATTACTGTCTTTGTACTTGAGACAAATTAAACTGAAATGCCTTAAAAATTCAAATCTGTAATTAATTCAGAAGGAGTTTTCATCCAGTAATTAAAACTAGTAAGATTTTTTTTAACATCTTTATTGGAGTATAATTGCCTTACAAAAAACTAGTAAGATTTAGTATTAAATTTAGATATTTTTATGGTGACAAGCCTTGAGTCTTCTTCAGGGTTTTTTTTTTCCAACTCTGCATGTACTGTTTTCCCTTCTCTTTGTTATTTGTTAGGAATTTTATAAAGCAAATTAATGAAAATTATCTCCTGCCTGGGTGTTTATAAAACAAAAGCAGATATAAAGGAGGAAAAAAAAAACCTGGAAAAAAGTGTCTGATGTCAGTAATAGTTAGATATTCTTGTAATAATGAAAAAAGGGGGGTGGGAAGGAACAGAATGAGTTTGCTCATTAAGTAGGCATTAAAGTTCCTTGAGGGCAAGAACTGTACCTTAATTACATTGAATCCCATTCGACACTTAGCACAGTGTTTTACTTAGGATTTTGTTAAAGAATGTTTGTCAAGGGGGCAGAAATTAACAGGGCTTTGAGCACATTCTCACATTTAAGGTGCTAATAATTTCTGGTGTGAATTCAGTGATAACAGTGTTTCAGTATTTAATGTTAATTTGATTTTTCTGGCTGGTTTTGAACTTGAGTTACATTTAGAGGTGATGAAACAAATTAAAAGGATTGCGTATTTATACACAGTAGAATCTGAGGAGGATTTTCTCATAGTACATTTTTAAATAGCCTCAGTATATAAATCTGGGATTACAAAATAGGTATAATTGTGGGGTGATTACTCCCTTTTCCCCAGAGTTACTTCATTGATTTGCCATAGCATTCCTTTAGAAAGTGAGCATCTCAAATAAATTTAAATTTTGATTCTGTTTACACAACTCGTTTTACACATAGCTTTTCAGCAGTGCATTGACTGAATAAAGCAAGGTGCACATCTGGACTCGCTTCTTTGAGTTTTGTTCCTAAATCCTCTGAGGAAAATATGGGCACACCTGTGCACGCCTTTTGTTAGACTGACTTAATTGCATGAAGCTGAGCTGAGAACCAGAAGGAAAATATTTCCTGTGGTAAGATGTGCTTTGGATTCAGCTAGGAAGGGGTCGCCGAGAAATATCAAGGGCTCACTTTCTCGAGAGAAAAATGGGATAGTGAGTGTTTCCACTCTCTGGGACTTATGCATATTTATTTATATTCTGCCTTATTCTAGAAAGGACTTAAGTTTAAAAAAACAAAACAAAACAGATAAAGTATAAGTAAAGTAATCAGGTTGAGAAGTTAGGAAAGGAAGATAAGTTGAAAGCAGATTGGGGATTAGTATACAAATTCCATGCTCTGAAGAGCTACACAGTCACAAGAGGTAGGCCACACATTTGGCTGCTGGCTTTTGAACAAAAGCCAGTACAAAGAGGACAACATGAATAATGCAACACTCCCAGTGTCTGTGCCAGAACTAAGTTGAGTCCTCTCCCAAAGGTTCAGAGATAAAGCTGACCTAAGGAGAACCTTGCTAAAAGGGTAACATTCAACCAATTAACAAATATTTCTTGAACCTGAACAATTTGTCAGTTACCATGCCGACCACTGAGGATGCACAGACCATACCCTTAAGGAGTACACAGTGTGAGGGGATAAATAAGTGAAATAGACTTGGACATTGCAGTGCAGTGTAATAAGTTCTGTGGAGCGGGGGAGGCACAAGGTATCACGACACAGTCCAGCCTGGGAGAGGAAGCGTATCTGGGGAGGGTTTCTGGAGGAGTTAATGCCTCAGCTAAGTGCTAAAGGATATGTGCTTCTTAACACTGGCAAAAGTAGAAAATGTTCCAGGGACACAGGGCAAGTATTCTGTACAAAGTGCCAAAGGCAGGAAAGCGTGATGCCTTCTGAGAATCGTATATAATCATTCAGTATGACTGGAACAGAGAGTACAAAAGGGAGAAAGTCTTGAGAAATGAGACAGAGAACTTGGGCACACGAGAAAAGGGTCTGCGATGCTGTGCCCAGGAGATTGAGAGCAGTGAGATGAAGACAGCAGGTTCTTCATCACGGGAAGCCCTGTGGCAAATGGAGTGGAGCATAGATGGGAGTTCCTGCAGGGATTCAAGTAAGAAATGACAGAGGTCTGGACCAAAGTGGTGATAGGATGGAGAGAAGGGGCTGGATGCAAGAGTTATTAAGGGGCAGAATTGATGGGTTTGGCTTTCAACAGATGAGGGACAGCAAGGAAGAAGTAGGCACTGAGATTACTCTTTGGCTTTGGTCATGCTCGCTGCACAGAACAGAGTTAACGTAGCAGGCCTGAACTGCTGTCCTTGGAAAGGCCTGCTTGCAAGGTTGGTCCTGACATCCAGGAACTTAGATTTCAGCACGGTTTTCCCTATATCAATTGTGCCAAGCTGTCTGTACAAACACTGTGGTTTATGCTGAGCACCTAGTGTCTTTTTGGGAGTCTGAAATAGACAGAGGCTGCCTATGTGACCAGCTCCCAATGCAAACCCTGGGCGCTGAGTCTCTGCAAGCTTCCCTGGTTGACAACATTTCACACATGTTATCACA
Source organism: Eubalaena glacialis (assembly GCF_028564815.1). NCBI lineage: Eukaryota > Metazoa > Chordata > Mammalia > Artiodactyla > Balaenidae > Eubalaena > Eubalaena glacialis. The sequence continues at coordinate 26,359,027 of NC_083718.1, forward strand.
GTTCTTTGCTGGAGGAATTTAGAATCCACTGGGAGAGGACCCTTGAAAACTTACACTTGCTGGGTTTTACCCCATGTGCCTTTTCCCTTTGCTGATTTTGCTTGGTGTCTTTTCACTGTAATAAGTCATAGCTTTGAGTATGACTGTGCAGTCTTGTGAGTCCTTCCTGTGAATCATCGAAACCAGGGGTGTCCTTGGCTTCCTCCTGACACAGTCATCTCTCGATGTAGTGGTACCTCTCACAGAGATAAAGAACGTGAAAGGAGTAGCAGGTTTGGGGGTGGGAGCAGTGATAAGTTCTACTATAAGTTTTCCAGTTTAGTTCTTGTATTGCTTTATTAGAGTTATTTTGAGCTAACATTTAGTTATTGACTATGGGTTGCCTATTTCAAAATTAATTTATCAGAAAAATTAATTTTTTTCAACATATCTTCATTCATTAATTCATTCAGCAAGTATCTGTGGAAAGCCGTATTGAATGTTTGGAACTGGTTGACATTTTATAGGCCATATTGATGCTTTGGAATATGGGTCGAGTGTTCAAAGAAGTTATTGCACTGGGAAAAATCAGGTATTTGCCTTTGAAAAATAAAATGGCATTCATTTCAGAAATGAATTGCTGAAATATCTCAATATGTAAATATTTTTGTCATTGAGAGAAACAATACCTTAAGTGTTCCTCTGTTAGTGGTCCAGGGCACTAGTATATGAAATTAGGAAACTTGTACTTGATTCAAAATGGACACGCCACACATATCAGGTTCATCATCACTCAAGCAATATTTCTCCTCTTCTGATGTCACGATATATTTAAAACAAAGACTCAGAGCCTTTTTCACTGGTTTAGGAGGTGTATAGTGGTAGTCATTTTAGGTAAGTGCCCTAAATTCAGCACATTTTCAGGCTACTCCTGATGGGTATTTTTTCTTGAAGAGAGGTCAAGTCACCCTCAGATGGTGGACTAAAAGGTCCCCTAAATCAGTGACTGACCTGTTTATTGTCTCAGGGAAATAGTCTTCAGATGTTTTTTTTCACTTATGAGCAATGTATAGTGATGGTCTTTCTGTTACCACTAAGTCGGTGATGTGGAACACATGCAGATGAACTAAGAGTCTTTCCTGCTTCAGTCTTTGATTTAAAACGCCTGAGCAGTACCGCTCCTTTCTGAGGCTGCGCACATCTTTGTGACAGAGCCAGGCTGCCAAGGCAGGTCTCCTTTTATTGCAAATGGATCAGGAGGGTTATACTCAAACCACTATGTATGGGGTTTTATTTGTTAGGTTGGGTTTTTTTCTATTTTACCAAATTTAACATTTGAAAACACTTTTTGTGGCTTTGATGTGGATTGCCACACGTTTGATCCTAAAAGAGCATGAATCAGCACATTTTTTCCAGTTGTTATCTTTTGCTGAAACACTCATATGGTACCCAACTCCCCACTTATATATCTTGTTGCAGCTATCTTTCCCTGTTATTTTGCCTGTAAGCATTTTAAAAAGTTTAAAACATCTATTTCTAATGAGGGTAGGTACCTGAATAAAATCAGGATTTTGTTAGAAATGAAAAAGAAGGAATGGATGTCCAGTTGGTGACCAGTAATGTACACTAAGCCGATGGTTATTCCTGGTATTGGTAAAAGTGACCACCTCCCCAGGCTTCTGACTGCCTGGCTTAGCACAGCAACAAGAAGCTAAAATGGGTCCTGGGTGTCTTTCTTGGTGAGAGCTGAGTGATTATGTCAGAGCTCAGATCTATGACTCATTCTGCAAATGGGAGCAACAACTAAAAATTCATTAAAATTTACAAGTCAGAAATGTGTTGTTTAAAGAAACTTTTTTTTTTAAAGCAGTAAACTTAGTGATCTCTGGAGTAGCTCTGTTAGCACTGCCAAATTTGAACTTATAACTTAAGTATTCTGCCCTGTCTTCTCTATTTTAACCTTCATGATAATACTTATATGCCTCCTTTCCAACATAAATGGATTTTGCTTAACAAATATTGCTGGTAATTAGGCTTTTTACCAGTTTTAGCTGGCTTCTACAAGCAAGAAACACATTTCTTCTTCATTAGTTCTCCTAATTGAGTTTCCGAAAATGAAATATTACTATGACGCAGAATAACTATCTTATTTGCCTTTTTCCTGAAGCTTCTTATAAAAGTTTAAGACCTCTTAAAAGGAAAGGAACAGTTGTTTTTCTTAAATCCATCTATCCCTCAGCCGCAAGTCTAAAATTACTTCTTATAGTTTCTGAGAGATACTGCTTTTAGTTTTGGTTCTCAAGACTGTGCAACATTCTGATACGACAAAGGTCAGCTCAACATACCTGCTAATAAAATATGAGCGAAAGGATCCTAATTCCAGGGTCACAGCAGATGAAACACCTGTAGTTGGTCAAATAGCTGTTTAGTTTTAAGCACAATTAATTCTAACTTAAAATCTTTCCTACTATTATCGAACATTTATAATCATTTTAATCTGAATATTCTTTATTTTTTCTTTCTTTTTCTAACTGACTGTCTTTTATTATCCCAGTCTCTGCTACTTTGGAAAACCTAGCAGCAGCATGCCACCTGACTTGGCTATACATCATACCCCAAGGATCTGTTGCCTTTCTCATTTACTTTTACCACTAGTGAATTTGGAGTCCATTAGAAATGTAGGATTTGACTAGGCAAGTGGCTACCTTTGTTAACTATAGGGAATATTATCTATACATTATTTTTATTACACTAAAAGTCCTTTTCTGTACTACATGACTTTGAAATTTTCCAACAATTTTTTATTGTTTCCTCAATAAAAATGGTTTTGCTTTTGTGAGGGCTTGGATTTGAGTCTATAGAACAGCAAAATGTTTTTATATGGCCCTTCAGACTGCCAGCTGTTATACTGGGCTATAAAAAGACTTCCTCAAGGTTACTCACACTGGCTTTTCAAAAGCGATCTCCCAAGTTTTTGAGAAAGGGTAAAATTTTTATTTCCCTAGAAAGAGAAAGGCAGGGAAAAGACCCAGTTCTGCCAAAGAGAAATGAATCATTTATTCTTTCATAAGAGCCTACTGTAGGTTACTGACGGGTTTGCTTCTATCATTCATAGTTTCCGTCATACATTTTTAATGCAAAAACTTTATTTGAAGAACAGTAGTGCATTAGGAGAGAGGGAGGGAGGGAGGAAAACGCCAGTGCACCTAAACCACCATCTAAGAAGCTGCCTTTTTCTTCTTCATTTTTGCATGTAACTCTATTCTTTCTGTACCTAGATATTACAGGTGAAGTTTATGGAAGAAGAAGAAGGCTAATATTTATTGAGAATCCATGATGTCCCCAACATTATGCTAAGTGTGTCACATCTATTATTTAATTTAATCATCACAAAAGCCCTTTGAGGTGGATACTATTATAATCTGCATTTTGCCTTTGAGAAAGCTGAAGCAGGAAGAGATCATATCAATACACAGCACCAGGATTGGGACCTGGGAAGTGTGACTCTGGGGCTTGTGCTCCAAACCTCTATGTTCAAGTGTTGACTTAAGTAAGGAGAAATTGCCAAAGACAAAAGTTTTGAACTCTTTACAAGACGTTCTTCAATGTGAGCAGAGGTACCTGTTTTCCACACATTTTATTTTGATTGATAACACAAGATTGTCATGGCCTTGCATCTTATCACCTCCACCCCTGTATGTAGGATCCTGCTCGTGCATCATTTCCCCTCACGTCTGTGGGCCTGGTGAGATCACAGGTAGGGAGAAAATCTTTGCAGTGCACATCTGCGAAGACTTTGAATCACAAACAGTGGTTGCAAATTGAGCTCTACTGTTTGTTTACTCTCTGTGGGACCTGGATAAATTACTTTACCATGCCAAACCTTAGTTTCCTCATCCATAAACCTGTTACTGGAGTAACAGATGAAAGAGATGCTCCCCAAATATTTGTTGAATGAATGAATTTTTCTCCCTTTTCCTCCTGCTTGTCATGGCAGTGGCAGGGGTTGGGGGCTAGTAGGCATGGCAAGATGAAATGAGGGAAGGCAGGGAGGAAAGGCATGATAAATTATATTCTTGCTAATTTGTGGGTGTCTTTTTTTCCCTTATCAACTTTATTGAGCAATAATTTTATACAATTAAATGAATTTATTTAATTGGATGAGTTTTGACAGTTTTATACACCCATGAAACCATAATCACACTCAAGATACAAAACATTTCCATTACTCTAAAAAGATTTCCTGTGCCGCTTTTTTCTTTATACTATTTTTTATTGCAGTAAATATACACAATATGAAATTTGCCATTTTAACCATTTTAAGTATACAATTCAATGGCATTAGTTATATTCACCATGTTGTACAGCTATCACCACTGTTTCCAACAATTTTCATCATCCCAAATATAAATTTTGTACCCCTAAAGCTATAACTCCTCATTCTCTCCTTCCCTTCAGCTTCTGGTAACCTCTAACCTACTTTTTTTCCCAATGAATTTGCCCATTCTAGATATTTCATGTTAGTGGATTCATACAATATTTTTTCTTTTGTGTCTGGCTTTTTACACGTAGCATAATGTTTTCAAGATTATTCCACATTGAAGCAACTATGAGAACCTTATTACTTTTTATTACTGAATAACATTCCATTGTATGTATATACCACAATTTGTTTATCTACTCATCAGTTTGATATTTGGTTATTTCCACCTTTTGGTTGTGGTCATTAATGCTGCATTGAACACTGGTGTACAAATATCTGTTTGAGTCTCAGTTTTCAGTCATTTTAGTTAATTTACCTAGAAGTGGAATTGCTGGATCACATAGTGTTTAAATTTTTGAGGAACTGCAATAATGTTTTCCACAGCAGCTGCACCATTTTACATTCTCATCAGCAGTTCACAAGGGTTCCAGTTTCTCTACGTCCTACCAGCACTTGTTATTTTCTGGGTTTTGTTTTGTTTTGTTTTTGATAATAGTTATCCTAATGGGTATGAAGTGGTATCTCATTGTGGTTTTGATTTGCATTTCCCTAATGATTAATGATATTGAACATCTTTTTATGTGCATAATAATGACCATCTGTATATCTTCTTTGCAGTTGAACCCTTTTCTAGTCCATCCCTCCCTCCTTCCATCCCCAGCGCTAGGCAACCACTGATCTCCTTTTTGTTTCTGTACTTTAGTTTGCATTTTATATAAGCAGAATCATTTGGTATATACCCTTATATCCAACTTCTTTCACTTAACATAATGGTCTTGAGATACACCCATTTTGTTGGCACTATCAGTAAGTCACTCGTACTTATTGATGAGTAGTGTTCCATTGTGTAGACATACCACATATTGTTTTTCTATTCACCTATTGGTGGATATTTACTCTGAATAAATCTGCTATGAACATTCATATACAAATCTTTGTATGGACTATGTTTTCATTTCTTTTAGGTAAATACCTAGGGCATAGTGGCTAGGTTACATGGTGTTTATGATTAACTTTATTAAAAAACTTCCAAACCACTTTCCAAAGTGGTTATACAATTTTATATTCCCACTAGCATGATATGAGAGTTCCAATTGCTCTACATCGTTGCCAACACTTGGTGTGGCCAATCTTTTAATTGTAACCATTCTAATGGGTGTGTAGTGGTGTCTCATTATGGTTTTAATTTACATTTCTCTGATTAGCTAATGATGTTGATTATCTTTTCATGAGCTTTTTTGCTGTTTGTATTTTTCTTTTGAGAAATATTTGTTCATATCTTTTTCCCATTTTATATATTTTTTTCTTCATGTTATTGAATTGTAAGAGTTCTTTATATAGTATGGATACAAATACTTTGTCAGATATGCATTGCAAACATTTTCTCCCTATCTGTGATCTTCCTTTTTGTTTTCTTAATGGTATCTTTTGAAGAGCAAAAGTTTTAATTTTGGTAAAGTTCAGTGTAACAATTTTTTCTTTTATGGTTTATTTTTTTTTACATCTTATTAAAAACTCTTGGACTACATAAATTCACAAAGATTTTCTTATAGATGTTTTAAAATTTAGCTTTTACATTAAGATTTATAATCTATTTTTAATTAATTTTTGCACATGTTGTAAAGTTAAGATTGATGTTTATTTTCTATACAGATATTTAGTTGTTCTAACATCATTTGTTGAAGAGACTTTCCTTTTCCTATTGAATTACCTTCTCATCTTTGTTGGAAGATGATCACGTATATAATTGATCATATATATATATATATTTGGCTCTGTTTCTAGATTCTCTATTCTGTCTATCCTTTCTTCAATATTGTACCATCTTGATTCATATAGCTTTTTAGTATGGGTTGAAGTCAGGTAGTTTACACCCTCTAACTTTTTCTTTCTTTTTTAAAAGTTGATTTGGCTGTTCCGGGTTGTTTACCTTTTCATATAAATTTTAGAATCAGTTTTGTTAGGTTTATTCTTTTAAGCCTGCTGATATTTTAATTGAAATTGTATTGAATATAGATCATTTGGGGGGAGATTTGACATATTAATATTGAATTTTCCAACCTGATGAATATGGTAAATATCTTCATTCATCTAGTAGTCATCTTTAATTTCTCTCAAATGTGTCTATCTCTTTTGATTGTGATTTAATTTATTGAACACCTACTCTAGGCCAGGCAAAGTACAAAGATTACAGTTAATCCCCCGTCATTACCCTAAAGCATGTATTGTTCTCACCATGTTCAGTGGGGCAACTGCAACTGAGAGAGGTTGTCACTTGCCCAGAGTCGCAGGGCTAATGAATATTGGAACTGGTATTCAAGAGGGGTCTGCTTGCTCCAGAGGCCGTGCTCTTAGTCAAGGTAATGTATTTGGTAACTACAGATATTTATTTAACGATATTCTTAGCAATTTTGGCATGCCTGTTTCTCACCTTCTATTTCTCCCAACCTAAAATAAATCTGTAAGCTATATGAGTGGATAGATGTATTCATGGAAGGATAGATAAGTCTTTAGTCCACCATCTCAAACTCATGGTGGACTTGTATATCACTGGAAAGTCATGTCAGGTTTATCTCTGAAATGCATTTTAATTAATTAGCCTGGATTTTTTTTCTCTCTTGTCTATCTCATCTAGACACCAGGAAGCAGAAAATAAGTCTTATACTATCAGTATCACATAGGAAATCATTAGAATTTTAGAAAGTTGTCTAATCACATGCCACCCCATTGATGTGTTGGTCACCTGGCACCATTATCATGCCCTATGCGTGAGGTCTCAGAATATGGCAGACTTGGATTTCACTTGTTAAAAGTTTTCTGGAACTTTGGTTGTGCCTAATGGCTCTTTCTTCCTCCTTTTAAAAGACAAGAAAAATGAATGGGCTGTTTTATAACCCTTTTTCAATCCTCTGATCTTCAGAGAAGAAAATGTTGAAAGGCATGGTGCAGCTGTTTTATGTTGCAGTTAATAATCTAATTAAATGTATTTTATCCAGATCATTATGGACTTCATTAGAGCTGGACTTTTGAAAAGAAAGATGATGAGTTAGATTTATGCAGAATCATCTGGGTCTTTTAAATTTTGTGATCATGCCAGCAGTGCCTGATGAAAAAAAATTTCAAATCTGCCTATCTGATTTAGTTGGTTATTTATTTTTGAAAGGTTCTTGCTTCCAATTTTGCTCACGTTTTTGTGAGCATACAGTTTTCAGAATGATTAATAAGTGAAGCTTGTTGTTTCAGAGAGAGTACCATTGTGGAATCATGCACAGTCTTCTTAGAAGGCTATGTATCATTTGAACATCCTGGTACATATGGGAAATAAAACACCTAAAGTAATTGGCATAATCTAGGTCAAAAAGAGAAGAAATGACATTTTGCTTGCTGTGTTTTTTGTTTTGGAGAAGAAGTTAGTTTTCTGGTCTTCAGTTTAATTGCTGAATTTTTCCAGTGTCAGGGAGAAGTATCTAAGCTAGAAATTGATTTGAAAAGGGAAAGTGACTCATGTTAGCCTTAGTTACATAATTTGTATAAAGGTTTGAGAGTACTTCTACTCTCCATTTGTTTCAGATATGATACTGACTTCTGCATGACTCCCTAGTCTATCACATTAAAAAGGAAATTAATATTAAGCTGTGCTTAACAGAAATCTCATCTTTTTAAAGAATTGTTCTTGGGATGTGTTCCTCTCCATAATTTTATATTTTTAAATCAAGGTATGTCTGTGGTCTTGAATTTCCTTATCCTTTTAGCTCTCATCATGGGATCCCAATGACATGCATAGCTTTTCCCCACTTGGATAATTTATTCTATCAGTTTAACTGTGGTTGGTCCCAAGCAATCCTGAATTGTTATTCAGTAGGAGACAATATTAAAATATTCAGTAAGAGACAATATAATTTGATGGTTAATGTTCTGTTGGAACTTTGGTCTTGCCCACCTCCTTTAAGCCACGAAACCTGCACTTCCCTTGCTCTCGCCCAGTTGGTTTGTATCCACGTGTGGCCTGCATAATCACACAAACACACTATGAAACTGGCACAATATAACAAATTCTCCACCCATCTCTCAGTATTCATAATTTTGGTTTTGAACTGCTTACAGAGATCCAGTTTTCTTTCTCTATACCCTTTAGCTCCTGATCTTCCTCATGTTTGGCCTTGGAATCCTTTTGCTTTTTATGATCTCATCATGTACACTGGACCTGACATTCAGAACCACCTATTGTATGTGCTTTTGTTTCCTTCCTCAACAGTGATTAATATTGTTCCTCCAGGTAGACTACCTTTGGTTATTTGAACAGCACACCCAATCTAGCCTGCTCTTGAGACCCTTACCTTTTGCCCAGCCTCCCATATAGGATGCCCTCCTCTTAGTTTACCTGGTAGCTATCTCTTAGCAAATATACAGTATACCCTCCATATCCATGGGCTTTGCATCCTCACATTCAACCAACGACAGATGAAAAGTATTCAGGAAAAAAATAATCAATTTCAGGAAGTTCCAAAAAGCAAAACTTGTTTGCTGTGTGCTGGCAACTATTTATATAGCATTTATATTGTATTAGGTATTATCAATAACCTAGGGGTGATTCAAAGTATACAGGAGGATGTGCATCGATTATATGCAAATACTATTCCATTTTATATAAGAGACTTGAGCACCACAGATTTTGGTATCTTCAGGGGGCTGGGGAGGTCCTGGAACCAATCCGTGGCTGATACCAAGGGAGTGCTGTATTGTACATCGATGCTCTTTGAATTCATAGTTGGCTAAGATTATATCTATGAAATTTTTTTTGTGTAGTGGACCAGGCTTACCTGTCTAGAGACCATTGTGGGGCTAGGGCTTTTCGGTGATCCTCTGAAGAACAATATAAAAATTCTGGACATGACTATGGGTCTAGTGAAGGCCTATACCAAACCTCTAATCTTTCATTTTGAAGTGAAAAGAACATTGGCTTATAGTTTATGGCCCTAACCTCCATGCATTATGTGAAAGGCTGCGCATTGGTTGTATTAACACACTCACTGTTTGCCCTCTGCCTAATTAACTTGTATTACTTATTGACATTTCTTCATATATACCTTATATTTTTTCTTGTTAAATTTACCCTATGTATCATATATGTATTGCTACTTTTTGTTGAATATTTTTTATGAAATATCTAGCTGTTTATTTCTACTATAGTGAAAAACTAATGATTTTTGGGTATATTTATCTTGCATCTATGCATCTTAGTAAATCCTCTTATTAGTTTAACTATTTTTTCAATTAGAGTTGGATTTTCAAAATATGTAATCTTATCATCTGCAAGTAAAGACTATTTGTATGCATATATAAAAATTTATATATGTATAAATGTAAATTTATATATAAATTTTTCTTACATCAACCACACCTTCAAAACAACATAGTAAAAGAGATAATGACAGGCATCCTTGTTGAGTTTCTCATTTTATTTTATTTATTTTTTTAATTAATTAAATAATTATTTAAAGCATTTTTATTGAGCTATAGTTGACATATAACATTGTGTAAGTTAAGGTGTACAACATGTTGATTTGATACATTTTTATATTGGAAAATATTTAGCAGTGTTGTTTCTCATTTTAATAAAAAGACTTTAACACTTAACCATTTAGCACTGTTTGCTATTGAAATTTGCTAACTTGTCTTTATCATGTTTAAGTAATTTTCATCTTTCCTATTTAAGTTTTTTTTTTTAATTAATTAATTTATTTATTTTTGGCTGCATTGGGTCTTTGTTGCTGCACGCGGGCTTCTCATTTTGATGGCTTCTCTTGTTGTGGAGCATGGGTTCTAGGCACCCAGGCTTCAGTAGTTGTGGCATGCAGGCTCAGTAGTTGTGGCTCACGGGCTTTAGAGCGCAGGCTCAGTAGTTGTGGCGCACGGGCTTAGTTGCTCTGCGGCATGTGGGATCTTCCCAGACCAGGGCTCGAACTTGTGACCCCTGCATTGGCAGGCAGATTCTCAACCACTGCGCCACCAGGGAAGCCCTATTTAAGTATTTTTAATATACTTATTTATCGACCTAATTTGTTGTATACATGCTGGTCTCCATAAAGGGCCTCATTACCTGTTCTGCAGCCTTGATTCAAATAGTGAATTCTTCATCATAAAATTTTGTGCCTGGTGAGGAGGGCTGGAAATCAGTTTACTTGATGAAGCTTTTTCTCAGTGACCTGACCTCTGGCCTCTCTGCCAAATATGAGACAGCCTCTGTCATCTTTAAATTAGTTCTGTCTTTATGTACCTACATGATTTCTACCCCAAACCATCCATTCATATGAGAGTCTTTATACTGGCATAAGCATTAACAGGTTTATGCCCATTTCCCTGAAAGTAACATGAACATCATGTGATATCTTCATTTTCCTGCTATGTATTCATCTAGAACATGTTATTTTGGTCTGTATGGACGTGGACTTATTTAAGCTATTCCCTATAAACTGAACCATGAATCATTATAATTTGCCCTAAGAACTGAACCCAAGTAATGCATTTTTATTGCACAATGAACTCCCCCCTAATTTAGAAAAATATACTGTGTATCAATTGAAGTTAGATCTGTGTTTAATTATTTATAAAACCGTTCTAATTCAAAGAAAATGTGAATATATCTTATTTTGCGGAATGATTTCATTTTTTAAATACAAGTCATAGATAAAAGAGGCTGCAAGAGGACATCATTGAGATCTGGGAGGAAAATGAAACATACCTAGGGGCTCTATCCTTTCTCACCGGGAACCACCTGAGGACACTGCAGCAGTTATAGTAAACCCTGAATCTTCCTAAATTGAGTGTTCTGACAGGTTTTCCTTTACTTTTACTTTTACTTTCTCAGAAATCCTTGGTGAGAATCGTTATTCAACTTACTGTCTGTGTTCAGGATTTTTGCCTCTTGAAGAGTTCTAACCCCAGTGTTTCTGAGAAAAGAACATACTGTCATAGCTTTGGGAAGTTGCCAGGGAAAAACTAACCCCTCAGACAATTATTTTATCTTTATTATCCTTTTACTGTACATGTAATACATCATTCATCAGTTTCTAAGCATGTTCATTATAAATGCTGTTTAATCACATTTTAAAGGTAAACAGCGTTTTATCAAATTATCAAATCACTATCCACTCTAAGTCAGCACTGATTTTTCACCATAAACCTGTGCTCTGCAGGGGAATGTGTGTTTATTTTTTGTCCCACTCTCTGTCCAAAGGCTGAGAGCTACCCCCATGTCCCATTGAGTTATTTCCTGTGTTTCAGGCCATCCCCCATAATAAAATAATCATCTTATTTGTTGGTAGTGTTGGTTCTATTGCAAGATATGTTTTAATTATGTGCAGTAGCTAATTTTGCTTTTCTGGACTTTTCTGAATATCTGTGATGTTCAGGCATTTCACGTTCAGAATATGTGAGTGTCTTAATTGACTTGCTTTTAGTGCTTTACATAGCAGTATGAGCTCAATGAATATTTGTTTGATTGAATGGCAGCAATGCATGGTGAGACTGATGGATTATACAATTTTGTGTGAGTTATCAGAAATTCTTAGATTTCTTGATTGCTCTTTGCCTATTTTTGATAATAATGGTAGCGGAGACAGTGTTAGTCCATGGAGAAGGCAGAATGGATGACGATGATGATGTGTGTGTATTTGTGTGTGTCTCTGTGTGTGAAATTATGTGCATATGTTGGCATGTATTTATCTGTATGTAGGTAAGAGTGAGGATAAAGAAGTAGTGAGAATTGCTGAAGAAATAGATAAAAATTTCCACTGTGTTCTGGAAATTGTTTTAAGCCATTTAGGCCATTTGATTTTTCCTTTATCTCTCAAGACACATTTATTAAGCATCTACTAAGAGCAGGAACTATACAGAACCCTGGAGACAGCCTCAGAGAACTTAGTCTAGTGGAAGAGATAGCAGGGAAATATGTGGTCAAGGCTTTGGTAAAGGCAGGGTTCCCAGGTCAAGGCACAAAATAAGGCCTCCATACTAGAGTGGAATTCAAGAAGGCTTTCAAGAAGTGAGTCTTGGGTGTAGTCTTGAAGATTAAGAAGGAGGTCACTTGACAGAGAAGGGAGGAAGGGGGGCTTTATGCAAAGGAAACAGCAGACATGACTGGTTGATGAATACAGCTTTCAGTTCTTCTTGGGGGATGAGGAGAAACATTTTGAACTTAAGATGTCACACTAGGTGCCTGTTTTAGAATTGGTTCATTAATAATGTTAAATTCTTTCATATGGATAGATAATCTAACAATACAAAGAGCAAAACTGTTGCCACTGAATGTTCTGTGGTTCTTATTGTTTAACTTGCAACTAGGAATTTATAGACGGTTTGAGTATGTGGTTCTTTTTTAATTGAAGTATAACTGACATACATTATTATATTAGTTTCATGTGTATAACATAGTGACTTGACATTTGTATACATTGTGAGATGGTCACCACAATAAGTCTAGTTACCATCTGTCACCATACAAAGTTAATACAATATTACTGACTATATTCCGCATGCTGTCCATTACATCCCCATGATTTATTTTATAACTGGAAGTTTGTCCTTCTTGCTCCCTTTTACCCAGTTAGCCCCTTGTGCAACCCTCCTTCCTCTGACAACCATATGGTTCTTGAATTATGATTATTTTCCAAAAATTCCCTATAGATTTTCCCCCCAATTTTTTCTTGTCATATTAATTTGTTTCTAATCTTAACTTTTCCCATTCTTACAATATGTAATCTATATCTTGGAATCCAGAGGAACATCTTAGAAATATTAATTAGCATTGAAGAATATAAAAAATCCAAAGGAAGTTCTGCATAAGGATAGACTTTAAAGGAAAATAGTTGGCTGTCCATTGTCTTTTTAGCTATGCATTCCATAGATCACACAGATTACCTACCTCAGCAACCTGTTGTAGTTGGGAGAAAGTGGGCATTGGAATCAGATGGGCCCAGTGTCACATCCTCAAAATGTCACTTGACCTAAGAACATTTGACCTAAGAGACATTTCTGAATCTTTTGATTCTCAATTTCCTTGACTATGAAATGAACACACTAAAACTAACTCTGTAGGAGAGGCTGTTAGAGACAGTGTTACAAAGTACCTCATAAGGGCCCAAGGAATAGTAGCTATCCTTATTGGAAGTTTCATCTAGGAATGCAAACTATGTATTTGGTCAAATCTTTATTATAAAAATAAGGATTTCATACCATCTAAATTGAGCTAGATATAACTCCATCTGGAAAAGAGATTATGACCTCTCTAACTGGCTTTCAGAACCAGAAATTCAGATTTTTCTAATGTACCCAGTGTATTTTATTGTTCTAGCTATGAATGTTTTACTCGTTCTCTCAATTCAATTGTTGAATTGCCCACTAAGCAGATTTCAGGTTATTGTGTGCATGCTTAATGCCCCAGCAGCATTGAGATGCATGCATAGGCACACATATGTGTGTACTTTGCTTTCATAAAAAAGGTCAACTCTGAACAAGTTAACCAGAAATATACTATTAGAAAGAAGCTCTATAAAGATGTAGGTTAATTTCAGCATGGGCAGCATTTTTTCTTTTGATGTATAGTGTTTTTATTTTGAAATCTACATCGTGGGGAGAAAGTAAGGAGCCCCAAATCTTTTCACTGCGTGGGGACTTTAAAGATTTTATTCCCACCCTCAGGATGATAGGTATATCTTAATTAGGAAGTAGTATAGCTCCAAGTGTGTAGTTCTTCAACAATTTTATTTCAGAAATGGAAAAAGCACAACCATCTGTCTTTCAGTTATTTGCCATTTGTGTAATATTTAACAATTTTCAAACAAAACTCTAAGCAGCAGGATATTAGGATGCAGTAGAATCAATGAAATGTAGACCGCAAAATGTTAAAGCTCTGTAAGAATTTAAGAATCAGCTTGGTATAGGAGTTGTCAAAATATTTTAGCATAAAACCCTTTCTTCAAATGAGAGAGGATATAGGAGCCCGCCAAGCCATTTTGGTAAGAGTATATAGACGCTTTACTGAGGGTAGTGGGGTCCCCAGGAGCCTGATGCCTCTTCCTTGATTGCCCCCCACCCAGCCTGCTGGACTCTGGGGAGGTTCTTGGAAGCAGAGTTTGTAACTACTGGGTTAATATAAGCCCCAGCTGAGAAACCTGACACCCAGAAAGCTTTATCCCAATGTGGCTAAACTCTGAGTGTTTCTGTCTTCGGGAGCTGCGTTTTGAATTAATTTGGCAAATTCGTATCAGAAAGCAGTGTTCAGAGGGCATTGTCAGCTTTATTGGGATAGTTCATCTGAGAGAAGCAAAGCATTGTGTCAGAGTCATTCCAAGCCCAAGTTCATGTTTGTGTGAGAGAAAAGATAAGCAACAGCATTTCTTAGTTCTGTGGTGGCAAAACACAAGTAATTGATTTTTGAATAAGCTGTGATGGATTAAAAGCCAAGAGTTTTTAATCCTGGTGGTTTTCCTATTTCTTTAACCCCTCAGGTTGGAGCTACATAAATCCTCCTCCTTTTTAATCTTTGCATGTTAATAACATTCAGATTGTGATGCAGTAAATATCCAAAACAGCCCCAAATTAATTGTAAACCAAAGCATTAGAATACATCCATTTGAAAAGTGAATGCTTTTTCTGATTCATGATAGCGTCTTGTTAGGTGATTGAATAAATTCAGTTTTACGCTACCCAGGAGAAATGTTTTACTTAATTTTACATAGCCACATATTATGTTGGACGTTAACTATAATTTAGACGATGACAATGGTACTGATTCACCCTGAATTAGTATAAGTTACTTTTCTAGTACTTGGGATGGATTTGGGCTTAGCCACTCTTTTCTTCCCAAATCTCTTTTGATCTTGTGGTAAGATGTTGAGAAGTCTCAGGCCTGGGCTGTGTCTTTGAAGCACAATAAAAGGTAATTGGCAAAGAGAGGATTGAACCTGTGACCTTGCTTCCACTACAGCATGACCTAATCAATTGAGAAAACTCCTGGCCACAGCTTTTCTTTTGAGGGTTCCCCTCTCTTTACTGCCATATAACTGATGTTTGTTAGCTTGTGACTCAACTCAGCTGTCACCAATTACTCCTACCCTTTTAATCCCACGTGGTATTCTTGCACATGAGGCGCTTAGTAAAATTTATTGAGTCAATTAGTGAATGGAGACATGAGGTCTCTAACCAGTTTGTAAGCATCGGTTATTCCTTTGAGGAATATAGTGATATTATGGTCACATTTCACAGGCTGCCTCAGATTATCCTAGGTATTGTACTTATTATTGAGCTGTGTCTTTCTTGTCCCCCAAAGCCTATATCTACCTTGGCCATTTTGGTTTTATATGTTGGCCTTTGTAAATATATATTTTCTAATATATATTTTGTAGGCAAGATAATGAGATGGTGTGGGTATATATCTGCATGTATCTATGTTTACATGTGGATGAACATATAATATATATATCTGCATATGCACATATATGGAGAGAGGGGCATCTAAGTATGAATAAATTTGTTCTGCCATGGACAGAGCAACTGATCGCAATTTCAAGAATTATTTTTATAACTCAACTGAGAAATTTCAGATTGTTATTACTCATTGCTAGTGTTATTATTTAGAATGCAAATCCATGTTGAAACCTCCAGATTTCCAGTTTGCGTTTTGTCCCTTTACCTGTAACTGTGTTTGCTTCTTTATGGTAGGAGAAAATAAGCAAAGCTAATTGTGGCTTTAAAATATTAAATCCCGGTAGAGACTTGAATGTCCAATATTTTTTCCTACAAGAAAAACCTATCTTAGTTTATGCAAATCAGTATTTAAATTGGCAATGTTTTAATTGCCCTGTTTCTTCTTACAAAATTTCCCTGAAGGTATTTGTTTTTTAATTTGTAGATGGCAGAAATTCACTACACTAAATTCACTACAAACTAAGGCTAAGAACCCTTATACCCTGGAGCAAAATTATACAGGAAGGAGAGTGTGGGTCTGAGATGGAAACACTGAGAGATGCCTTCATGGTGAGACCCACAGCAGGTGGTGGGCATGCCATCTGCCTCTGTACGTGATGCAATGGAGAATTCTTGGAATTGTTACAAGGATATGATGTAGAAAACTCTTCTGATTCCTAAGGTCCTTAGTATTCATGTAGAGAAGTGGCTTCTAAGGTCCAGAATCTAGTGGCCTGGGAGTAGATAGTTTGCCTCAGCCATGGCACTCACTCTATTTTTATGATTCAGCCTTCCTTCCGTGGAAGATTTTATTAGGTTCCACTAATTGAGACATGTTGTTAAAACTCTGGTCTTAGAAGGCTGAGTGGTCTCATTAATAAGACTATTGATGGTAGCACAAGCTACCTGACTGAGTTTAAGATAGAGGCTTTCGGCCTTGAGTTTCTTGTGGTTTTACTAACTCTTTGTTCTTTTTCTAAGCGTAACACAAAAATCTGAAGCCATAAATAGCAGATGAATTCCACCATGTTAAAATAAAAATTTAAAAAATTCTGCAGGGCAAAACCCCTATGAGAAAAGTTAAAAACCAAACTGGGGAAAAAATATTTGCAGCTCATATCCTAGAGAAGGGATAATTTCCCTAATGCTGGGTCTGTCACTACAGCCCCAAGGCCAAATCCAGCCTGCTTTTGTAAATCAAGTTTTATTAGGACTTGATTTACACGCCCATCCGTTTGCATCTTGTTTGGGGCTGCTTTCACCTTACGGTGGCAGAGTTGAGCAGTTGCAACAGAGACCATATGGCACACAAAGCCAAAAATATTTACTGTCTGGCCCTTTACAGAAAATGTTTGCCCCCACCCTTCCACTAATGAATAATGAGTTCCTACAGCTACAACTCAATATGAAAAAGACCAACAACTTGACAGAAAAATAGGCAAGGGGTTGTATGTTAATATCTCAGCAAAAAACACAAAAACAGCAAACAGTTTTCAAATGAGGAGACATAGATTAAGGGGCAAGATTAAGGGAATTCACAAGGCAGGATGAGACTCACAGACCAGCAAGGGCAGGAAGCCATTACCATCCCTTGGATTGAAGGCACAAAGAGAGAAAAGAGTGTTACCGGAACTCAGAACCGCAGCAGGGGATGACAGATTGCCCAAAGGGAGTATGGGGGCATGTAGCCACCATAAGAAACATGGCATTGGAATGAGACAGAAGTAGGAAAGAAACACGCTGACGTCTCTCTCCTCCCACCTTCCGGTCCCCTCCTGGTGCCTCTTGGTTACTGAACCCCACCAGGCAAGGGAGACCAGGTGATGCTGTCCTCCGGAGTCAGCCTCCTGGGGCACAGATGAAAAGATCCTCAGCTCATTCGTAATAGGAGCAGTGTAAGGGAAATCGAAACTGAAATGTCCTTTCTACCAATCAGACTGGCAAAGAGCAAGGTATTGGCTAGTACCCTGTGTTAGCAAGGGTACGGGGAAACAAGCTGTGTGTGTGTGTGTGTGTGTGTGTGTGTGTGTGTACACATTATCTCTCAGATTACAAATGCATATACCCTTTGACCCAGCAATTACACTTCTATGAATTTTTCCAATAGATACTTTAGCAAATACATGAAGTGACATATGTATAAGGCTATTCACTACAGCCTTATTTGTAACATGAAAAGAATGGAAATAACCTAACGTCTACCAAATAGACTGGTTATATAAATTAAGCTATATCCATTCAATGGAATACTAAGAAGTCATAAAAAAGAATGAGGTAGCTCTTTATGTCCTCATATGAAATTAAATCTAAGTTGTATTGTTAAGCATGAAGAGAAAATGAAAATAGGGTGTGTAGTATATGCCCATTTGAAAATTAGGAAAGAAAAGAATACATAAACATTTTGTTACATATGCACAAAATTTTAAAACCCATGAACTGATAAAATTGGATGCCTCTGGAGAGGGGGGGCTGGGGGCAGGGAGACCTTTTATGTGTTTTTGAACCTTTTCAATTTTGATTCATGTCAGTGTATGTACCTATTTTTTTTTTTAAGAGTGGCTTTATTGCTTTGCCAGGCAAAGGGGGGCACAGCGGGCTCCTGCCCTTGAAAACTGTGTGTCCCCTATCTATTTAAAAATAAAGTAAGAATAATCTTGTGGACCAGTTAGTTGCAGTCTTAGATAGCTTTCATCTGAAAATTTAATTTAGGAGAATCTCAAAATTCTAGTCCCCGACTTGTGACTTCTGATAATTTCACAGACAAGATCTGAGAAGCTGATTGGCAGATCCAGTGTGATGTGCTGGCTCTTAAGGCTTCAGTGAGGACGCTGTGTCTCCTCAGCCCAGTTTCTCTGGCCCGTTGGACTTGGTCCCTGGTACTGCCTCTTAAATCTTTGTTTTCCTCAGCGTGCTTGATATCACTAACACTATTTATTTTTTAAAATGTTCTCTATCGTTGGGCTTTCAATTAATTCATCCTGCCCGCATCTATTGGTCTGATTTATTGAGATTTTTCTGTGCATGTGTCGTCTCTCTTTAAGATAGATGCATGCTTCAGTTATTTGGAGCTACGTCTTTTGAATATTTATTTTGACGTGGAGAAAATTGTGGATTATCAACAAGTAAACATTTGGACAATCAGAGAATCAAAATATAGGAACAAATCTGGATTTCTCAAATCTGTCTCCTTTTATTTATTTATTTATTTCTGGGCAGTATTTGCCTGAAGTGGAAAGAACTGAATATGGATGAGCGCATGTTGCAAACGAATTTTCAACTGTAATTGCCTTGCAGTACGAAAATAGGCAGAGAAAGTAGATTGAGAATATAGGCAATCAGAGATGAGATTCTTACACTTGCCAGATACCGTGTAGCACACAAGCATCCACAGAGAAATTGAAATGCTGCTATCTTGAGACAAGAGGTTCCAATTAATGTGATTCGGAGGCATCTGCCCTATAGCTCACCTCATGAAATGACAGTACTGTCCTGAAGTCGGAGTCAGTCAAAAGGCTCATTTAGTGAGTGGCACAGGAGTCATCCCGGGAACTTTGCCGTAGGCTGTGACCCTCATTCCCTTCCATTTATTTCTACTCAGGACCAGCGGCTTACAGGGAACTCTCCTAGCTGGAAGGCTTGTGACAAGATGGCATTTATACAATAAATGCTATTCTGAAAACATATGTCCCTCAAATACATGACTATGGAGTAGGGGTTTAACGTAACAAATTACCAGGTTTTGATCACTGAAATAAAGGTATGTTTACCACCTTAATTTTGGCATGAAAAAGATTTGGACAGTGTGTAGACCGTTTCAGGCCCTAATTTAGAGTTGAAGAGTTCAAACAGGGCACCTGGTAATTATATATCCCGAGGCAGTGAACTGGAGGAAAAGGGGTGGGAATGTTTGTACTGCCAAAGACTTTGCTCCTTATTCTGTTTTTGAGGCTAGAACACGATGATGCTTCATCCTCTGTGCATATGCGTTTGTGTGTGTTTTCCTTTGCCTGTGTTGTAATTAGGAGCTTCATACAAGCTAATTCATATAGCAAGGATCAGGCAAAGGGGCTAGAGATCTCTGGGAAAGGTGGGATTACTTTGCAACATCAGCAAAGTACTAAGGATGGCTGCAGTCCTTCAGGAGGCCAAGGTCATGTACCAGGTCCATGGTACCTGGTACAGCCGGCAGTACCAGGAGTGGCACGTCCTGCTTAGACATGCTCCGCCCCCTCCCAGCCACATGCCCAGATCCCCAGCTCACCTCTCCCTTCTTGGCTGGTGTGTTGCACTGATGGTCTGTTCTCCACTTACTTGTTCTCTGACTCTTCGTGTGTGAGACTTTTCCTTCCTTAACTAGATGTGAACTCTTGAGCACGTGAAACCAGGTTTGATCCTTTCCATTTTCTTTCTTCAGTGTCTGTAACAGAACATACACATTGATTTTCGGCCACAGTTTTTCTCTTTTGACAGTGGCTCTTGGCCAACTGAATCAAAATCCACTGCCGCCTGCCCCACTATTCACATTTTTGATAAAAAACTTGGTGGTTTCTGAATTGTACAGTTTTGCTATGGGTATTGGACTGATTCTGTTTGGTATGAAATAATACAAATTTTCCTGAAAGTCTGGATTTACAGAAATAAAGGCCAAGAAAGGTCACAAACAATTAATAATACAGTAATACAATAATTATCAGACCGTTTTCATGGAGTTACATTTTCATTTGATCCGCAAACAAAAATCCACCAGAACACATTCTAACTGTGAACAACTTCCTAGAGGAAAGAAATGAACATTTAGTGAGTCTCTGTTTTTGCCAAGAACTGGCCATGCTAGGAGAGTTAATAATATTTACTAATTATTTAATTATTGTTTAAATATTGTTTAATTCCATATATTTCTTAATCCTTGTAGTGATCTTCTGAAATATGCATTATTATTTTAAAAATTTCTTTGAATTAAACCTTTTATTTTGAGATAATTGTAGATTCACATGTAGTTGTCATAAATAATATGAGAGACCTCTGTGTTTTTTACCTAGTTTCCTCCAGGGATAACATCTTACAAAACCATAGTACAGTATCACAACCAGAACATTGACGTTACTACAGCCAAGAAACAGCATTTCAGGACTTCCCTAGTGGCGCAGTGGTTAAGAATCTGCCTGCCAATGCAGGGAACACGGGTTCGAGCCCTGCTCCGGGAAGATCCCACATGCCACGGAGCAACTAAGCCCGTGTGCCACATCTACTGAGCCTGTGCTCTAGAGCCCGCGAGCCACAACTACTGAGCGCTTGTTCCATAACTACTGAAGCCCATGCGCCTAGAGCCCGTGCTCCGCAACAAGAGAAGCCACCGGAATGAGAAGCATGCACACCGCAACGAAGAGTAGCCCCCGCTCGCCACAACTAGAGAAAGCCTGCGGGCAGCAACGAAGACCCAATGCAGCCAAAAATAAATAATAAATAAATAAATAAATTTATTTAAAAAAAAAAGAAACAGCATTTCATCACCACAAGAATCCCTTGAATGTTGCCCTTTTATAGCTTCATCCATTTTCTTTCCACAACAACCCCTCTTTAACCCAAACAACGACTAACCTGTACTCCATTTCTGTAATTTTATCATTTCAAGAACGTTGTATAAATAGAAACATATATTATGTAACCTTTTGGATTGGTTTTTTTCACTTAGCATAATTCTCTGAAGATTCATCCAGATTGTTGTGTGTGTTAATCGTTTCTTCCTTGTTTATTACTAAGTAGTATTCCATTTATTACTAAGTAGTTTAACCTTTCACCCAATGAAGGACATCTGGGTTGCTTCCAGTTTCTGGCTGTTACAAATAAGGTTGCTATAAAAATTCATGCACAGGTTTTTATGGAAACATAAGTTTTCATTTCTCTGGGATAAATGCTTAGGAGAACAGTTGCCAAGCTGTATGGTAGTTGCACATTTTGTATGAAACTTGCAGTGATCCTCTAAAGTATGCATTATCTTTGTTTATTACAACTACTACTAGTATTAATTATTCACAGATGAAGAAACTGAAGCTCAGAGTAGTTAGTTGACTTGCCCAAGCTTACATAGCTAGTAAGTAGCAGAGCTATGACTTGCACTCAGGTCTGTCTGACTCTCCAAATCCCTACCTTTTCCAGTCAAGGACTCTAATATGGTATGTAGTCTTTACATGTAACAGTGTTTGGAATGGAAGACTGAGGATGCTGTTTCCCCCTGACCTTGGATCCCTAAAAATGAGGAAGTGATTTAATGGTTATGCTACTCTACATGAGAGCAGACAGCAAGTATCAGTACAGAAGAGACCAGAGTCCATGATAGACATTATTATATTAGAGCGCCTAGCATTTCAATGCAAAGGCAGCAACTTTTACAATCCCTGCTTTGCTGAAGGGTTGAAGGACTTGTCCAGTGAATCAAGGGCAGAGCCAGGGCTCGGATGGATATAAACTCTCCATCCCTCTTCTGTCTGGTTGCCGTGTCTCTTTCAGCTTGTACATCCTTCAGTGCTGGGGCAGGCAGCTGGTGACCGGTGATCCTCAGAAAGGCAGATGCCATCAATTATTGCTGTGTTTGTGGGAAAGATGTGAGTGGAGGAAGGAGGGAGGGGAGTGAGACAGTTCCAGGTGCGGGGTGATCTGATCATGGCGGGTACTGAAACTCTGACAGTGTTTATGGTTGTTAGATGCAGTGTGGGGAACTGCAGCCCCTTCGTGTAATCTGAAGGGTTATTTCTGGGTGACATCTTTTTTTTTTTTTTTTTGGCATCAGGCACTGCCTTTTTTAAAACTTTTTATTTTGCGAAGTTGCAAACATAGTACAGAGTTCCTAAATACTCTTCACCTTGTTTCTCCTAAGGTTAACATCTTACATATATATTGAAGCCAGAAAATTAACATTAATATAGTACTGTTAGCTAATCACTTTATTTGAATATTGCCTGTTTTCCACTGTCTTTTTTTCTTGTCCATGATCTGGGTGACATCTTGACAGGAAACTGTCCTTTGGGAGAAGAGTGCTTACTCAGTGTGCCTGACCAACAGTTAATTATTAACACTTCATGCTCTGGATAAGTAGAGTGATGTTACCTGGGCGTCTGTTATGGCACTTTTGGTACTTTGCTTTCTTTCTTTCTGATAAAAAGGAGGAAGTTTTATTAAGCAGTTTCAAAAACTTGCAGCCACAAAATTGCGCATTGCTGCAAGAGTGAAAGGGTCTTTTACATATAACTTTAGAGCCTGTGTAATTTATGCTATTACAGGAAATATCCCTTTTGTTTAAGAGATTTTAAACAAAGGCAGGGTGGTTATCACTGCTTTCTGCCACCTAAATAATGTTTCTGAATTAAAATGGCTGATTTCAGTTTAGTCCCTGCAGACTATGATGAAGCTGGAATGAAAATGACCTGATTTTATGTTCATAGCAGTAAAGCCTTTTGAAATCAGCTTCTTCCACACTTAACATCTTTGTAAACTGAAATAATGTTTATTTCCAAAGGTCAACATTATTTCTATTATAATAACAGATTTTCTCAGTTAATTCTTCACTCAGTTTCAGATCTCAATATTTAATATATAATAAATACATAAATGAGATTCCAGGGTGGTCTGAGCTCTTTTCTTGGCAGATAGGTGATTTGCCACCAGGATTGTTTAGTGTGATCTATTGTAGTGATTATCGTGCCAATGATCCTTTCTTTGTTTATGTGATTTCCTATGAGGACCCTATATCATAGAGTCATAAAATACTGTTGCTAGAAGCCTATAGGAGAAAACAAGCTTTTATGTATAAGGAAGTTCCTTACCTGGAGCGTGATCACCTGTTTAATTTTGTCTGGGAATGAGAAACTTATACTGCATCCGTGATTTTCAAACAGCATTCTGGCGAAGCAGCCCTGTCCTCTCCCCACAAACACCAACATGTTCATGCACCAACCCCCGCATCCCAAACACACATACACGTCATCCTCCTGTCACATCAGATCACTTTTATTTTGAGATTCTGTGTTTTGGGGGGTTTATGTAATGTGTTGGTTGATGTAAGGGTTCCACTGCAAAAAAGTTTGAAAATTATAGTCAAGATGCTTAATAAGGCTTCTTAGGGCTCTGTCATCGATGATACATAGTAAATGACACATAATTTGTGTGTGGGTACGTCTTTATGATCTCCTGTGTGACAAGTTTGGCAACAATGGAAGTTTGAAGAAGCTTATAAGCTTTTTAAAAAGACTACTTAAGTGGATTGGCCATCTAGAATATGATGTAGAGCGCTCTAAGTATCTGCTTGATTTTGCATGTCCTATAAGATTCTGATTTTTACCTATATGATTAATCTAGATGTACTTAAAGAAAAAACCAACCTGTCTTCTCCCAAAGATAAACAGAAAAACTACAATTTTGTTAGGCAAGTGTGTGTTTCGGGGTTCTGTGGTTAAACTATGTATATCCTATAGATAAACAGATAATTAATTTTAGAGCACTGATTTAATTGAGAGTACATGATCTAAGAGTTCCTTATTACCTCTTCTGTAGAACTTAGGGAAGGTTAGAAGGACTCTGTGTTTTTGAGGAAAGGGCAGCCTTATTCCTGGGACAGGGCTCCCTTTCAAACACTTAGGGCTTAAAGTTTACAGCTCCTTCGTTCATTGGAATTCCTGTTGCTCCGTCTTAGTTACATCACCATGTCCATTCATTCTCTCTCTATCCACCCATCTACCTACCCACCTATAATATAATCATAAATCTACTCAGGTGACAAAAAGGAGAAATTATACTCACTGTCTTTATCAAGATGGCATATCGCTAAGCTTCAGGCAGGCCCAAGTCCCTCTCTCTCCAAAGGCTCTGAGTCTTGAAGAGTCTGTGTCCTCTCTGTGGTTTAGGCCAGCAGAGGGTACAGGATACCTAGCCAGCCTTTTCTGAGCTACAGGCTCAGACCTAACATTAGTCTCTTTATGATTCAATCAGTTAATTCCAGAGACCTGACCTGTGTAGTCACTGGCACTGCTTTTTGGTTTATAGAGGGATGTTAGGAATCTGTTTGGCAAACATTTGGATGGAGGGGACAGATCCTTTCTGATGGCGCTCTTACATTCAAGGTGATCTGTTCTGTTTCTTTATTTGTTGGATCTGTCATAATTTGGATCAGATCTGTCATAATTTCCTTTCTAGATGCTGTCCATCAGTATAGTCTTTAACATTTTGTTGTTCAGACAGATTATACTGAGGTTCTCCTTTTTCTGGAAAAAGACTAAGGTATATTTTGTATCTATTACTGTATCCGAGATTCCTATTTTCTCACCTCCATATCACTTCACAGAAGGCAGAATATGGTGTGATGTTGTTGAAAATATACTGAACTGTGATATGAGACCTGATTTTAGCTCAAGTTCACTCCTAGATGACCTGGCCAAGACATTTGACTGTCTGTCAATTTGATGATCTCTGTAGTTTCTTATTTTATCTCCTCCCACCAATATAGTGGTAGTCATACATATAGTAATTTGAAGGAGTTAATCTGTCATTATTCTCTATTTATTTTTGCTAAATGACCAGTATTTACCATCCACAAAGGTCTCTCTGAAATAATAGCTAACAGCTACTAGGTTTGTACTAAGAACCAGGCACTGTTTTAAAGCACTTTACATGAATTAATTCATGTGATCCTTAGAATAATCCTGTGAAGGGGATTCTAGTAGTTTCCTCATTTACATGATGAAGAAACAGCTCCAGAGAGGTTAAATAACTTGCCCAACATGAATAACTAAAAAGTGGAGAGCCAGGGTCTGCACTCATGCAGTTTAACTCCTGAGCATGTTGTCTCTTTTCTTCTGTTATCTGCTTCTCTTTGTCTCAAAGTGAAAGCCACAACTTCATTTTCCAAACAAGACCAGGACCTGAAGTGAAGCAGCTCATTCTCAGCATCATCCTATACACTGAAAAGAAAAAACATGTATCCTTTTTTCTTGACAATTCTAAAATAGTAATGACTTTGGAAAATGACAAAGCATGACCCTTTTCTAGTGAAAACAGTCAGGGAAAAAGAGGAAATGATTCAGGCAGCTTCACTTGGTCATTTTCACAGATTCAGCTTTCTCTTATCGTATTTGAATTCCGTAATCTAGTAACAAGACACATTTGATTTATCAGTTAGAGCTTGCTATATTGTCTAATCTTCTGTTTTCTAATTGCTAATTTTAAAGGACCAGAGTTCTTCCTGGACTCATATTCTAACAAAGCTTTCCATCAGAGCTCTCAGCATATCATTTCTTGAGACTCTGATCAGTGGTTAGCAAGAGTTTGCTTTTTAAGTAGGTGCGTCTTTAATTCCCATTACTTGTGCGTCCTAGCTGTTTTCATTCACCACTATACTCAGTCCAAGACAATTACCCAGTGAGTTTGAGAGGAGCAAAAATCGGCCTGTGTCCTAGGTGGAGAGGCAACCCTGGCTGGGAATTTTAGACAGTAGGTTGGTAGAGAAGTAGAGAGGTATACTTTATTGCTGCTGTAAAAATTCCTGGGCTAACAAGTGGCCTCACTCTTCCTAAATTACATCTTACTGTCCTAATGTGAAAAAGAAGCAGAAAATTCTTCACAGAATTAAAATTTAGATAAGAAAATCTGGAGTTAAGGTTGTTATGATTGCTGTTTACTACTGTGATGTGGGATTACCCTGGCACCATGAAAAGTGTAAAAATGAAAGCCTTCTATCGCCTTGTCACTCCTCATTTTCCAAGGGGATCTATGTTACAATTTGGTACGTATCCCTGTAGACCTTCCACGTGCACTTGCGTGCGTGTACACACACACACACCCACGCAGAGACGTGTGCACACACACTCAGAGGTATGCAACTTACACTCATCTACAGCTTGCAACAATGACTCAAGGTCATCTTTATATGCTAACAGATACAGACCTATTCTTTTTTTAATGGTCACATACATAGCATAATAGTAATGTATAATAATGATTGCTAACATTTGTCGAGCTCTTACTCTGTGTCCGGTATTGTACTAAACCCTTTACATACAGATGAGGAAACCAAGATTCAGAGAGGTTTAGTAACTTGCCCAAGGTCACGCAGTCAGTATGTGGTGGAACCAGGATTTAAACCAAGGCTGTGTGGCCCCAGAATCCATGTGTGCACTGTAATTCATGTTACCAATCCCCTGCTAACGGACTTTGGTCTCTCGTTTTTCACTATGACGAATATTTCTATAGTGAACATCTTTGTATATAGATGTGTGTGA
This sequence comes from Eubalaena glacialis, assembly GCF_028564815.1. Lineage (NCBI taxonomy): Eukaryota > Metazoa > Chordata > Mammalia > Artiodactyla > Balaenidae > Eubalaena > Eubalaena glacialis. The sequence continues at coordinate 26,386,222 of NC_083718.1, forward strand.
AATATTTCTCTTTGATATGTACCTTTTGATGTTTGAGAGCCAACCTCTTTTTTTTTTTTTTTTTAATAATATTGACTTGTGCAAAGAGGTTACAGCCTATCTCCAGAGGGGCTGATGCCTTAAGCATAGCAATGTATTGTCTTGATAATGACAATGAATTTCAATTCTTTTGTTGTTTTATTAGATTTTTATTTATCTAATACTACAAGGCCTACCAGTCTTTGGCTGTGTTCAGCGGTAATGGCTCTCAGTTGCTGCTGGAATCCATGTTTTCAACTATCAGTGTCATTCAAAGCCTAGGAGAGGAAACTCTGATTATCTAACAATTTGGGGTACTTACTCGTCAGGAGTCAAATCTTCAAAGAGGTCCCCTGCAGAATATTGAAGTAATACAACACTTACAAAGTGAGGTACTGATGTCTTATGTCTTTCAGTACCACACTGAAAAGTGCAGTTTCATTTTTCCACTTTCCATTTGAATGGGTTTAGATTTGTTTAAAAAAAAGAATAAAAAATAAACAAATAAACAAAACTTGGCCTCGGAATTTTTTGCCTGTATGGCTGAGAAAGCAACAGAATTGTAAAGCTGAGATGACTTTTCATCAATACAGTGATTCATTACTACATCAGAGAATGTTGAGGCTGATCAATAATATAATGATTGATAAGTGAATTTTCTGCCTCCCAAGAAGCATCTCCTGTACCTTTCTTCCCTCATATCTACCCGACAGATCCTTATACTAGATTGGGTGGCTGGTTGGCCAGGCAGGTGTCTTTGTGGTTGTAGGACTCCAGATCCATAGGCTGCAGTCCTTCCGAGCATAGGCTTCAGTCCACACTCTGTTGTCTGACCACAGGCTGCCCTGTAGCAAAGGCTTGTGGGATAGTGTGGGTAGATCCGAAGTCAGAATATGCTATCCCACCACAGGAAGATTAATCCTGGACACTTCCCATCACGGTGGAGTTATATTTTGCACAGAGGTAGAAAGACATAGTGGAATTCTGTACCCGTGTCACGAGCCTTCAGAGCTCCTCTGTCTTCCCTGAACTCTGCTGATGGCAGAAAGGGCAGCAGAAGGGTCTTCCCGATCTTTGCCCCAGGTGGAGAGAGAAGTTGATAGAGAGGCCTTTCATCTGCGTTTGGAGAGATGCACTCCGTTCTTTTTCTCAGATAATTTGGTGACTACTTTGTGATAGTCACATGTTTCTGCCATAGGTGTTGAGAATAGTTGCTTGTCATCTTAACAAAGCAAATGATGTTCTCTTTAGCTTTTATTTTTGCAATCAAACGTGCCATTGATTCAGACAAACCTATAAAGAATTGTACTGGCAACTATGTAAACGTGCTCATGCAGTTAGGCCTTATAAAAAAGGGGCTCTCTGGGTTTCATGCTATAATGAATGTTGAAGTTTCAGATTCAATCAAAAATAAAAGTTGAAGAAAGTTTTTTTTTTCCCCATTACAAAGTAACATTCCTTTTAGCATATAACTTAATGAACGTAAAAGAGAAACCATAATGCTGTGAGGAGGGTGGAAATCAGAGAGGCAGAATAGTGGTTGGTACTATGTTTCTAATCAGGCTTTCTGATTTCAATCCTGGTTCTTACCTAGAAAAAGTTATTTAAACCCCTGGGCTTCAGTTTCCTTATCTATAAAATGGGACTAATAATTATAATAATAGTATCTACTTCGTAGGTTGTCATGGGATTGAGTTAACACATGTAAAGCATTTAGAATAGTATGTCACACCATAGAAAACCCTCAATTCAATAAATGTTAGCTACTATTATGATTGTTGTTATTATTAAATAATAATTATTTGTCATTCTCACAGGCTTTTTTCTTGTAACAAGTCAGGGAAGGGACAAACCATTTAAAATAGAGTGGTTAAAAATTTGAACAAAAGGTAGGGTTAGTGCTTGTAGGAGAGGAAACAGAAGTTACAGAATTTGTAGGCTTTTAACCTACCTAGTAGGCTAAGAAGAATTCTCTTCATTGTGTAAGTTCCCACGGCTCCTTAGGGAATCAAGACCACAAGAAGCCTTTCTATCGAGTTTAGCAGTTTCTCACCGGAAATCACAGTTTCTGAAAATACTGTTTAACCTGTGGTACTTTTTTAAAGGTACTGTGTTGAAGAAAAGGGATTCGGCATAGATTTTTGTTTGGCTGTTAGCCTCTCGATCAGGCTTATTGGCCTCAGCACTCTACTCCATTCCTGTGCAGTGGTGGCAGAAAGTAGATGTCAGATCTGTCAGGAGGATAGGATTGTGTTCAGATGGATCTGGGACAAAGACACTGCTCTGATTGGGTGGAGGAGCTCATGAAATCCCTTGGTTCTAAGAATTGGATACTTGTGAAAATGATAGTAAACTGTTCTGGCAGGCCAGTAACGATTCTATAAGCAAGAAGATACATGCTGTGTATGCAAAGAGAAAAATGTTTTGAAATCTCCTTTCTTTCTAATATATCTTAGATATCTTGTTAAATTTCTTTTTTTTTTCCCCCGTGGCTTTATTGAGGTATAATTGACTCTTGTTTTATTTCTTCCTGTTATTCTGCTATATAAATATTTTCTCTCAAGGACCTGAGTTCCAAGAAAGCAAGGATTTTATTTTTAACACTGCTGTTTATTTTAAAATATATATGTTGATTAGTATTGTTTTTTGGTACTTGCCAAGGTCCTTGGCATTATAGGATTTGAAAAAATTAAATTATTCATTTCCTTCCTTTTTTGTGGCCATTTATGATAGAGCAAATGTACCCAGATAATGGATATGAATTCTTGACAATATAGCAAACACAGATTCAAGACTTAATGGAGCAGGTGAATGTCTATGTCAAGACCTCAGCTAAGAGAATCCTTTGTGGAAATAATAATAACAGCTTTTTTTTTTTTTTTACAATGACTTTGGATTATAGGAGGTTCTATGACCAATATTTATACATCAAATTTAGAGAAAGCCATTGTCTACATTAAAGATACTTCCCTTTTTAGTCTTTCTTCTCCAATATCTTGTTTTGGAAGAAATCAAAAGACTACCTATAAGCAGTGGAGAGAGTATAGAGCAGGATTTTTCAACCTTGGCACTGTTGACGTTTAATTCTTGGTTGTGGGCTGTCCTGTGCATTGTAGGATGATTAGCAGCATCCCTGGCTTCAACCTACTAGATGCCAATCACACTCCCCCTCCCCAGGTAACAACAATCAAAAATGTCTCCAGACCTTGTCAGATGTCCCCTATGGAGCAAAATTACCCCTGATTGAGAACCACTGGAATAGAGAATAAGAGAAATGCCAAAAACTCAGAAAAAAAGTGGGACTCAGAGGCAGTAGAAAAGCAGCAAGGGGTTCAGATTTTCTAAGTCAACAAAATAAAAGTTCTTGTTAAAAAGTAAAAGAAATTAAGAACTAAAGAAGACATCAGGAAATGATTTGCAACAGTTAAGCCAAAAAATTAAGTACCTTTACCATACAAAGATCATAAGCTAATCAACAGGAAATTGACAAAGATCCATTTCGAGAAATAGGCAAAGCACATGAAACCATTTTCACACCGAAATATAATGGCAAACATGAAGTGTTCAAACTCATATATAAAACTCATAATGTCTCTTGTTCTCAGTGTTTCTCTGTAGTTCAGTGTAAAAGTTATTAGATGAAGCAGAGCAAATTAGGGGCCTTGGTTAGGAAAGGGTCCTGGGAGAGAGGAGAGCTACAGTGGCCCAGAGCCAAATGTCAGAACTCAGGGGAAGTGAGGAGAACCTTCACAAGTACATGTCAGAGCAGGACTTGGGGAGAGTGACAGAGGCATGACAGAGGCATGGAGAGGGAGGAACCTGGAATGAACTCTGTTCATTGAAGGTATTGGTGTGAACTCATGATATTAAGTAGAAAGAGAGAGATGGAGAAATAGACATGGGTGTAAATCATTGTGTATGTGAGCAGTGCTACCTAGTGCACACCTAGTCCTAGACCTTGGTTTCTAAACACTGTCTACACTTAAAAGTGTTCCTTGGACAAATGGCTGATACTAGGGCTGAGACAGAGAAAGTAGATCAGCCTGGAATATCTTGTAAGGAAGTGCTCAAAGAAAAGTAGGGAATATATCAAAAGGACATAGGAGCAAACTTAAAGGGGCTCCCACTAGCCAAATCTGGGGCAGTTTGAACATCAAAATAATGATAGTAATAGGTTATAACCCATTGAATAAAATGGGCATTCATGATCCCCTACTGATCTAAATAAATCAATGCTTAAAGTCTGAGTTTGATGAGAAATGGGATATTTGCATAGTCTCAAAGTAACTCCCCTACCCTCGAATACTAATTAATTACAAAGGGAAAACGAGTGACTTCACAGTGGAGAAACCTGGCAAGACACCACCTTAGCCACGTGATCAAAGTTAATAGCATCGGTAATAGGACTGATTGAAATTATGTACCACCTGATAGGCTATAATGAGAAGAACACAGCATCATTACTGTGATAGTCTCGTCAAAGATGCATATCCTGAATCTAATCATGAGGAAACATCAAGCAAACCCAAATTGAGGGACATTCTACAAAATAACTGGCCTCTAATCTTCAAAAGGGTCAAAGTCATGAAAGTTAAGGAAATGTATGCTTTGAACTGGATCCTTTTGCCATAGAAGTCGTTACGGAATGATTGACGAACCTGAAATAGAGTCTAAGGATTAGATGGCGGTAATGTGCCAGGGTTAATTTCCTAATTTTCATGGCTCTGTTGTAGGACAATGTTGTCGTGTACAGGAAATACACAGTTTGGTGGGGATGAGGCAACTACCTCTCAAAGGGTTCAGAACAAATAAATTGTCCTGTTTTTGCAACTTTAAGTTTGATATTCTTTTGAAATAAAAAAAATTAAATAACAAAATTAAAAATGGAAGTGCTGATAGTCTCGTACCTTGTTGATATAACCCTTTGGATAGCAGATTAACAATATGTATCAAAAGCCTTAAATGTTCATATCCTGACTGACATCTGGCATTCTATTCTATGGAAAGAAAGGGGAAAAAAATGGAAAGATACTTGTATTATAGTGTTCAGTGGAAAAGTTCTGTTAATAAGCAGTACATACCGTGGGTTCTTTACTGTGTACAAAAATATCATTAAAAGACTGGAAACAACCCCTCACCATTATTCTTAGTGTTAGCCCCTCACGTCAGCTCTGAATGGCCACACGTTGGCAAAGCTGTTTTCCCATTACTTTTTTTTTTTTTTTAATATTACTACCTCTTAGAAAAGTGTTTTTTTTTTTTTAATTAATTAATTAATTTATTTTTGGCTGTGTTGGGTCCTCGTTTCTGTGCGAGGGCTTTCTCTAGTTGCGGCGAGCGGGGGCCACTCTTCATTGCGGTGCGCGGGCCTCTCACTATCGTGGCCTCTCTTGCTGCGGAGCACAGGCTCCAGACACGCAGGATCAGTAGTTGTGGCTCACGGGCCCAGTTGCTCCGCGGCATGTGGGATCTGCCCAGAGCAGGGCTCGAACCCGTGTCCCCTGCATCGGCAGGCAGACTCTCAACCACTGCGCCACCAGGGAAGCCCCCATTACTTTTTTTTTTCAGTATATATTTTTATTTCCATGAAGGTAGTTCAGTTTCCTCGTATTCTTTTTTCTTTTACCTTAGCCAGCTCACTATCCCCCCCCCATCCCCACTCCATCTTCATCTCAGCCTATCCCTGCCCCGCTCTTGCATCTCACTGAGGACAGCATTTCATCTGTTTCCCGCGTTGAAACATTTTCAAACGCGTGCTCTTATTCTTTGACTTTAGTGTTACGTTCTCTTTCCCTTGTCCTGTATAGACCCATGTTCATGCTTTTTTCTTTCTAACCTGCATCTGCCAGTAGACAGACAGGATGGCCCAGCCATGAGCAGCGCAAGACGCCAGCTTTTCATGTGAGCAGGGGTAATTGCTTGGGCTTCTGGATCTTAGATTTCAAAATGCCAGCCAGTTAGAAGCTTGATCACTCATTCACTGGTGCTGCCCTCAGAGGGAACTCCCCTCAGATTGTTGAGTAAAGAATCTTCTGTCATCTTTAGTTGATAGTACTGTGGCTAGAGTCTATGCATTTTCAGGGGTATTTTAATGGGAAATTAAAAGAAGATACCTAGTGAAGTCCAGAAGGCCTCAAATTAACTTTTATTAAACATCTGCTATAAACAAATAATCCTTTTAAAATATTCACAATAGCCTTACAAAGGATTTGCTATGTTATCATTGAACACTGGAAAAGCAGGGTTTAGAGAGGTTAATAATATGACTGGTTAACCAGCTAGTAAGTGGTAGAGTCAGGAGTAAACCCATACCTCTTGGTTCAAAGTTCATGCTGTTTCATGAAAGCCCAGTTCCTCCAGAAAGCACAAATGAAATGTTACCTGATCACCAGGAAATCATATGGGCTAAACTTTACGGTTTGTTACTTAGGACACGTACTTTCTCTTTATGACAAAGTTGCTAATGAAAGCCAAATTTTTATAATGCTTTTGAATTCTGGGAGATATATTTTGACTTTTTTCTGCATTCTTCTCTCTTTTTTTTTGTATTTATAGATAATATTAATAAGATAGTGTAAACTGTACACCAGAAGGCTTCTCAGGTAGAATTTTCAGGTTCTCTGTTCTCGGAAAGCAAGAGTATGGACATTTGATACTATATGACAGAGGCAGCACAACAAAAGCACATTATTTTTTTGCAGTACAGCCTATGATTTTCCTTGTAATTTTCCTCTTACCCACTCATCCATTTTTACAAAAATAAACTTTTTAGTACGTCTGCAGCTAAACATGCCAAACCATCTCATACCTGGCATGTCCCTTTAGGCTTGTGACTTGCCCATCCGTCGTTTTGATCTCAGCCTTGCTTCATTGGCAAGATTTCCATTGTTAACTTGTCCTAATAAAAAAAAGCAACCCACAAACTCAAAATTAAGTAAATTTAATAATCAAACCAATAACTGTTACATTCTAGTCTAGAAATCGTATAGTAACTGCTGCTACATAATAAAATTGTACATGTGAATAAAAAAGTGAGCCATAGGTGTTGAATGAGATTCTTTGACATAACAATTTTCTCATGTTTAAAGCAGACACAAAAAGCCTATGAAATGTAATCTGTCTACTTGGCACATTCGAGAACAGTCCTGAATTCTGTGTTTTCCTTGTAGGAATACAATTTGTGTACCTATTTGTTCCTTCTAAATATTAAGCATGCTCTTTTGGTGCAGAAGAGTGAAGACAAGTGCTTATGAAAAATGGACAGTAGAGTGTTTCTTCTTGATGTGAATTAATCAACAGACTTCTCAGGTCCTAGATTTCTCAGTCATTTGCCTAGAATGTGCCCCAGTACCTTATGATGCTGCCCTTCTCTTGTGCACGTGTCAGGGGTGGGTGGAGATATACATGTCTATAGTAATTGAAGATCAGAAAAAACGTGATGGAATCTATTTCCCTTCTGCTTCTTCCCTGCCGTGGTGTGTCCTTGAGGGACATTACACCTGTGTGTAGATGATTGTGTGGGGAGGGGCATGAGTATGGGAGGGTGGCGATTGGTAAAACTGCAGTTACACAAATTCCAACGTTTCCCTACTCGTGTTTACATTTACCACATAGGAACATATGTACACGCTGTCGATAGAGGTGACTACAAAAACTGTTGATGCCTCCTGGAAGGTGAAATCGCAAACTGCAAAGGTTTCCTGCCAGGGAAAATGTAGCAATGGCAGTGCCACCTGTTGTTTAAATCAGGGAACAGCTTCAAGTTCTGTTGCACAAATATGGGGGCAAACGCTAGGAGTGATCACCGGGGAGCTTTTCTCTTGTCTCCTCATGGGGAAACTGCAATCCTTCATTTACAATCTCATACATTCCTTATAAAGTAGGCTATCAAATATGGATTTTCACAGTGTATGGGAAGATAATTTAAATTGAAAATATACATTGGCCCTTGTTTACGTTGTGCGATTTTCAACACTTTCTTCCACATGGTGAAGCTTAAGGCTCTCCCTTTTGGTGCTTTTTCCCTCAAGAAAACAAAAACAAAACAGGAATTTCTCTTCCTTACAGCTGCTAATCATGGATGGGATGAAAAAGTAGGAAAGTGCTTGAGACTACTGTCGCGTCCTATCATCCAGCAAGCAGCTAATCCACGGTTTGTGACGGCCAGTACTGGTTGCTTTTACTGCTGTCCATACATGGACTCATTTGGGTATCAGATGACTTGCTCCATTACTGCGTGTTCACCCTTCTGCGGGGAAAACAGTATAGCTCTTGAGGGCATTAAGAGCTGGTGTTAAGTGTATGTAGTGGAGCAAATGTGAACTTAGCAGGAGTTTCTGGCAGATGGTGTGTGATCATGTAGGTTTCAGACCACTTTAATTGCAAGAGACCAACGCCCACCCGCTGTACAAATTTACCGTGGTATAATTCAGTGGCTTTCACAGAGTGAAAGAACTCTATGTTTAGGAACAGGTAGCTAGGTCAGAAGGCAACACAAGGCCAGGTGAAGGGACATAACCTTACTGGATTCTAGTCTCTGAGGCTGCTGCTGTTTTTTAGACCATTTCTTAACATTCTAAATTGTAGGGAGCTTGTACTGGAGCCTGGGGGAGTGGGGATTCCCACCCACAGGGTAGACAGTGGCTTTCTGAATTCTCCCCCTTCCTCATACTCCTTTTCTAAATTTTTCAGACATATGGGCCAGACATGTTGTAGTGCTCACTTTCAGACCGTGCTAAACCACTAGTGGTAAACTTTAAGTTGTCTTATTGAGGATTGACACCAACCCGTGGTGTTCATATTGGCTTTTTAAGCTCAAGAAAGCCAAAGCTCAGGCAGAGTAGTAAAAAAAAAAAAAAAATGTAGAAACAGTAATAGATGGGAGACAGTAGACGTTTGAGGGCTGCTTCTTAAACTTGGGTAAGTTCTTAAGCTCTTAGGGCCTTTATTTCCTTGTCTATAAAATGGGAAATTCAAGTCCGATCAGATAAGAAGATTTTGAGGTTTCTTGTACCTATGTGTTTGTATTTGGAATTTGTCTTATAATATGCCATTAGATATATAAATTTGCAATCCGATTTAAAATGCAGATTTCTAGTCGAGTTGCAATATTAGACTTTACTTTCCCTGGATTACATGTGGTGACAGGATAACCTCTCCAGCCCTCTTCTAGCCTCATGATTCTGGGAGAAAGTTACGTGTTTTCCGTGACAGAAATTCTCCAAAGTTTTCCTAGAAGATTCACAGATAAACTAGGATAAACACAGCTTTCCTTGGGGAAACACCATCTTCCCTTAACCCTCTTCAGCCTGATATTTTTGACCTTTAATACATAGTAAATAGATGACATACATTTTATATCCGATGCCTTGTAACAGCTATTTTTGGAAGTTATTTTAGACCTCCAGACCTTAAGCATGGATAAGATTTTTTTTTAATCTAAGAAATATTTTATGATGGCTATTTAAAGATGGGGAAATTAAGTTTTCGCCATCTCCTGTTCTTTTTCCTATTGGGATTTTCTCTGTCATAACTATTCATTCTACAAGTCAGCAAAGGTAATTCAGTTAACTACTTGCCGAAAATGCACTCAGATTTTCCCTGTAAGAACTCATTTTTGAGCAAACCAAAATAGTAGGAAAGGAAGAAAACATAGGGGGAGTTTCTTAAATTATGCTTAGTGTGGATACATGTTGATCTGGCTGCTTGCTTTAGTGGACGTTTCTATCCAAGGATAAAAGCTGGGCACGACTCTCATTGGTGAATACCTCATGCTCCTTACTTTCTGTATGGAGACGCTTCATCACTGATGTGAGGCCTGGTAGTAAACTGGTTAAGGGAAGGAGAATGCAAGAGTAGGCATCAATTTTTAAAAGTCCATTTCTATTCATTTCATGATTTTGACTACAACCAAATTGTCGCTCCACGTAGAAAATATGATTCTGAATTCTGTTTCCCATCAGAAATCCAGAAAAAGGGGAGAAGAGTCTTGTAACACCCACAAATACCATTTCCAATGTTATTTTAAAAATTGTTATCATTATTATTTCAAGCTCTTATTCTTATTGGGGATAATAAGCTTTGTGGTACACACGGTCTTATATGAGGCAACACCACCGCTCAGTAGCTTTTCCCCCTTCATTCTACTTATTCTTCTTGGCGTCACAACAATATTCTGAAGGTTTTTTTCATTTTTAATGAAAAAGAAAACATGTTTGATGTTTCTTTCCTTTTTTAAATAATGAGAATACTGAGACCTGATCAGAAAGGTTGAGACTTGCCTGAAGATTCCTGCCATCCTCAGTATTGGAAGTAGGTGGTCTAACTTGGAATCTAATATTCTTTCCACTATGTTATACATACAAACCCATGTTATTTTCTCCTTTGATACCTGTTCACGTATATGTGTGTATAAATGTGTGTATGTATGTGTGTGTGTGTACACACGTGTACATGTGTATCCATAAATATTTCCATGACTTCAAAAAGTGTGAAAACTCCTAGCTTAGATGAGAATGCATTAAAGTTAGGATTGTAGAATCTTCCCACGAATGGAAAGGACACTTAAGGGTAGGTTAATTAAGTCCTCTAGCTTCAGGCTGTTCTGCACCAAAAACAACCTTGACATATCACCTAAGCTTTCTATATGTTGGTGTGGTGTTTCCCCCATTACAAGGATCCATAGAGTGTTTATGACTTGACCACCACCATCTGGAGCACCAGAGCATCGTGACGGATGTGCGTTAAGGGCTTTGAGTATAATATCTCATTGCAATGCAAAGTTACACACTCCTGTAGATATTTTGTTAATCTTGCCACTGTTTTATGTAGTTAACATTTATTATGTATGGACTATGCGGGGGTCAGGCATTTCACAGCAACCCTAGTTTCCTTAGTTTTCAGCTAAGGAGAAGAAACAGACTAAATGACTTGCCCAAGGTCGCATTGCCAGCAAGTGGCTTGGCTCGTCCTTGAACCTGGGTCTCTTTGACTCCAGGGTCTAATAAGCTCCTTCGCCCCTGTCCTCTGCCATCTCACCTGGAAAAGGTGCTGTGGTGTCTCAGTGGATTTGCCCACAATCTGCCGGCCTAAACACAGTCAATCCTGTGGTTTAATGTTTTAACAGGGATACTGAGGGCAAAGGAGGGGCTCTTATTTTCTAAACAAATGACTTCAGCATTCATGGAAAACCGAAGCCTAGAAAATTGCCAGCGCCTCGCTTTGTGTGTCAACACTGCTGCTTTGTTTCCCTGGGTTGCCGCTCCTCATTTTTTTTTTTTTTTAACATCTTTATTGGAGTATAATTGCTTTACAATGGCGTGTTAGTTTCTGCTTTATAACAAAATGAATCAGTTATACATATACATATATCCCCATATCTCTTCCCTCTTGCGTCTCCCTCCCTCCCACCCTCCCTATCCCACCCCTCTAGGTGGTCACGAAGCACCGAGCTGATCTCCCTGTGCTATGCGGCTGCTTCCCACTAGCTATCTGTTTTACGTTTGGTAGTGTATATATGTCCATGCCACTCTCTCACTTCGTCCCAGCTTACCCTTCCCCCTCCCCGTATCCTCAAGTCCCTTCTCTAGTAGGTCTGTGTCTTTATTTCCATCTTACCCCTAGGTTCTTCATGACCTTTTTTTTTTTTTTCCTTAGATTCCGTATATATGTGTTAGCATACGGTATTTGTTTTTCTCTTTCTGACTTACTTCACTCTGTATGACAGACTCGAGGTCCATCCACCTCACTACAAATAACTCAGTTTCGTTTCTTTTTATGGCTGAGTAATATTCCATTGTATATATGTGCCACATCTTCTTTATCCATTCATCTGTTGATGGACACTTAGGTTGCTTCCATGTCCTGGCTAATGTAAATAGAGCTGCAATGAACATTGTGGTACATGACTCTTTTTGAATTTTGGTTTTCTCAGGGTATATGCCCAGTAGTGGGATTGCTGGGTCATATGGTAGTTCTATTTTTAGTTTTTTAAGGAACCTCCATACTGTTCTCCATAGTGGCTGTATCAATTTACATTCCCACCAACAGTGCAAGAGGGTTCCCTTTTCTCCACACCTTCTCCAGCATTAATTGTTCGTAGAATTTTTGATGATGGCCATTCTGACCGGTGTGAGATGATATCTCATTGTAGTTTTGATTTGCATTTCTCTAATGATTAGTGATGTTGAGCATCCTTTCATGTGTTTGTTGGCAACGGCCCCCTCCCCGTGTTGGCTGGAGAAGAAGGAAAGTTAAACTTCAGAGGGGCACTACTCCCAAAGCACTGTTGTTGCCAGACCTTCTAGTATTTGCTGTTCACAGTTTGAAAAATAGTGGTGGCATTCATACAGCCCTCACTCCCTCCAGGATCCCAGCAGACTTACGAGCACAGAAATGTTCATGGGCCCAGGGAGTGGGAGGCGAGAGGGCAGCCTCGTTCCCGGAAATTCAGGCTAAGCCAGCCCTCAGCTCAGAGGAGTGCTGGCCTCTCTGAGGCCCACCCTTATTTCTTATTTATGTGCAGTTGTAGAATATAGAAAGAGCCCTCAGACATCACAGAGGGGAGTGCTGACTGATGTTTTTCCCCGCACGGGCTCTGAGCATGTGTGCGTAAGGGCCTGACTGCCACCGTCTCTCTAAGGTCACTTGGACCAGCTACTGAACATAGCCTGTGGCTCTTCATTACCTTCAGAGTTTAAAGGCCCTGAGTGTTTTGACCCTCCTTTCTTGCGCTATTTACAGATAAGGAAAGGCAGGAGAAGGGAAGGGACTTCATTATTGTCACACAAGCACAGCACCAATGATCCCCCCTCCAGACACCCAGCATCCGGGAACAGCATTCATCTAGTGGCATCACTTGGCTTTTTTTTCCTGGCATCTTTGTTGTATGGACAGTGGCCATGACTTGTACTTTTTTTTTTTGGTATAAAATCACCCCCTTGACATTGGTAATAGGGTAATAGCTTGTTAATTGGCTAATTACTGAAATTTTTCAAAATTTCAGTTTCATTCTTTTCTAATGAATTTAATTCTGTTTCTCACTTATGAGTACAGATTGCCCTGGAGTGTATTTCTTATCTTACCCTTCTGCCTTTTCTTCCATTATTTTCTTAAAAAAAAGAATTTTATTGTGGTAAGAACAGTTAACAATGAGATCTACCCTCTGACAGATTTTTAAGTGAACAATACAGTATTGTTATCTAGAGGCACAATGTTGCACAGCAGATCTCTAGAACTTGTTCATCTCCCGTAACTGAAATTTTATATCCATTGATTAGGAAATCCCCCTTCCTCCTAGCCCCTGACATCCACCATTCCATTCTTTGCTTTTATGTGTTTGACTATATTTTTTAAACTAAATTTATTTATTTATTTTTGGCTGCATTGGGTCTTTGTTGCTGCGCGCGGGCTTTTCTCTAGTTGGGGCGAGCAGGCTCTAGGTGCACGGGCTTCAGTAGTTGTGGCTCGCGGGCTCTAGAGCATAGGCTCAGTAGTTGTGGCGCACGGGCTTCGTTGCTCCGCGGCACGTGGAATCTTCTCGGACCAGGGCTCGAACCTGTGTCCCCTGCATTGGCAGGTGGATTCTTAACCACTGTGCCACCAGGGAAGTCCAATGTGTTTGACTGTTTTAGATAGCTCATATGAGTGGAATCATGCAGTAGTTGGCCTTCTGTGAATGTCTTATTTTACTTAGCATAATGTCTTCAAGGTTTATCTATGTTGTCGCATACTGCAGGATTTCCTTCTTTTTAAAGACTGAATTATATTCCATTGTATGTACATACCACATTTTAAAAATCCATTTATCCTTCAGTGGACATTTAGATTGTCTCCACACCTAGGCTACTGTAAATGATGCCACAGTGAACACAGGGCTAATATCTCTTTGAGATCCTGATTTCAATTCTGTTGGATAATACCCAGAAGGGGAATCTTCCATTCTTTCCTTATCACCTTTTCTTCCCCTAACTCTTCCATCTCTCCCTCTGTAGAATGAACATCCAAAGTGCTAGATGCACAAATCTGTTTTATTAAGGAGCCCCAAATCCTAACGGTATTTACTTATTTCTTTAGGTGTTTATTGCTAACAGTTGTTCTGTGTTTAACTCCCCCACCCTTTTTTTTTGAACCTTCGTGAGATTTGGGGCAACTATGTTGGTTTTCCCTTGGTTATTAAAAATAGTCCAGTCCAGTTTAAATCCAATTTTATACCTGATTCAAATCTCTTTCTCTCCATCACACATTAGACTTAAAACTCAGGGAGCTTAGAGTAGAGGGGATATGGAGCCTCTCTTTTCCTTGCTTCACGTTCCCTCTGATGATACGCTTTGGCACATGCACCCTGGTGGGCCAGTCTGGGGATGGGTCAAGACAAGTGCTGTTTTCTTTCATGGAGAAGGTGCTGCTGCTCTAGATCACCCTCTGTTGCAAGAATCCAAGTACTGACTGTTGCATCGTGCATGTGGGTAAGTTGGTGGGCCCTGTCACCCTGTCTTCCTCCCACTGTGGTGGAGGTGCTGGATGTGGAAGCTTTGGTCCAGCTTCGTTGGCCACTTCTGGGGTTAGGCAGTAGCAAGAGGGCTTAAACTCAGCTGTATTCTGTGGTGTCCACCTGTCCCATGGGACGCATATGTATTTGTGACAAAACAATTGATAGCGTACGGGCTATGCCACTGCCTTCTTATCAGCTCTCCCCTTCTCATATTCCCTGCTCAGGTAGGCAGGGGTGATGAGATCAGGAAATTGGCTGCTCAAGTAGACACCTAACCAGGGAACTGACACTAGGCTCATTCTTTTTTTTTTTTTTTTTTAATTTTTTTTTTATTGAAGTGTAGTTGATTTACAATGTTGTATTAATTTCTGCTGTACAGCAGAGTGACTCAGTTAATATGCAGGTATACATTCTTTTTTATATTCTTCTCCATTATGGTGTATCCCAGGATATTGAATATAGTTCCCTGTGCTATACAGTAGGACCTTGTTGTTTATCCATTCTGTATGTAATAATTTGCACCTATTAACCCCAGACTCCCAGTCTATCCTTCCCCACCCACCCCCCCTCACCCTTGGCAACCATGAGTCTGTTCTCTGTTAGACTCACTTCTTATAGGTACCCCAGAACATTCCATTCTGGAAGGGAAAGCACCCTCTCTCATCCCTCATGGAATCACTTTTCATCTTGAAAACAAGGCCAAAGACAAACTCACATTTTTCAGATTCTACAGTCTGGGAAAGACAAGTGTGGTCACAGAGAGTTGATAGCAAGAATTCTGCTTAGTAAGCCCTGGGGGGAAGGATGTCTGGTACCAACCGTTGGCAGCTTCCCCAACAGTCTCCTTAGATTATGGGGAATTTAGCATTTTGTCCTCAGCTTTGGGCTTTAGCTTCAGTTCTGGACCAGTAGGGAAAGCCCCTCTAAGTATGTAACTGGGATAGCAGGAAAGAAGCGGGGAAGGGAAAGACGTGGCACTTTTCTTGCTCTGGATCAGGAAAGAATAATCCAGCCCTTCGCCTCCCTTGCTTTTCTCCATCTCTGGCTGTTCCTGTTCTTGAATTTCATGGTGTTAATTGCTCTTATATTCTAGAGGTTTCAGATCCTTTGTCTTGTTCCTTGTCAAGTCGCCAGTAGCCCTGCCACTGTGTGTTCACTGTGCTCACGATGTTAATTACAGTTGACATAGTAGTGGGATCCACGTGGAGGGCTTCTTCAGAGACAGCTCGCTACGCTGTCTGTGCTCCACCTGTGTTCTGCGGGTGGGAAGGACAGGTGTTTTGCTATGTGAGACAGGTCAGTGTGCCATACCTGTTGCCTTTACCTGTTGAGCCACACACCGGGAAGGCTGTAGCTGAATTCAGGTTACTTCTGATTTTTTTGTAAGGTATCCTGAAAACAAACCTCAGGATACCTTAAAATATCCTTGATTTACTTTGCTGTCTTTGGCAATGACCAAACTTGAACAGCCCCCAAGAACAATAGAAACTAGCTGGTTCTCCCTGGTTCATGATCTCTTTTATTCACAAGAAATCTTCTCAGAGTAAGTCAGAATCATGCATGGGTTGCTTATCGTGGTGCAGTTTTCTCACACATTTTCTAAAAATGTGAGGAAAGGCAGATGTGAGGGAAGGGCTTTCCATATCACCGCCCAGTGTTTCCGTCTGGGAAGGCGGGGAGCAGGCTTCAGGTGCCGTTGGGTAGGAAGAGCCACGTAGGTGGGGCTGCCTGAACACTCCTGACCTGTCCCTCTCCACACGTATTATCTCCCCTCTCCTACCCCAGCCTCTCCAACACTCTGTGCGCACGCGCACCCCTCCATCAACTCCCCCTCCCCTTCCCTTTCTAGTCAGTTATAATGCAGAATGGCAAGACTTGCTTTCCTTACAAAATATATTTGTGCTCCAACAACTTTAAAATTTACCTTGGGGGACCACTGCATATAGTTAGATTTCTTTTCACAATCAGGGCATGTTTGTGCTTTTAATGCAAACATCAAATGCACAATCTTTATTTTTTAAACTAATCTTAAAACATTATAGTAGAATTGATTCCCAAATGTACAGTCAAGACCCACCGTTTCTCCTTTTCCCTTACCCTCTAACTGCCCAGTTGTCTTTAGAGTACGTAAATCCCACTCACAGAGCTTGGGGACAATTAGATTCTCAAACGCCACGTCTGGTATGGAGGTCAGCTCTGTATAGAGGCAGACTGGAGATAAACTTTAAATATCAAGAGACGTGTGCTGACCTCTCGCCAGGGCTGGTTCAGTGAGGACCTCAGGTAATGATAGTGAACGACTGACTGGAGCTTTGAGGGACTTGGCCTTTTCATTACCCCCTTTGCAGTTTTCATAGGACTCTGTACTAAGCAGATACGTATGTTTTACTTTTGCAGTATCATTCTAAGGTTGCCTCTTTGCATCCTTAAACCATGGCCATATTAATAGTTGTGGAAAACTGGAGATGAGGAATGGAGCCCTCCCAGGTGGTTTGCCCGACTTTCTCACATCCTCTCATTTTAGCCTCACGGCAGCCCCTCGTACAGCTAGGTGACTATCCCTATTTTAGATGACCAAACCAATGTACAGGGAAGTTGTCCAAGGTCAGACAGCTAGTTAGCTGAGAAAGCAGGGTTTAAATCCAATTTCAAGTGTAGTCTTCTCTCCACTGTGTGTGATTGCTTCCCTCCTGTAAGCATTTGCTTTGCTGCTGTGAAAAAGATTTATACTTTGTCTACTGGGTCTCAGGGCAATGGGAATCTCTTAGGCTTGCCTTAACCTAGCTAATAAGTGGTTAGAAAGATAGGAAGAGCCCCCATTTGTGAAACCTTTCTTTCCTTCCATTCCTAATATGACCCTCCTCCCTTTAAATGTTTTCGTTGTTATCCCATTATTTTATTTCTGATAACATCTGTCATCACATGGGTTTTCCCAGGGAACAGTATTTACTTGCTCCCGATTTCATGGGTTGTCCCCAACTCCACTTTATGGCCTACCCTGTTCTAGTCCCAAACCCCACGTAACCCTTTGTGTGCATGTGTGTTCTTGGGCTCCCAAGGATAGAGTCTCCTGCAGGAGGAAGCTGGATGAAAGCCTGGAAAGGTTATTTTGTTTAAATTCTTTACTTGAAGTTCCTTTGGTGAGGGAGCCAGGCTGGAAATCATACCAGAACAGTTGTGTTTCATAGTTACACTGTAATCAGGAAACTGTAATTCATGGCCATTAAATTGCTTCCTTTGAAGTGTAAGAAAAAACAGAACAACTTTTATGGCCCTTTAACCCACAGGATTATAGTGCACATGAATTAAAGTCAAGTGTTTTATGAACTCTCCCAGGTACCATGCCTGGCAGAATTCCGTCTTCACCCTAGTGCTCATTAACTGGTTGACTCTCAACTGAAAACTGGAGTGAGGGCTATCAGGATCTTGGAAGGCTTTTTCTTCTCTCTCATCTCTGTACTTTTATAAGACAAGTCAGAGGTGAGGAAACTTGCTGTGGCTGCTCGACTGAAGATGAGACTCGTTCTTTCTCTGTTGGCTCTCTTCAGGAAAGGGCAGCTGAAAAAGAATGACTTAGCACTTTCTAAACGTCAGCACTGTGCTGGCCATTTTACGTAGCTGTTTTCATTGAGTCCTTACAACAATCCAATGAAGTAAATGTTAGCATTCCCGTTTTACAGGTAGGAATGATACAGACTCAAGAAATTAAATAATAAGCCCAAGGTCACTCAGTAGGTGGTGGTGCCTGAACTCTGGCTGAGAGCGAAGTCAAAGCATGTTCTTCACCGCCACCCTATGTTGCTTCCCAGAACTCATACCTGACGCCACAGAAAAATCAATAGTACTGCTGGAGCCCCATGTCCTGGGTCCTAATATCGCTAGTATAATCAGTTGTACGATAAATCGCTGAGATTTACACTGTTGTAATTTTAAGGAAATTTCATAGGAAAACTATGGAGAAAGATAAGCAATAAAATTGTATATTACTATTCAATGACTATATATGAAATATTTGTATTAAATAATAAACATGTTTTATGACATATATCTTTATCTAATTTTATTAGAAGCTTAAGATAGATATCATTAGAAAAAATAGCAATGTTTTTTCCATTAAAAATTTCATTGATAGCTGAGCTGATTTTAAAAGAAGGGGTGGATCTTTCAGAATGTGGAATGTCAAGGTGTGTTCCACTTGTTCTGAGAGGAGGTGACCCATAGGACATAAAAAATTTTGAACTTAAGTTGTACATATTTCTTAGTAATAGGTTCTGTCACCTGTATTTATTGCCTGGAATATTTTCAGTATGGACTTAGTCCTAGACAATTCTGATTAGGTGCATTACAGGTCCCACCACTCCACTAGATGGCGCTGTGGTAGCATGGATATGCCTAATGCCCCACCATGGGCTTGAAAAGCAGGTAAGAACTTTGTTCTGTTGGGACGCCCCAAAGCCTAATGGAGTGTGAATTAGAGCCCCGCAGCATAATATAATTTCTCCACTTTTCTTATTCTGGTTCCAGTTCTTCTTCTGTGTGTCTGCGTATCTTCACTTGGTGTTTCTTTGCCCTTTTACCATCTTTCCCTCTAACTCTTCAACATTTCTTCCTAAGTCCTGCCCACCAATCCTCTTTACTTGGAACCGTCACTCTTCTCTCCCTTGCTATGCGTACACGTTTTCTCTTTGAGGGTGTACAGCACACTTACATTGTGTGGTGACAGACTGAGACTTCTATGAGCCATGCAGTGGGACCAGCTACTGGGGCTACTTTGCAAGGAGATGGTCATCTTGCCGTTCAGACTGGAGTCTTTCCTCACATCTGCATGGTCTCCTCAGCGGGCTCACCTTGCTGCCTTTCCCTACAATGAATTTGGTGCTTTCTCAAAAATGGTGGGTTTGGTTCTAGCAAATACAATCAGAAGAAGGATAGAGGCTCTGGCATGGGGTGTAGAATATGGGAGGCGTACAAAGTATCGTGATCTTCTAGGGCATCATTCAGAACCAGGACTGAAAGGGGGCTGCCAGGGCCTCTGTCTAAATCCCTCCAGAGGATCCTGTCTCCTCCCACTCAGTTTAGTGCTCTATTCTGAGTAGCTGCCAGCTCCAAAGAGGAAGAGCCTTGATATGCAAGGAAGGGAACCATCTGTGAATGTTGTTTATTGTAGGGTCTGCAGTTCTGAAGATTACTCAGAGAAGTGACCTCTGTTTGACTATCATTTGTAGTTCAAAAGAGGATCATGAAAAACATTTAAACTATTTGCAGTCATCCCCATAAAGTGTTTGCCTTTGCTGTATGGGATTATTACTGTTTCCTGCTTCAAACCACAGCTTTGCAAAGCCACGGATCACCTGGTGGGAAACAGGCGTGCTTCTCAGATTTAGATTTTGGCAAGGGTGGCTAATGTAAAATCTCCCCACCTTCAAAATGTGATGAATTCCTCATTTCTTTTGGTTTCTAGAATGAAGCTAGACCTGTCTCTTTAGAGTACTTAGAGCAAGGAGAAACTTTCGAAACACCTATACTCCCTATGAGGTTGAAGATGGGTTGGCAAGAGGAGGAGGTGCTTATGGGAATCAAACTTGTAGGTGGGCGAACATGTATGGGCTTGCCTGGCATGTTTTCTCTTGGGTGCAATTCATCTTCTCTTGAAGTAAAACTTCCTCACTAGTTAGAAGTACATTTTGCCAGATGTAATTTAATTCACGCTAACAAATTACAATGAAGTTCAGGTGAATAGGTTGGAAGGCAGTGTTTGCAACTGGCCTACAATGACCCCAAATGTGGTTCTGTCTGGTGACCTGAGGAGTGCCATTTCCATTAACCTTGCCCCCCTCTCTGTCAGAGGAGCAGGACGGTGGCCCCATTTCATAAGGCTTGGTTGAAGTAGTGTAAATAAATTTGTTACTTATTGGGAGGCTTTTCTTTTGCCACCACAGGACTTTAAAAATTAAGTAAAATCTTACTTAGGTGAAATAAGGCAGTCTCAGTTTAAGTTATCTAGACATTCAATCCATGTAGAATATTTTTTTCAAAGAAATCTTTGATCTTGTTGTTTTCCAACACTGGATAAACCAAGGATGAATTTAACAAATACTCACTGATGTTACATTGTAGTAAGACATGTTCTCTGCCTTCTAGAATCCTACAATTTACTAGAGAGTAGGAACTCAGTGAATAACCAGTGATCAACATAAGGCCTGTCGGCCTCGTATTTGAGTTCTCTGTCATCTTGATTAGTGAATCTTAGAAAATGAAACTCCTTAATGACTGCTTGGCCTGTTGCAAACTAAAGAATCATAATGTGAATGTGCATGTGGTGGTGTCTGGGGGAGGGGGGTATGGGGAGGAGTCCTTTGGACCCAGGCCTGGTTTTGAGGGTATAGATAAGTTTCCTGTCATCTTCAGTTTGGGGGCTTGATTGATGCTATGGGACATTCTAGAGAGAAATGGAAGTGGGAGCTTCCTACAGACCACAGCCTCTCCTCCCCTGCTGGGAGGGAAGGGAAAGAAGTAATACCCATCTCTGTCTTCACATCCTGTATCCTTTTTTTCTTCCGTGTTCTTTTTTCTCCCCACTTCTTCCTCTCCACTCTTCCTCCCACGTCTTCTGGGAAGAACAGAAAAGTATATACGGACACTTTTATTAGCGCCCTGCCTTGTGTCTGGTTAGCTTGAGGGTAAGAAACAGGGAGCGGCAAAAGAAGCAAGGTAGCTGTCTGTGCGTATTTGTCTGCAGCCTGGCAGACACAATTCCTTCCTTGGAAAAACAAGCACCAAAATTTATATAGCTGATCATCATCAAGAATCTTTATTCTGAGGAGTTAAGCGAGAGAAAATGTCTTCAATCATCCATTATGGAGAGTAAAGGGGAGTCAAGAACAGTCACAGCTTCTTTCTTTTTTTTAAAATTTTTTTTGAATTTTATTTATTTATTTTTATACAGCAGGTTCTTATTACTTATCTATTTTATACATATTAGTGTATATATGTCAATCCCAATCTCCCAAGTCATCCTCCCCCCGCCGCTTTTCCCCCTTGGTGTCCATACATTTGTTCTCTACATCTGTGTCTCTATTTCTGCCTTGCACGCCGGTTCATCTGTACCATTTTTCTAGATTCCACATATATGCGTTAATATACGATATTTGCTTTTCTCTTTCTGACTTACTTCACTCTGTATGACAGTCTCTAGATCCATCCACGTCTCTACAAATGACCCAATTTCATTCCTTTTTATGGCTGAGTAATATTCCATTGTGTATATGTACCACATCTTCTTTATCCATTCGTCTGTCGATGGGCATTTAGGTCACTTCCATGAGCTGGCTATTGTAAATAGAGCTGCAGTGAACATTGGGGTGCATGTGTCTTTTTGAATTATGGTTTTCTCTGGGTATATGCCCAGTAGTGGGATTGCAGTCACAGCTTATTTCATTTACCTTTCCTAACAATTTGTGAGGTAGGTATAATTATTCCCATTTTATGGCTGAGAAGCTAGGATTCAAAACATTGAGTGAACTGGCCAGCGCTGTGCCCCATGCCCAGGAGACAGTTGATAAACATTTGCTAAATAAGTAAAGTGATAGAGCCAGGATTTAAAACCAGATTTTATAACTTCAAGTCCAGTGCTCTTTCTGCTTTATTATTCCTCTTCCTGGAAGGGACTTGGGTGAGCCTAAAAGATCAGTGGTATCCTGTGCTATTTATTCAGGAGTTAATGTTTGATTTTGAAAGAAGAGGACTATGTCAGTTTCATCAGCCTTTATCTGTCTCTTCTACTTTAGTTAGCCTATAATTTTTTTATACATCCCTATCCTTAACCTCCTTTTTTGTGGGGTGGGGGGGCGCCCTCATCCTTATGTCTTTTATACTGGCAAGAGGCTCAGTTGTGAAAAATATAGATTCTGGGTCCAGACTTCCTGAGTTTAAATCTGCCTCTTATTAGCTGTGTGACCTTGGGCAAGTTATTTAACCATTAGGTATCTCAGAATCACTAACTTTAAAATAGGGGTTATAACAGAAGGTACATCAAGGGGTTATTGTGAGGATTATATGAGTTGATACATGTATAGCACTTAAAACAGTTCCTGGTATAGAATAAGTATAATGTAAATTAGTTAATGTAACCCTATTGTGAATATTACCATTATCCTATATTTTTTCTACCTTTGGAAATAAACTTCATGACAACAGAGTGTGTCATTATCACAGTCTCCCTTTTTTTAAAAAATATTTTTTGAGTAAGCTCTCTGTGTTGTTATTTTTTTTAATTTCCACATTATATTCTCCCTTATGTTTTGGTTTCATATTTGGTTGGTTGTTTTTTTTGTTTGTTTGTTTGTTTTTATTTATTTATTTATTTTTGGTTGGTTTTTTTTGTGGTAGAATATGCCATTAACCATCTTTAAATGTACAATTCAGTGGCATTAATTACATTCACAACATTGTGCAACCATCACCACTATTTATTTCCAAAACTTTTTAATTACCTGAAACAGAAACTGAACCCCATTGATCAATAATCCCCATTGCCTTCTCCCTGGCTCTTGGTAACCTCTAATCTACTTTTCGTCTCTATGAAGTTGACTATTCTATTTATCCTTTTATGGCTGGCTTCTTTCACGTAGCATGATATCTTCAAGGTTCATCCCTATTGTAGCATCTATCAGAACTTTATTTCTTATGTCTGAATAATAGTTCATTGTATGCATATGCCACGATTTCTTGATTCATTCATCTGTCCATGGACATTTGGGTTGTTTCCACCTTTTGGCTACTGTGACTAGTGCTACAGTGAACATTGGCGTATTTGTTTGAGTTCCTGCTTTTAATTCTTTTAGGTATATACCTAGAAGTGGAACTGCTGGATCGTATGGTAATTCTATGTTAATTCTTTGAGGAGCTGCCAAACGGATTTTCACAGCAGCTATACTGCTTTGCATTCCCACCAGCAATGCACAAGGGTTCCAGTTTCTCCACATCCTCACCAATATTTCTTCTTTTTTTTAACATCTTTATTGGAGTATAATTGCTTTGCAATATTGTGTTAGTTTCTGCTGTATAACAAAATGAATCAGCTATATGTACGCATATATCCCCATATCTCCTCCCTCTTGCGCCTCCCTCCCACCCTCCCTATCCCACCCCTCTAGGTGGTCACAGAGCACCGAGCTGATCTCCCTGTGCTATGCGGCTGCTTCCCACTAGCTATCTATTTTACATTTGGTAGTGTATATATGTCAATGCTACTCTCTTATTTCGTCCCAGCTTACCCTTCCCCCTCTCCGTGTGCTCAAGTCCATTTTCGAAGTCTGTGTCTTTATTGCTATCCTGCCCCTAGGTTCATTAGAACCATTTTTTTTTTAGATTCCATATATATGTGTTAGCATACAGTATTTGTTTTTCTCTTTCTGACTTACTTCATTCTGTATGACAGAATCTAGGTCCATCCACCTCACTACAAATAACTCAATTTCGTTTCCTTTTATGGCTGAGTAATATTCCATTGTATATATGTGCCACATCTTCTTTATCCATTCATCTGTCGATGGACACTTAGGTTGCTTCCATGTCTTGGCTATTGTAAATAGAGCTGCAATGAACATTGAGGTACATGACTCTTTTTGAATTATGGTTTTCTCAGGGTCTATGCCCAGTAGTGGGATTGCTGGGTCATATGGTAGTTCTATTTTTAGTTTTTTAAGGAACCTCCATACTGTTCTCCATAGTGGCTGTATCAAATTACATTCCCACCAACAGTGCAAGAGTGTTCCCTTTTCTCCACACCCTCTCCAGCATTTATTGTTTGTAGATTTTTTTGATGATGGCCATTCTGACTGGTGTGAGGTGATACCTCATTGTAGTTTTGATTTGCATTTCACTAATGATTAGTGATGTTGAGCATCCTTTCACATGTTTGTTGGCAATCTGTATATCTTCTTTGGAGAAATGTCTATTTAGGTCTTCTGCCCATTTTTGGATTGGGTTGTTTGTGTTTTTGATATTGAGCTGCATGAGCTGCTTGTAAATTTTGGAGATTAAGCCTTTGTCCGTTGCTTCATTTGCAAATATTTTCTCCCATTCTGAGGGCTGTCTTTTTGTCTTGTTTATGGTTTCCTTTGCTGTGCAAAGGCTTTAAGTTTCATTAGGTCCCATTTGTTTATTTTTGTTTTTATTTCCCTTTCTCTAGGAGGTGGATCAAAAAGGTTCTTGCTGTGATTTATGTCATAGAGTGTTCTGCCTATGTTTTCCTCTAAGAGTTTTATAGTGTCTGGCCTTACATTTAGGTCTTTAATACAATTTCAGTTTATTTTTGTGTATGGTGTTAGAAAGTGTTCTAATTTCATTCTTTTACATGTATGTAGCTGTCCGGTTTTCCCAGCACCACTTATTGAAGAGGCTGTCTTTTCTCCATTGTATATTCTTGCCTCCTTTATCAAAAATAAGGTGACCATATGTGCGTGGGTGTATCTCTGGGCTTTCTATCCTGTTCCATTGATCTATATTTCTGTTTTTGTGCCAGTACCATACTGTCTTGATGACTGTAGCTTTGTAGTGTAGTCTGAAGTCAGGAAGCCTGATTCCTCCAGCTCCATTTTTCTTTCTCAAGATTGCTTTGGCTATTCGGGGTCCTTTGTGTTTCCATACAAATTGTGAAATTTTTTGTTCTAGTTCTGTGAAAAACTCCATTGGTAGTTTGATAGGGATTGCCTTGAATCTGTAGATTGCTTTGGGTAGTATAGTCATTTTCACAATGTTGATTCTTCCCATCCAAGAACATGGTATATCTCTCCATCTGTTTGTATCATCTTTAATTTCTTTCATCAGTGTATTATAATTTTCTGCATACAGGTCTTTTGTCTCCTTAGGTAGGTTTATTCCTAGGTATTTTATTCTTTTTGTTGCAGTGGTAAATGGGAGTGTGTCCTTAATTTTTCTTTCAGATTTTTCATCATAAATGTATAGGAATGCAAGAGATTTCTGTGCATTAATTTTGTATCTTGTTACTCTACCAAATTCATTGATTAGCTGTAGTAGTTTTCTGGTAGCATCTTTAGGATTCTCTATGTATAGTATCATGTCATCTGCAAACAATGACAGTTTTACTTCTTCTTTTCCAATTTGAATTCCTTTTATTTCTTTTTCTTCTCTGATTGCTGTCATTAAAACTTCCAAAACTATGTTGAATAATAGTGGTGAGAGTTGGCAGCCTTGTCTTGTTCCTGATCTTAGAGGAAGTGGTTTCAGTTTTTCACCATTGAGAATGATGTTTGCTGTGGGCTTGTCATATATGGCCTTTATTATGTTGAGGTAGGTTCCCTCTATGCCTACTTTCTGGAGGGTTTTTATCATAAATGGATGTTGAATTTTGTCAGAAGCTTTTTCTGCATGTATTGAGATGATCATATGGTTTTTATTCTTCAATTTGCTAATATGGTGTATCACATTGATTGATTTGCATATATTGAAGAATCCTTGCATTCCTGGGAAAAACCTCACTTGATCATGGTGTATGATCCTTTTAATATGCTGTTGGATTCGGTTTGCTAGCATTTTGTTGAGGATTTTTGCATCTATGTTCATCAGAGATATTGGCCTGTAGTTTTCTTTTTTTGTGACATCTTTCTCTGGTTTTGGTATCAGGGTGATGGTGGCCTCATAGAATGAGTTTGGGAGTGTTCCTCCCTCTGCTGTATTTTGGAAGAGTTTGAGAAGGATAGGTGTTAGCTCTTTTCTAAGTGTTTGATCGAATTTACCTGTGAAGCCATCTGGTCCTGGGCTTTTGTTTGTTGGAAGATTTTTAATCACAGTTTCAATTTCTGTTATTGTGATTGGTCTGTTTATATTTTCTATTTCTTCCTGGTTCAGTCTTGGAAGGTTGTGCTTTTTGAAGAATTTGTCCATTTCTTCGTGCTTGTCCCATTTTATTGCCATATAGTTGCTTGTAGTAATCTCTCATGATCCTTTTATTTCTGCAGTGTCAGTTGTTACTTCTCCTTTTTCATTTCTAATTCTGTTGACGTGAGTCTTCTCCCTTTTTCTCTTGATGAGTCTGGCTAACGGTTTATCAATTATGTTTATCTTCTCAAAGAACCAGCTTTTAGTGTTATTGATCTTTGCTATTGTTTCTTTCATTTCTTTTTCATTTATTTCTGATCTGAGTTTTATGATTTCTTTCCTTCTGCTAACTTGGGGGTTTTTTGTTCCTCTTTCTCTAATTGCTTTAGGTGTAAGGTTAGGTTGTTTATTTGAGATGTTTCTTGTTTCTTGAGGTAGGATTTTATTGCTATAAACTTCCCTCTTAGAACTGCTTTTGTTGCATCCCATAGGTTTTGGGTCATCGTGTTTTCATTGTCATTTGTTTCTAGGTATTTTTTGATTTCCTCAGTGATCTCTTGGTTATTTAGTAGCATATTGTTTAGCCTCCGTGTGTTCGTATTTTTTACAGTTTTTTTTCCTATAATTGATCTCTAGTCTCATAACGTTGTGGTCAGAAAAGATACTTGATAGAATTTCAGTTTTCTTAAATTTACCAAGACTTTATTTCTGACCCAAGATATGATCTATCCTGGGGAATGTTCCATGAGCATTTGAGAAGAAAGTGTATTCTGTTGTTTTTGAATGGAATGTCCTATAAGTATCAATTAAGTCCTTCTGGTCTAATGTGTCATTTAAAGCTTTTTTTCCATATGTATTTTCATTTTGGATGATCTGTCCATTGGTGAAAGTGGGGTATTAAAGTCCCCTACTATTATTGTGTTACTGTCGATTTCCCCTTTTATGGCTGTTAGCATTTGCCTTATGTATTGAGATACTCCTATGTTCAGTGCATAAATATTTACAATTGTTATATCTTCTTCTTGGATTGATCCCTTGATCATTATGTAGTGTCCTTCTTTGTCTTTTGTAATAGTCTTTATTTTAAGGTCTATTTTGTCTGATATGAGAATTGCTACTCCAGCTTTCTTTTGATTTCCATTTGCATGGAATATCTTTTTCCATTCCCTCCCTTTCAGTCTGTATGTGTCCCTAGGTCTGAACTGGGTCTCTTGTAGACAGCATATATATGGGTCTTATTTTTGTATCCATTTAGCCAGTCTATGTCTTTTGGTTGGAGCATTTAATCCATGTACATTTAAGGTAGTTATCTATGTGTATGTTCCTATTACCATTTTCTTAATTGTTTTGGGTTTGTTTTTGTAGGTCTTTTCCTTCTCTTGTGTTTCCTGCCTATAGAAGTTCCTTTAGCATTTGTTGTAAAGCTGGTTTGGTGGTGCTGAATTCTCTTAACTTTTGCTTGTCTGTAAAGATTTTAATTTCTCCGTTGAATCTGAATGAGATCCTTGCTGGGCAGGGTAATCTGGGTTGTAGGTTTTTCCCTTTCACCTCTTTATATATGTCCTGCCACTCCGTTCTGGCTTGTAGAATTTCTGCTGAAAGATCAGCTGTTAATCTTATGGGGATTCCCTTGTATTTTTAATATTTTTGCTACTTTTAATATTTTTTCTTTGTATTTAATTTTTGATAGTTTGATTCATATGTATCTTGGCACGTTTCTCCTTGGATTTATCCTGTATGGGGCTCTCTGTGCTTCCTGGACTTGATTGACTAATTCTTTTTCCATGTTAGGGAATTTGTCAACTATAATCTCTTCAAATAATTTCTTGGGTCCTTTCTCTCTCTCTTCTTCTTCTGGGACCCCTATTATTCGAATGTTGGTGTGTTTAATGTTGTCCCAGAGATCTCTGAGTCTGTCTTCAATTCTTTTCTTTCTTTTTTCTTTATTCTGCTCTGTGGCAGTTATTTCCACTGTTTTATCTTCCAGGTCACTTATCTGTTCTTCTGCCTCAGTTATTCAGCTATTGATTCTTTCTAGAGAATTTTTAATTTCATTTATTGTGTTGTTCATTATTGTTTGTTTACTCTTTAGTTTTCTAGGTCCTTGTTAAACATTTCTTGTATTTTCTCCATTCTATTTCCAAGATTTTGGATCACCTTTACTATCGTTATTCTGAATTCTTTTTCGGGTACACTGCCTATTTCCTCTTCATTTATTTAGTCTGGTGGGTTTTTACCTTGCTCCTTCATCTGTTGCATATTTCTCTGTCTTCTCATTTTAACTTACTGTGTTTGGGGTCTCCTTTTCACAGGCTGCAGGTTCGTAGTTCCTGTTGTTTTTGGTGTCTGTCCCCAGTTTGGGTGAGGCTAGTTGAGTGTTTTGTGTCGGCTTCCTGGTGGAGGGGACTGGTGCCTGTGTTCTGGTGGGTGGGGCTGGATCTTGTCTTTCTGGTGGGCATGGCCACGTCCGGTGGTGTGTTTTGGTGTGTCTGTGAACTTAGTATGACTTTAGGCAGCCTCTCTACTAATGGGTGGGTTTGTGTTCCTGTCTTGCTAGTTGTTTGGCATGGGGCGTCCACCACTGGAGCTTGCTGGCCATTGGGTGGAGCTCGGTCTTAGCGTTGAGATGGAGCTGTATGGGAGAGCTCTCGCCGATTGATATTACGTGGAGTCGGGAGGTCTCTGGTGGTCCAGTGTCCTGAACTCGGCTCTCCCACCTCAGAGGCTCAGGCCTAACACCCTGCTGGAGCACCAAGACCCTTTTATATGCACTGGGAAACCAAAAGATTCATGTGACTCTCTTTATTGTAATATCCACTTTATTGCCATGGTCTGAAACCAAACCCACAACCTCTCCGAGGCATGCCTAGTCCCCACACCCAGCTGCCACGCAGCCAGGTCTCCTGCCCTTCTTGGGGCTGCTGGCTTCACTATTCAGTAATACGCATGTGCAAATGGTGTCTCCAGGCCATCCTTTCACCAGTGTTTCTTTTTCTTTCCTCTTCTTTCTTTTTTTCTTTTCTTTTCTTTTTTTTTCTTTTCTTTTCTTTTTTTCCCCTTCCTTCCTCCTTTCCTTCCTTCCTTCCTTCCTTCCTTCCTTCCTTCCTTCCTTCCTTCCTCCCTCCTTCCCTCCCTCTCTCCCTCCCTCCCTCCCTCTCTCCCTCCTTCCCTCCCTCTCTCCCTCCCTCCCTCCCTTCCTTCCTTCCTTCCTGCCTTCCTTCCTTCCTTCCTTCCTTCCTTCTTTCCCCCCCTTCCGTCTCTCTCTCTCTGTGTCTCTTTCTTTCTTATAGCCATCCTAATAAGTATGAAGTGCTATCTCATTGTGGTTGTCATATAGTCCCTTACTAAAATTATAGCTCTTAAATAAAATGAAACTAATTTATCATAAAAATTGAAAACATCAAACTATATTTCAGACATGAGTCCGTGGTTAGGTCACTGACTTAGAGTTATTTATTCAACAAGAATCATGTTCTGATAAGAGCTATCAGGTTTCAAAACAGTGAGAGTTCAGAAAAGAACGTTTCATTGTACTTTTTATCCAGGGTTAATGATCTCCATACCCTCCCAAAAGGCAGTTAGGAGAGGGTGGATGTTACCTAAGTGGGGCTCTTAGCAGAAAGATACCTTCTCTTCCTCATTTGTCTTTTGAAGAAACACTGTGAGCCGAGTCTCAGAGGAGCCAGCCTCTGACTGTACGTTTTGGAATTCACTCGCTCACAGGTGTTGGCAGCCCTGGCCTAGGTCCAGCATAGCATTTTCCCTGGAGGAATGCCACGCTTTGGATTTCCTTGTCTATAGACTATGTTATTGTCCAGCCTTTCAGCTGGGATCAGAGAGAGGTTGGTTTGTCTGGGTGCTGCCAGAATGGTACCTACGCATGACCTCTTGTCTGAGCACCTGCCAGAGAAAGCTCTTATCTCTTCAGGGCAGCTGAGGGCTTGGAGATGCACCTCATAGTGGCTAGTCCCACTCGCAGCACTTCTGTTCACTCCCTGGCTGCAAGGCCCTCGTCCTCACCTGTTGCCTTTGTGCTTCCTCCTGTGTCCTCACATACCCCAGCTGCCTTGAGTTGGGTATGGTTTTCCTGGTGCTGCTGGATGCTCTGTGGTTCTGGGAAGGAGCTGGGAATCAGGGGTGTGGGCTGCAGTCCTTGCTTATGCCGCGCCATTTGCATAGCTAAGTGACCTGGAGAGAGTTCCTTACCATACTGCCGGCCCTGTCCCAGCCAACATCTCAGTTTTTCTCAGGGAGAATAATCCCTGTCGCTACTGATTCACAGCTAAGATTGAATAAGATCGTGTGAGATGATAGTGCATTGCTCACCAAAAACGTTAGTTGTTAATATCTCTCAACAGGTTCTTGAGGAGAGATGGAGTCTTCTATGTCTTACAGCACAAAGCGTAAGCTCGGTTATTTCCAGCCGAAAGAAAGATGCTCACACTTCTGATTTCACAGCGAAGTCAGTTTTCCAGGGATCCACCCCCCAGTGACATTTCCAGTTGCCTTTGATTAGCACTCAGGTGACTCAGTTGCTCTGAGATGTCTTGTAACAAATCAATCTTTCTCTTCCTGTTCTTTGTGCTATTCCATTTAAAGGGGGCTCCCCATATTTGGCACCGTTAAATAAATTCACTAAATGTCTCGTTGTGTCGGGCCAGTTTTGTCATTTCTTTGATTAAACTCCATGCCCTGAACTGAGTTCAGAAGCCCCGAGAGCCAGAGCTGACTGCACCCGTGAAAAAACACTCCGCATGTACATCTCCCCAAAACAGACGCCCTGGCGGTCTGCACCAACTGATGTAGTCTCAGTGCCAATTCATAAATCAGAACTTTTCTGGAATGTAGGTCATGTTAGGGCTTCAGTATCTGGGGCAGACTGCTTCATCCAAAGCACAGAGGCATCTTGCTAAACAACAGGAAAGAACTGAA
The DNA here is from genome assembly GCF_028564815.1 of Eubalaena glacialis. NCBI lineage: Eukaryota > Metazoa > Chordata > Mammalia > Artiodactyla > Balaenidae > Eubalaena > Eubalaena glacialis. Next base: position 26,417,504 of record NC_083718.1, read on the forward strand.
GGAAGTTGAAGCCTGGGGCTGATAAATAGCTCTTCCCTCTCCCCTCTGCCCCCCAGCCACAGGCTTTGAGCTTTCTGTGTCTCGGGAGGTGTCCCCAGTTTGGATGGGGATACTGGAAAACCACCCAGCTCTTGTTCTGAGTACTATTCATGATTTTGTTGGACTCTTGAATCCTGGGTTTGGCTATATTTAAGTTACCCCTACCTTATATATTTATATTTTAGAAATATATATATATTTCATACTTGGAGGTAGCGGTCTTATGTCTTCTGACTGTCTATCAAAATGTGTCAGGTATTTACTGAATTCCTACTATGTGCCTAGCACTCTTCTGGACCCTGTGACTGCATTAGGTAACTAGATAGACAAGGTCTTGCCCACATGGGTTTATCTATTTGTTCCATTCTCAAGTGGTTAGATCACAGTGTTTAGAGTAATGTCCATAACATGAGTTCTATTCTATGCAAACCCATAAGCATTACATAGAGAAAAGTTCCATTCATCACAACACCCCACATCCCTCATTCCAGCCACCTGGTTGGCAGGTTTGTGCCACTGATCTCAAGGATCTGGAGAAGTTAGGAGCGGCTCTGGATGGTTTGTCACCAGTCAGCCAACAGGTTTTCATTGAGCATCTTCTGTGTACCTTGCAGCATGTAGAAATCATTTCAGAAGATGCCTTGCTAGTGCTCTTTTCGTTAAAGCAGTATAATGCGTATGTTCTTTTTCGTCAGACAAGACGTCTTTTATATATACATATATATATATATATATATGTATGTAAAGCAAAGCAAGAAAATTTATTAAACATTCATTATATTGAGCATTGTTAACTGACAGAAAAATATTAGGTGTTGGAAATTAGACATTATAATGAGTATAATCTCAGTCCAAAAACTACAGTGTGCAAGAAGTAACACTTAAAACTTTTTCTCTCAAGCTGCCCAGTTTCTGGCTCAGATTCCTCTTTCCACTGGTGTGGTGGAAAACAGCCTCCCTCCCGAGGTCCTGGGGTGACCCCAGGACCAAGCCGTTGGGGGCTTGGGTCTTTCCACGGCTGTCTCTGCCGCAGGGCCGGCAGCTCTCTGCTGCTTCCTCGCCACACAGAGGACTCAGGAAACTCACGTGAAGTTGCGTGTGGCTCTATTTACCCATTTCCTACTCCTGGGGAAGTTGTGCTGCCAGGGTGTCAGCGCTACCAAGAATCGGGGCCCAGGCCCCTGTTCATTCAGACCTCCCGGCCCCCCTCATCCCCAGCGCCTCCACTGAGGCCCTGGGCAGAGTCTGCTCCCTGGGAGAAAAAGAAAGAGGAGGGTACAGATTACTGCCTCGAAATGTCATCCAGCCCCACAGTTCCTATCTGCCTAACCTGTAAAGGTTTACCAAACTTGTTGGCATAAATCATCTGTTTAATGCTCAGAGTGGCTCTGAGTTTGTTACTGTTTTCGCCGCCGTTCAGGTGCATGAACAGGCTTAGGTTACGCACTGTCACGCGAGCAGAAATCACAGGGACAGTAAAGGAGTTGGCAGTGACCTTTCTGCAGCTCAGGGCTTCTCAGGCTGTCCTGAGGGTTACGAAGCTACCTTCAATGTGTAGCGTTCACAAGCACAAAAGTTAGTGTGGTAAGTGGGCATCAGAAACATTCAGGTAAATGATATGCTTTGTTTTACTTATTTATTTGTATTTTTTTAAGAATTTAATTTTTTTGGAGGTTGGGTTTTACAAACTGTGTCCTTTTTACAGTATCTTCTTCTTTTTAAAAAATTTTCTATATCTTTTACTTTATCTCACTCCATACCACCAAATATTGTGATCTGCCTATGGATGGATAATAAGGGGAAGTGATTGGTGAATTACAAATTTGTGTTCTTAACTAAGGGCATAAAACTTCATTTATGACTAGGGTCTTCCCTGTTTCTGAAATGAGACCTGAGACACCTCGTGGAAGTATAACTCCTGCCCAAACGTGGAGGACAACCATGGTGGTGAGGAAGTAGCCAAAGCCCTGGGCTGTGAGCCCCGGGCTCCCAGATGCACCAGGAGAAAGTGTCTCTGCCGGAGGATGAGGACGAGGGAAGAACATTAATCCAAGGGGCCAACCCGGGAAGAAAGTAACCTTCCCGTGTCCCCTCTGACGAGCCAACACATCCACAACAGGAGTTTAGTAAGAAACCCTGACTGCCAGGTGCCCGTTTGTTGCTGTGCATCTTTACCCCAAGTTCCCAGCTCCCTCTCTCCTGACTCTGGTGCTTTCAGTTTGTTGGGCCAGTCTCTGGCTCTTGAAACACACAGGAGACATCTGGGGAAGAGTGTAAATAATGATAATCACAGGGTAGTTCCTAAAGTATAGGCTATGAAGCACTTAATAGTGTGGGCAGATTTTTCCTGGGTTTAGGATTGGGCTGCAATTTTCACTTTAAAATTGCTGCTTATACAACTTGGGAGACACAAGCGTAAAGGAAACGATTCTAACATTTTATTTTTTGTGTGAGGGAAAGAGCAGCCAGAAGAGGGTGAAAGAAAGATGATGAACCAACCAGAACAGACAAATCCTCTGGCTTCTTTTCCGTGCTTTACAACTAAACTATTTTCTAAGCATCTAAAGTGCTTAAATATGTGGGATTCTTCATTTTGTGTGAGCTTCTGAATGGAATATCAGATACTGAGTTTAATGTCTGTTTTTTTGAATGGTGGTAAAATATGCATAACGTAGACTTTACCATTTTACAGTATACAATTCTGTGGCATTAGGTACATTCACAGTGTTGTGCAACTATCACCACCTTCCAGCTCCAGAACTTTTTCTGCTTCTCAGACTGAAACTCTATACCCATTACACAGTAACTGCCTATCCCTCCGTCCCCCAGCCCCTGGCATCCACTCTCCTACTTCCTGCCTTTATGAATTTGACTACTCTAGGTCCCTCATATAAGTGGAATCATACTGCCTATTTTTGAACCAAATCTTAAAGTGTGATTTCTTTTTTTCAAGTTTTAGTACTGCTAATGTTTTATAAGTAGTGTATTTACTTGCATTATTTCCATACTCTCTGTTACAGAGAACCAGTAGAGTTCAGTGACTTAGAACAGGGATTCAGGTACTAAAGCACCTAGGTTCAAATCCTGACTGCCTCTTCTTAGTGATGCAGCTTTGGGCAAGTGGATGAACCTCTCTGTGCTCCAGTCTCCTCAGCTGTCACTTGGGGGTAAAAACTGTGCTCACCTCATAGGGGTGTAGTGAGGAGAAAACGAGTTAATAAGGGTGTGATGCTTCCAACTGTGTCTGGCACGTGATAGACGCTCAATAAATGTAAAGTGGCAGGAACAGCAGCCCAACTACCACCCAGTGTTATTAATAATTGGGACTCCGTTCACATCTTACAGTTATGGAGACTGAGCCTTGGTGGGTCACACATACTGAAGAGTAGCAGACCCGTGACTACCCCAGACCTCGTGACCACATTCTAGAGCCATGCTTGTTAAGCTCTTTGGCTTCCTTTGTTGAAACGTTTTGGAAGAACACGGTGTGACAACCAGCCTCCAACATGGCCCCCGATGATTCCTGCCTCCAGATGTTCACATCCTTGTGTAGAATCCCCTCCCACCTTGGACTGGAGTTGGTCTTTGTGACCAATAGAATATGGCATGACAGATGGTATGCCATTTCTGAGATTAGGTTGTTAAAGACCTTGGCTTCTGTTTTGGTCCTTCTCTTTCTTGGGTCCCTCGCTTGGGGAGAAGCCTCCCGCCTTCTTGTACCAGCCGTACGGAGAGGCCGCATTACGAGTAACTGAGCCTCAGGGAGCACCTGAGGCCTGCCTGCAACCGCGCGAGTGAGCTTGGGAGTGGACCCTCCAGCCTTCGTCCATCCTTGAATTGCCTGTGGTCCCTGCCGACAGCCTGACTGCAACCTCACGAGAAACCCTGCGCCGCAGCCCGCTAAGCCACATCCAGATTCCTGAGCCTCAAAACTGTGGAATGACGTTTGTTGCTTTAAGCTGCAGCAGTAGGTCACAAATACACATGGCCGTGCTCTCAATTTGCTTGTCTATAATGACATAACTTTTAAGTGTGATTCTACCCCTATTTCCTATTTTACTGTGGATGAGCTAAGACGTGAAGAATTTATTTCTGTGCTTGCCCTTGCTCACATAGATTGTAAGAATCTCGAAGGTAGAATATCCTCAGGACTCTGACATTCACAGCACCCGGTACATGCAAGGGACTCTGTAAATGGCGTGTTGAATTAATGAATTAATACATTTTGTCCACATAAAGAGAAAAAAGGCATTTCAGTTAAAGTATCTACTTATTTAAGTAGTTTTGTAAATACGAGAGGAATGTTTGATGCTCAGATCTGGGCACTTATCTGAATTTTCCTCTTGTTTGGATCCTTGATACATTTTAACAATATTTTCTTTTTCCTAATCTAACCTCAACTTATGATTATGACTTACTACCACGCTCTATGTTTGAGAAACTTAACAGTTTGTTTTAAACAGTAGCACTCGATTTGGAAAGGAGCTGCTATAAATACCAAAGAGGAAGCAATCACCTGTATGGGAAAGTCAAAGTATTCGTGTTCTAATATTGTCATAACAAGTTACCACTGACCCAATAGCTTTAAACACCACACATTTGTAATTTTATGGTTCTGTAGGTCAGAAGTTTGATACAAGTTACACTGGGCTAAAAATCAAGGTGTAGGCAGGGCTGGGTTCCTTTCTGGAGGCTCTAGGGGAGAATCTGCTTCCTTGCCTTTTCCAGCTTCTAAAGACCACTCTCATTCCTTAGATTATGGCCACATTCCTCCAGACCAAGGTGATCCATGCCAATGAAGAATCTGAGTTGCAGGAAAGCTCCCAGTCACTGAGGATGTGATGGAGTGTTGGATTAACAGATCTACTCCCGCTTTCTGTTGCATGTTTCCTTCCTGATTATAGCCATTTGAAACCATGTCAGATCCAGAGATTTCACATAAGGTCCAGTGACCTGGACCACACTGAATTAGGAATATGACTACGAGAGAGTTCTTCTCTCTTAACACTTCTGTCATTTAAATACAGCGAATGTAGGAGGAGCATCTCCCCACATAGGTAATACAGGATGATATTAGAACTTAGAGTTGTGATATTTACAGTTTACAGAAGAGGTGATAGTTTCGTTACATCTGTCAGAGATCACTGAATAGATGTCTTTCATTTGGCATATATAATATTTTATTTTTAAAAACTGCATTTTCATACCTTAAGGCAAGGTATCTGTAAGATTTGAGTTTTTTGCCTTTATTGTACATGTTAAGCTCTGATTAAGTTTAATAAGGTTGGAAAAGACTATAAACCACATCTATCACCACAACCCTATCACACCTAAATTGACCTGTAAGCTTGGGTTGGGGGGACACTTGTAATTGGAAATCGGCAGTGCAAGATAGAAAATGTTTCTCTTTGATTCCTTCAAGGCACAAGGCAAGGTGTCTAGAAGGCTAGGGCAGAAACCTTCGTCATTTTTTTCCCCTCTCCTGTATCCAGCTAACCAGTCACCTGGCATTTAATGAATCAGCAGTAATTTATTGCCTGCCTTCTGCAGGTCCAGCCCTGTACTGGCGTCGAACACACAAAATAAGCTAGATTTGTGCTATTTGCTGCACAGTTTGCCTGTAAGCAGATGATGCCTGGAGATGTCCTCAAGGAGCTCACCACCTACATTTAGGGGGAGATCAGCATGAGGAAAATTCACAGCGAAATTAGGGATAAAAGAGGAACAGTAAAGTGCTTGTGGGAGTACAGAGGAAGAGTGTTTCTCTTAAAGGCCTTGGGGCAACGGTCACATTTAAGTTGGGCCCTAAAAGATGCGGAGGAATTTTTAGGAGGAGAAGGGGGGCAGGGCACTCCAGGCTGCAGAAACCAGTCATCATAAGTGTTGTGAATTTTACGACAGGCACTAATTATGTAAATAGTCTAAGAAGTCATGGAATCATAAAGTTAGAAATGATCCAAGTGGTTCTATCTCACCACTCCCTTGCAGGTGATTCTGGATAAATTATAATGTTTGCAGTCTTAGTAATAGAAAAAGAACCTCAGACCAACTCAAATTATAAAAGGGAATTTATTGGTACACAGATCTCAAAAAATACAGAGTTAGCTCAGGTTTAGATATAGTTTGATAAAGGCTCTTGGTAGCAAAACAGCTGCTGAGTGTCAGGTCTCGTGTTGGCATACCCCACAATCTGGGAGAGGAAGTACTCCTCCTTCTCTCAAACAAAAGCCTTTGAGTTCATTCTGATGGGCCCCATTTAGGGCACATATGCAGCCTCCCTTCCAAACCAGCCTCTGTGGCCAGAGGAACACCATCTGCTGATTGGTTTAGGCTTCTTATTGCCTATCGCTGTGGCAAGGGGGCCAGGTGTCGGCTGATTGGATTGGGCCAACCAGGGCCCACAGTAAACTGAGGCTGGAGCCCCTTCCGTTGCATCCCACGCAGGAAGGGTGATGGTGGGGATAAGGGGAATGGATGCTGACAGAGGCCCCTGCAGCAGCCAGCGAGGGTGGCTACGTGTCAAGTGGGCCGAGGAGTCACTTGCTCATGAGAGATTAAGGGTGTCATTATTGAGCACCCACCTCAGGCCAACCGCAGTGCTTGGAAGTTTACCTAATTGTCTCTAATTTGTAACAAGAGTTTTTTGAGTTAAGTCTATTCCGTAATTTCCAGTTGAGAGAACAGACTCAGAGAGAGAAAATAACTTGACCACTACACGCCTACAAAACGGCTGAAGCAGGAGTGGAGCCAGCCGTGTGTGTTTGCAGGGATTGAGCTCTTTTCCGTATGTCATGATCCCCTAGGACATAGCTGCTACCACGTTGGGGAAGCTCTGGTTGTTAAGGCTGTGTGAGTGAGATTTGGTTTGGTTGGTCTGTTTAATAATGTAAAGCCAAACCTGCCTCCTGGTAACCCCTCTGCATTTATTCCAGTTCTGAGGTCCAGAGCAGTAGTTCTCAGGCCCAGCAGAGCGTTGGAGTCCTTTGGGGACAGCGTTATAGAAATACAGTTCCCTGGCCTCTATGCCAGCTCAACTGAATTAGAGTCTGGTGGTGAGACCTTGGAATTTTTTTATTTATTTTTTTAAGTTCCAGAGGTGATTCTCTGGCACAGACAGGTTTGGGAACCCCTACTTTGGAACACAACCAATTTCTTCTGTCTTCCATATCACATGTCTTCAAATATTAAGACTGCTGTCCCGTCTCTCATGGCCGTTTGCTTCAGGTTCTCATGTGGTGCTTCAGAGCTGGGGCTTTGGAATCAGAAAGACTGAGTTCAAATCCCCTCTCCATTGTTTCTAAGTCATATATTTGGGGCAAGTTTCTTATTATCCCTAAGCCTTAGTTTTCTTATTTGTAAAGTGGGAATAATAATGCAGCCGATATTTAAAAAATTTGTTTCAAGGAATAAGTTTAAAAAACACACGACATTTCTTAGCACAGTGCTGGCACACAGAAAGGGTTCAGTGGATATTACTAGTTATCAATAATTATTAAACGCTCCTGCTTCCTTCAGCTCTTTTTAATGATGTATTTTCAAGATCCCTATCTTTCACCCCTAATTTTCGGTGCATTCTAATTTTTCTCTTAAAATATGATCCCTTCCACTTTCTTTAGAAAGTGGGTAGCAGTGGGGGCGTCGAAGCTAGCACAAAATTCTAGATGTCTGACCACATCAGCAAACAGTAGCACTGTGACTTCCTGTGGTCTGAGTGCGAAATTTCTCTGCGTGCAAATATCCTCTGGGTATTAAACATCTGGGAATTTCCCATCCTTGCGTAAGTTCTCTTCTGTTGGGAAATTTATCAGTGGACGATTACAGGAACATCTGGATTCTTCAAGATTTTTTGGATACTCTTCTGCTTACTTTCAGGCCTCAGCTGTGTTTGGAGGCGTAATATGAGAGTTGGTTTCATCATAAAAGTGGGTTGTTTCCAAGGCTGCTGTGATCCACTTTCTCTAGTGTAGATCTGTCAGCATTTTCCTCTGCAGCTGCAGTGACGACTAATTCGACATGAGAATGAGGTGTCCTCTCCAGCAGAGTCACCTTACCCCACAACGTGTGCATTGACATTTACATAAAACGCAAGTGTGTTCATTTTAGTTCTGTTTATGTTTGTTCCTTGATCCTCAAATCCATGTTTGCTTGCTGTGCCCATCTGAACGGATTTTCTTTAAAATGCCCTTAAGGCAAGACCGTAACTGTTGGGCTTCCCTGGTGGCGCAGTGGTTGAGAATCCACCTGCCAAGGCAGGGGACGCAGGTTCGATCCCTGGTCCGGGAAGATCCCACATGCCGCAGAGCAACTGAGCCCGTGCGCCACAACTACTGAAGCCCACGTGCCGCAACTGCTGAGGCCCGCGCGCCTGGAGCCCGTGCTTTGCAGCGGGAGGCCACTGCAATGAGAAGCCCACGCACCGCAACTGGAGAAAACCCGCGCACAGCAACAAAGACCCAAGGCAGCCAAAAATAAATTAAAAAAAAAAAAAAAAAGACCGTAGCTGTTGAGAGTGGTTGGAGGTAGCACCCAGCTCACCCTCTCTGAGGGGTGCTCTGCTGCAGCCTTGCTGTGGGTGTGGGTGGTGCCTCACACTGAAGAGCTGGGCGTGGAGAGTGCAGAGTGTCCGTTCTTCTTTGATGGTGCACGTTCTTCTTTGATGGTGCACGTTCTTCTTTGATGGTGCACGTTCTTCTTTGATGGTGCACGTTCTTCTTTGATGGTGCACGTTCTTCTCTGATGGTGCACGGTTGGGCTCTTCAGGGCAGTAAAGCCTTCCCTGAAGACCATGAACGTGCCCAGAGGCTACCGGTTTCAGTCAGTTAATTGGGGCATTTACAACTGGCCTTAAAATTTCTTGTAATTTTATTTCTGGCCTCATAATAGTGTGAAAGCAGTTGGGCTTCCTGAGGGGCTGTGTGGGTAGTCTGTCGTACTCTGCCCAGCTGCAGGAGTAACAGCCCAGTTTCATACAGCCCACATGTAATCTGAGGTGGCTGTCTTTGATTCAGATGTCAGAAAACAAACTCAGGTACTTACAGAAAATGGAAAATTCCCAGGTACCAGCTTCCCTTAGCTCCCCTCATTCTTCTAATGACTAGAGGAGAAAAACTCCTGTAATGAGAGAAACTCTTCAAAAAATCTTTCAGCAGACTCCTAACCATCCCCAAATCCAGTTTCAGTGTCTCCTTCCCCAGTTCCTTGAAGAAATGAAGTGAACAAGAATCAACGCATTGAGATTGAGGTGAAATAAATGCAAGACGTTGGTGGTCTAAAATTTAGTATTTCAGTGGCTCTGCCAGAGGAACATGTCCCCTTGTTCAGGGTCATTGATATGTTAGTTAAAATTTATTTTTAGTAAAGATCATACTTTGAGCCTGGTATTACCCTCAGCAGTGGAGCTTGAAAGATTTACTTCTGAGAACCCTACAGTCTGGTGCAGTGTTAGTCTTAAGAACAGATCATTGCTTTAGTGGAAGGCAGGTGCCACGTGGAAAGGGAGCAAGAAAGGGACCTAAATCCAAGAGGACTGGGGAATAAGTCCTGTGGAATAAGTAAATTTTCTTAACATTGTAAAAACAGTTTATATGGACCATGCACATTTTCCCATAGTACCTGGATTTTTGTTATAGGGGATATGAATTAAATATGAAATAAGTGGGCTTAGGAGGGAGTTAAATTTTAAAAATTTGTTATATTGAGATTTCTTTGATACAGTATTTAACTTAAAATTATACTTTAATTGTTATGTCAGGTCAGCCTTCGGAATGATATTTTGATTGTTTCGTATTTCATCAGAAACTGAGACAAAAAATGCCACTTTTATTTAAATCTAAATGTGATCCTATCATAACAGTAATTAAAACTTCCAGTGCCTTCAAAGATGGTAATTCAGTATTACCCAAAAAATTTTAAGGGAGAATATGCCTGGTTTAGGAGAGAGTCACAGCTCTGTAGACCTCCCGAAAAGAAGACACCACAGTGCTTAGGGTCCCAGTGACCGTGAATTTTGCCCCAAATCCCTGAAGGCAGGACTGGGAGAGTCTTCCACCCAAGCCTGCCTTGAAGACGTGCATGGAAGCAAGAGTTCTTTGAGTGAGAGGAAAAAAATAGAAAGAGGAAAATAATATCAAAATCTTCCCTTATGGAACAAGTTCCATGTGGTCATTTTCCAAGTTAAAGGACCCTTTCTTACTTTAAATCTAACCATGAACAATTTTATTGGAGCCAGAACTTGCACATGCTTTTAATATTAACGCTAAAGGATCTTGCTCAGAAATGTCTGATTTTTCTGTTTCTTTCTTTGCTTTTGTTATGGCAGGTTAAATTGGGCTTTTTCTTTCAGATCTGAGAGTCTTTTTTTTTTTTTTTTTTCCCTCAGTACCTTGAGCGTTTGTTGTTTATAAATGTTTGGCTTCTGACAGCTGTTTTGGGTTCAACTGTGTAAGGGAACCCTTAAATTTGAACTGCTTTGCAAGTGTTTATTCCCTTAAAACATTTCTAATGTAAATGTATATATATAGAAAAAGGGTTTTGAAAGGTTCTTCGTAGTTAGGTTTAATCTGTCCTGACAGGCCAGCATTATCGAATTCTTGTAATCATTGCATCCTGGTTGTTTGTCCAGCCTGGGCTCCCAGAGGGCTTCTAGGTACTTAGTTAACCAAGGGACATCCAGTTGCTGCACCAAGATACTCATGGTTTGCCCCCTCCAAGGGGACAGAGCCTCTGGACACTGGCCTGGCCCTGTAGGCATCCCACTAGTACTTGGTGTGTTGTTGCTACTACCTGTCATAGAATCTCAACATTTATTTGGCTTAAGTGTTCATTCTATACTCAAAGGTTTATGGAGTACCTGCTATAAACCAGGTATTCAAAGCATCAGAGATAGAGGTCTGTGTCGGACAGGCAAGGTTTCTGTCCTATTAGAGCTTAAATTTTAGTATAATCACAGCAGGATGGTTCAGATTAGAGGTTGGCAGACTTTTCTGTAAAGAGCCAGGCAGTAAATATTTTAGGCTTTCTGGGCCTTCCTAGGCTTTCTGGTCTTTGTTATAACTATTCTACTCTGTCCTTGAACAAGCAGCCATAGACAATATGTAAGTGAATGGGCAGGGCTGAGTATCAATAAAACTTTATAACAGGTGGCTGGTGTATCATGGGCTGTTTGTCCAGATAATGCCCACGATCTGGTGGGACAACATCCATATCACACAGTCTGGACTAGGTTTTTGTTCTCCAGACTGTAAGGCATCTCTCCAATCAGCATCAGGCAGCCATAGAGAGTAAGTGCATTTCTCAGCATTTGCTGATTATTGCAAAATTACTGACTGCTGCATTTGTCATGTTTTTGAAATTGTTTTCTCTGCCTTGGATTTAATAGGTTTTCCCAGAGTCCTCAGTTAGGAAGAAGCACCCTGATTTGTTCTACATGTTATGTGTGTGCGGTGAGCAGAAAGGAAATAGGCAAACTCAGCTCCAAGCACTGAACTTGGAAGGAAGCATTTAATTCTGGCTCCCTTTCCAGCTTGGTAGAGCGGAGAGACCCAGCCACAGACATCCCTCCTGCAGAAGGACTTCCATTTACTCTGTGCGTAACCTTTTCGCTGATGCCAGACACTGTGGATGATACCAAACTCAGGTTTTGCCCTCAAGGAGTTCACAATCACAGAGGTCAAAGAGATGAAGTAAATTCCTGCCGCCCTTCCCCAGCTGTGTTTGACTGTCTATCACATACATGCAAGGAAGGTGAAAATGCCCGAGACACAGGCCCTGTCCTAGACAAGTTCACAATAAAGCAAACAGAAAATAATGCACAGCAAAATGCAGTCAAATGATCCAGCCTGTGATAGAAAGTGCACTGCTTGCGCACAGGAATGAAGACCCAACACAGCCCCAAAAATAAATAAATAAATAAATAAATAATTTTTTAAAAAAACAAAAAACCTTGTCTTATTGTTAAAAAAAAAAAAAAAAGAGAAAGTGCTCTGCTTGGATCGCTGAGTTTTCCTTCCTCTGTGTCATTCAGAAGGCTGCCCAGTGTGCCCTGTGTACTCATTGGTGAGGCACGTTATATCATCCCCATTTAGTACAGATGAGGAAACTCAGGCGCAGAGCGCCCGAACCCCACAGCTGGTGAGCGGCAGGGCTAGCACATGAGCCTAGGCAGCCTGAACCCATGCTTCTAACCTCCAAACCCTGAAAGATAATTCTGCTCTTTACAAGTACATATGCTGATTTGTAACATCCGGAGACTGAATATTTTGGCCGGAAAAAAAAAAAAAGTTTTATAATAGCGTTTTTGTTTTTCAGCAGAAATGTGACTAACCCCTGGATAGTGAGCACTGAATTAGAGGCAGTCTGGCTGCTGGGGCTTGGATCCAGCCCACAGATGTGTTGTTTGGCCGACACAGGTTTTTTAGACATCTGAATTTGGACACTGTATTAGTTTCCTGCAGCTGCAAAGCAAAATACAAAAACAAAAACAAAGTACCACAAACTGGGTGGCTTAAAACAACAGAAGCTTATTTTCTCACAGCTCTGGAGAACAGAAGTCTGAAATCACGGTGTCAGCAGAGTTAGCCCCTTCTAAGCGTTCTGAGGGGGAGGCTGGCCCACTCCTCTCTCTCTTGGTGACGGCGGGCCATCCTTAGTGCTTCTTGGCTTGTGGATGCATCTGTCTAACCTCTGCCCCCATCTGCATGTGGAGTTCTCCCTGCATCTCTCTTCATATATCCTTCTTACAAGGCTCACCTTTCGTATTGCATTAGGGCTCCCTGACTCCAGTGTGACCTCATCTTAACTAATCCCACCCACAGTGACCCTGTTTCCAAAGAAAGCCACATTCTGAGGTCCTGGTGGCTGAGGCTTCGCCATATCTTTTTTGAGGGGGACATAATTCCACCCATAACAGACACCTTTAGACAGGACAGCACTTCCCTCTTCACCCCCGCTTCACTCACATTCATTTACTCTAGAACAGATTCACAAATATCTGTTGCTTCTGGCCTCCTTGGTCATTTGAGTTGACTGTACCTGCCCTCAAGATGTTTCTGTTTGGTGGTATGGTGGTGGTTACAGAGAAGGGTTGAATGCCAAACCTTCAGTCATCTAGATTTCCTTCAACAGGAAGCTGAGTTTATTCTTTTCACCAAGGACCATTTCCACCCTCTCATGGAGCAGAAAGGCACATTCCATAAAAGGGAGCCCTAGTTTATTACAGTGGCCATCTACTTTAAAAATACATACCCATTGTGAGAGGATGGGTATTTCGGATTAGGCTGTACTGCCCTGAATTTGTAGTCCCTTTCCCAGGTGTTTGCCAGGAGAGAGTTTTGTGTGTTTTTTTAATTGAAGTATAGTTGATTTAAAATGTTGTGTTTCTGCTGTACAGCAAAGTGAATCAGTTATACCTATACATATATCCACTCTTTTTTAGATTCTTTTCCCAAATAGATCATTACAGGGTATTGAGAAGAGTTCAAATGGCACAAAATGAACTTATTTACCAAACAGAAATAGAGAGAGTTCTTTATGAATGTGGTGGAAAGGACTTTTCAGCCCCGAGCACCGTAATTTGGTTTTAGCAGAAGTTGGAGGCAACAGGAGGAAATGGGAGAGGAGGCTGGGAGGGAGGAGCAGAGGGGCAGTGCGGGGGGCAGTGCTGATGAGACACAACAAAGACTCTTGGAGGGTCAGGCCACGCTGACTTTCCCCGCACGGCTTGTGGTGGACCAGCCACGCTGTGAAATGCTGGATGTGCCCAACAGTGGGGGATTCAGGCTTTTTAAATCGTTCTCCCTTCCCTTCCCCACACCTAAATTTTTTCCAGTAAATATGATTCCTACAGACGTAGAGAACAAACGTATGGACACCAAGGGGGGAAAGCAGCGGGGGCGGTGGGGGGGGGGTGGTGTGATGAATTGGGCGATTGGGATTGACATGTATACACTGATGTGTATAAAATGGATGACTAGTAAGAACCTGCTGTATTAAAAAGATAAAATAATATTCAAAAATTTAAAAAAAAAAAGATGATTCCTACTTACTCTGGAGTAGAATGCCACACTCCATAAAATGGCTCTTTAATTTTGAAACGCAAAGAATACCTGTAGGGTCAAATCAACTCTGTAAGTGACTAAAATGATAAATGGTGACTGTGGTACTTATTTTTTATAGGAACACGTAGGCAACTTTTAGTTTATTGCCATTCTGGTTCACTTCTGCTAACTTTTAATTTGCTGGCACAAATTAAAGTTTTGAGCACCTACCATTATATTGGATACCATGAGAGACATGAAGATGGATAAAATATGGTTCTTGCCCTAGAGGAGCTTATAAATAGTAGGGGAGAGACAGTGCATGCCAACATAAATAATAGAATTGGGAGTGGGTAAGGGAACATAAAAGGTACCCAATTGCTCTGGTTGTTCAGACTTAGAAGACTTTACTTCATTGTTCATTGAACCAGTGTTTATAGAGCTCCACAGTGAGCCAGCCCCACTGCTTATACAGGGGGTTTACATGCTGTAGTCATGCTGAGCACGCAGTCTGAGGCAAGGCTGCCTGGGCTTATGCTTGGCTCTGCTTCTCACTGGCTATGTGACCTGAGGGAGGTGCTTAACTTCTCTTTGCCTCAGGTTTCTTCGTCTGTAAAATGGGGATAATATTAGTGTTTGCTTACCTCATAGGGTTTTGGCGACGATTGAATGAGCACGTACATAGAGACTGAGAGCAAGCCTATGCTATAAAGTAGCAGGATCCCTGCCTTGCTGGCGCTTCCCTTCAGAGATGCTAATAACAAGCAACAAAGAAATAAAGGCATTATTACAAATTGTGGTAAATGGAAGCCAATGAAAGAAAATATTATCATGCAATAGAGAGAATATTAAAGAGGGAACTACTTTAGATTTCGTGGTCAGGGATGGACTCCTACACGGGTGGCATTTGAGCTGCCGTGAGGGAGTGAGCCTGAAGAAGAGGAGGAGGAGAGGCCTGAGCTCTGGGTAGCAGGCAGGTCTGATCTAGCAGAGCCTCATAGGCCATGTGAAGAAGTTTAGATTTTATTCCAAAGCAGTAGGAAGCCATCGAAAGGTTTGAAATACATACAGAATGGATCCAAGAAGTCAAGAGTATAAGCTGAGTTCAAGGCTGTTACAGTCAGAGGAGATAGAGGATGGCGTTAACTAGGAGGTTGGCATGGGCGACGGAAAGAAGTGAATAAATGCAAGATACTTTCGCGAGGCAGAATTGTCAAGACTCGGATGGGCTGGATGCCACGGGTAAGAGAGAGAAAGGGGAAGGTATTAAAATCCCTGTCAGGTTTCTGGGGTAACATTTGGGCTGAAGAGATGGGAATGAGGCAGGAATAGGTTTGGGGGGTAGAACTTGGTGATGTTAAATTTGAAAAACGTGCTTTAAAAAGAGACTTATGCTCATTGAAAAACAATTTTAGAATACACGAGAGTCAGAGCTCAGGCACTCACAGTGGAAGAGGTGGCTTTGAGAGATGTGTGGGCCATGAGGAGAGGAGGACACCTGAACAAAGAGTGGCGCCTGTTAGCAAAAGCCAGCATCTGGAGGGAGGGGCATGAGATTAGTGTGGAATGTGACCGAAACTGTTCAAAGATCTATAAGCACAGGTACTGATGATGATGATTTTGTTAAGATGCCAAAGTCTATTTTGCAGGATGACTCTCAAGTGAAAAACTATTCTGAAATTGAATTAATTTGACATCCAGAAAGTTCTATAGTATTTAAAATTTACATTTCTGGGCACTTAGTTTCAGAATGATTTGGTAAGAAATAGGTCTGTAGCCAACTCTGTGAACCAAAGAAGGACTAATATAAGTATAGTTCCTTGTGCAGATCAAAGGATGTTATTGAGGGAAGTATTCCTTAGCCATGGCTCACTGGGACAATTGTCCTTGCGTCGGAATGGCACCATGCTACTTGGACAGTGTCTGGTTACATGAGCAGCTGATGGGTGGAATGTGGCTCTTTTTACTGAGAAAATAAACATGAGTCTGGCATTTTTGTTCTCTGTCTCTTGCCCTCACGAAGTGAGTACTTGTTGCCCCGCTCCTTTCCCCTTCCAGATGTATACAATAAGCTATTTATCTTCACCTGGTTTTGTTTGGATAAAACTCTTGTGAAAGTAGAGGGAGGAGCTAATGTCTATTCCTCCATCATTTAGCAAACACTTGGTGCCCAGTTGGTGTTTAATGGATATTTGTAGATTGCGTGAATACCCTGTGCACAACACAGACACCCCCAGTTATATGGCCTCCTGAAATTCCTTCTAGTGTCTGCAGACTTTCCTGCTGTAACCTCAAAAACATGATGATCACCCCAGCAAAAGCAGCAAAGAACATAGCTTTTTATCACAGTGCTGTGCACTTTGAAAACAACTTAAAGCTCTTTCCTCTACAGGTGGAAGTTTTGTCTTTGTTTTTCCCCAAGGCTTCCTCATCTCATAACTCTTCCTTCCCGTAACTGAGGGCAGCAGTGGGGTCTGCGGCCGTGGAGCCACGCAACCTGTGTGGGCAGTGAGGTGCTTTGCGTGGTAGTCAAGGCAGTAGTGGTGTCATCATTTATCTATTGAGTGCCTGCTTTGTGCCAGGCATTGTGATAGGTGGTAATACTCTGTTGGTTAACATAAAGCCAGGCTCCTGTAACAAAGGGACGCAGCAATAATTGAGCAGCTCGAAGGAGATAGGACGCTTGTTTGTTTCTCACCAGTAGATGGCTGGGGCTCTGCTCCGGGTTCCTTCCATGGTGTTTCTCCACCATCCCTTAGGGGCTTGTCGTAGGTTCTATCCACCAAGAAGGAGAAAAGAGAGCACAGAGGGGCCAGCCCACAGTCTCGAGGCTTAGACCCAGCAGTAGCTCCCCAAGCTTTCACTTACGTTCCCCTGGGGAGAAGCTTAGCCACGTGACCGAGCCTGGCCCTGGAAACTTAGTTCGGTCCTGAGCCTGGGAACAGGAGGGAACAGATGTTGGTGAACAACACAGCCTGCAGTGTAAGCATCATTCTGTACGTCGTGCAGATGAGGAAACTGAACTTTGAGAGGTTAGCTAACCTGTTTGCTTGAGATCACCAGCTTGTAAGGGGGAGGGCGCAGATCCTGTTAGATTCCAAAATCTGTGCTCTTCTCACCATCCCATCGCCATCCAACACTTCGTCCTTGTCCTCGAACCCTTCAGAGTTGACAGTAGAGCTTCATGTACATTAACTCGCTTATGGCTTCAGAAGCATGTCTCCAAGCAGACTTACCCAGCAGCTGAAGTGCCCATGACCTAGTAGTGGAATGAAAATACAGCATAATCCTAATGAATCGAAATCTGATTTCCTTGACCTCTGCTTTCAGGAGATAGAGGTGAGGACAAGAAAGCGATCTGATATCAGGACTTATTAAGATGTTCGAGGACATGGCCTGGGGTCAGAATACATTCAGATCAGTGCCCCCTGCTCACTTGGGTCTGTTGAAGTGAGGGGTCAGTGGTGCCCCGAGGCCCCGTGAGACCAGCAGTCATCAGGGCAAGGGGTTCAGTGGTCGGAGGTGACCACACGGAGAGGACAGCACATGGCTCACTTCAGCTGGGCTTTGGAGTCTGAATCTCTTTTAGTCACTTACCAGCTATGTCACCTTGGACAGGTTTCTTAATCTTCCCAAGCTTGAGATTTCTCCTCTGAAAAGTGGGATTAGTGAAACCTATTCCACAGCATCGTTTTAAGTATCACGGATTGTGTAAGCCAAGGGCCTACCACAAAGTAGCTTCAGGTTTTCCCTCAGGAAGGATAATGCATTCTAATCAGACTAGAGTGTGTGTTCTGTTAATAGATTGTAATAAACTAAAATAGTGCAATAGCCAGTTTGGGGTGCAACTAGGTATTCAAATGAAACATTGACATTTTTATATGTTGTTTTAATAGTTCTTATGATAAATGCCAACAAAATAATACTTTTCAGAGACACTTGGTTTTTACACACACTTTGAGAGGTAATAAAATCTCCCATTAATGCTAATAGCGTTCTGACGGAGTGAAGACTTAGTGGTGTGATGAAAAGTAAGTGACCTTGCTCTTTTCTTAATGTAGTCTGAATTTTAAAACAACACAGAGGAATGCTCTTGGTATTTATTCAGGGATTTGTGTGTGCATTTGATAGGTACCATTTATCTCCAGCAGAGGAATCCATACTTCCGGCCTTTTTCCCTCCTCAGTTAGTTCGGATTTCCTCAAAAACCCTTTGCCCTGTGAAGAGGTGTATGCTATTAAGTAAATGAACGGAGTACGTTTCTGGGTTCGTGCTGACTGATTTACAACAGGATGGCAAATTCAGCAGGGAGGACAGGGTCAGGCAGATACCCTGACTGAGAAGCTCAGCTGATTCAGACGAGAGAGCTTTGCTTGTGCTTTTCCCCGACTCTAGTAGAGAGAGGTCTTGGCTGAGGCCTTGAAAGCGTGTGTACTGTAAGCTCTGGCAGAATATTCCCATCATTACTGTTGGAAGAAGTGGTTGCAGTTGTTACGTTGTTGCTATGTTTTATGTTCTGTCTACTGAAATCATTAATTAATTACTGAGATGAATTTTCACAGTGACCCTGTGTTAGTTTTAATTCATCCAAGGCTCTCAATTTATTAGTTGAAATAAATTCTGCAGATTTATTTTTATTTTATCTTGCCTCCCCTTCTGACTTAATGAAGAGACTTCACAAGTACTTATATTTTGGGAGAAATAGATCAGTTTTCATAGTACTACCAGGGTAACACATTATTAACTGAGAAAACAATCAGAATTGCATGCTTTTTAGAGGTTGCTTTCACAGGACACAGTAGCAATCCCTGAAGTCTGGAAGTCTCAGGAGTTTTCGAATGTAGAATATTGTCAGCTTCCCTCGTGATCAGGGATGCGGAGAGGGAACGTTTCCTCAACAGTCTGTGGAGGCATCTTCCACTAGCCCTTGGAACTAAGCCTCCATTAGTGACTAGCAAGAGAAAGAGACCTGAAAAGGCGCAAAGTAGCAACATAGGAGGGACACGGGCAGCACAGAATTATTCACTGGAATATGGGAAACGCGTGTTTTGTGTCTACCATCTCCACTTGTGACATAGATATCATTATGTCTGTTCTATAGTGGAGAAGGCTCAGTTTCAGAAAGGTTGAATAACTTAAACAAGGTCACGAGATTAAAAGATGTCAGAGCCAGGGTGTAAACCCACATGTATCTGACTTCAAAATCGAGTACCTTCTGCTTTGCCTCAGAGTGGTTTGTGTAACATGTATTGGTAACAAAATTTATTTGGCCTTGAATTTCTTTCACCCTCTGTTTTAGATAGTGTCCTTTTTCAACGTAGTACAAATTCTGAATGATTTTGTTAAAATGAAAAGTTTTAACCATTCCTTCTTAAAAAAAGAGTGGGGGCCTTGAAGGATGATTGCCATTTCAATTGTCTGATGAAGGGCATTTCAGGAAGATGACACAGCACGGGCAAAGGCGCGGAGGTGAGAAAGTTGCAGGCTTAGGGAATAAAGAGTAGCTCATTTTGAGGAGATCTGAGTGTATCAGTAGGTGAGGCTTTTAGGCCAGGAGCTGGGAAGCAGAAGGGGGCCGTTTCTGAAGGGAGGATTAACGCGCTCAGAACTGTGTTCTAAGATTGTTCTGACAGCAGTGTGCAGATTGGAGTAGTGTTGAAATAAACTGAGGGAGAAGTGACACTATCCGTAGAAGCTGTTACGGAGCTAGAGAAATCTGGGTTTTCATTTATCGAGTTCAGGGAACATTAACTTTGTCACAGATGTTTCGCAGAGGTATGAATAAATACTGCACTATACTGGTCCAGGATGCAAGGTTTGGGGGAAGTTAAGAAACACCCTTAAGCCACAAGGTAGATGCTTAAAAATTTAACATTCCCTCGAAGTGGTGCATAAGCAGTGGAAATACGAAGACGTTAATTCATGCCACTCTTCCTGCCTGTTGCCTTACACCAACCATCTCATTGAAACTTGATTTCTCCTTATGGCTATTTGGGTAAATTAGTCACAAATGGAATTATTCAAGGAATGATGCGTTTACTTTGCATTTAATGCTCTGTCGTTACTGCTCTGTTTAGGTCTTTGATCTCTGTTGCTTTAATTAAGAAGAAATTCTTGAATTATGCCTGTCCCTGATCTGAGGGCCCCAGGAAGTCTGTGTCACACAGTAAGCAGCCCAGTGGTGGGCCCTCCAGATGAACTAAGTCTGTGTTACAGATGCTTCATTTTTTATGGCCCAACACCCATCGTAGTAGGTACATATACATACCAGATGTGGTGACAGGCCAACCTATTTTGCTTCTCAGACTGAAACAATTCACAGTACAACAGATTTTCAGGGACAAGCCCAGGTTTCCATAAATGCTGCTATGCTATTGACTTTTCCCAGACAGCTTGTTCATAATCACTCAACAGGTATTGATCACCAGCTATGTGCCTGGCATTATCTTAGGAGCTGATGGAGGAAGTTCCACATATGAAAATGGTATTTGGAATTTTGAACTTTTTTCCAGTTCATTTATTTGGCAACTTATTCATAATTAAAAAAAAAAAAAGACTTTCAGAAACATTTAGTCATATTTGAAATGGGTATCTTCCTAACAGACAATGAAATATATAAAAAGCTATAATAATACAGAGAATATAGTACTAGAATATCATATAAGATTAAGAATTATAATGGGATAAAGACCTTTCAGCCTCTCTCTTCTCTCAAAAATCATCCATCACCCGACAATGATGGGAAGAGAGAGGAGTAGAATTGATGAGACCAGCAGTCACCTACAACACTGGTCCACCAACAGCGAAGACAGAAGGCCATCGGAGGTCTGATGGCTGCACTCACAGGGTAGGGCTCGGCGAGATCTAAGTGCTTACAGCAATGGCTGCCAAAGAGAAGCAAGCAGATTTCCTGCAGAACTCTGGAAAGGCTCAGAAATTAAAGAAGCCAGGTACTGAGGAGGATGGGTTGATGTGGGAGCTTGAAGGAGAAGGAGTGTTTGAGAGACTGCATAAAATCCTCCCCTCTACTCCCTACAACCAGGGGCAGCGCCCCGTCATATGCAGTTACGGATTCTGGAGCGAGCCCCAGACCTCAGGCGCAGCAGAGGTTGAGGGTGAGGAGGATATAGGGGTGTTGGCTTATCTAAAAGTCTGTCTCCCCAAGGGCCAGATCTTTAGCAGCCAGAGCTAAGCAGATTTTTTTTTTAATCTATGCCTAGAAAAAAGCTTAGAAGAAAATAATCCATAATTGTAGTCCTAGTTGGAAAACTCTTGGTGATTTTTCTTTTTTCCTCTGTTTTTCACATTTTAGTATGTATATGTTATTTTCTTGCTAAAAATAGCTAAATAATGCAGGAAAGTAATCATTGTGATGAAGAAGAAGAAAGAAGGAGGAAAATGGTTGTCAAGGCTTAGTGAATATGCTCCTGAAAATCACCTTTTTTAAACAAACTTTATTTTTTAGAGCAGTTTTAGGTTCATGGCAAAATTGTACAGAAAGTGCAGAGGGTTCCCCACACAAGCACAACCTCACTACTGACAGCCCCTCTGCAGTGGTACGTTTGTTACCGTCAGTGAACCTGTACTGACACATCCTTAGCATTCACTCTTGGTGTTGTGCATTCTATGGGTTTGGACAGATGTTTAATGGCATGTATCAACCATTATAGTATCATACAGAGTATATTCACTGCCCTAAAAACCCTACGTGTTCTGCCTATTCATCCTTCCCTCCCCATTAACCCCTGGCAACACTGATCTTTTTACTGTCTCCGTAGTTCTGCCTTTTCCAGAATGTCATATAGTTGGAATCATCATGTTGCCTTTTCAAATCAGCTTCGTCGCTTAGTAAATAATATGCATTTAACTTTCCCCCATGTCTTTCATGGCTTGGTAGCTCATTTCTTTTGAGCACTGAATATTTTATTGTCTGGATGTACCACAGTTTGTTTATCTACTCACCTACTGAAAGGCATCTTGGTTGCTTCCAGGTTTTGGCAGTTATAAAAAAAGCTGAATTTTATATGATACTTTTTTCTCTCTTTTCTTAGCATATCAATTATATGTCTTTTAAAACTTTTTTTTTAGTGGTTGCCCTAGAGTTTGCAATATATATTTAACAACTAATCCAAGTCCACTTTCAAATAACTCTATACCACTTCATGGATAGTATGAGTACCTTATAATAACAAAATAATCCTGATTTCTCCTTCCTGTTCTTTGTGTAATTGCTGTCATTCACATCACTTATATATAAGCATACATAATTGACATTGTTGTTATTATTTTGAACAAACTTTTGTTTGTTAAATCAATTAAAAATAAGAAAGATAAAAGTTTTATTTTACCTTCACTTGTTGCTCTCCCTTTTTTTATGTAGATCCGATTTTCTGACCTACATCATTTTCCTTTTCTCTGAAGACTCTTTCAACATTTTTTGCAAGATGGGTCTACTGGAAACACACTCCCTAAATTTTTCTTTGTCTGAGAAAGCCTAGGTTGGTGATTTCTTTTTTCTATCAATATTTTAAATATTTCAACTCCACTGTCTTGCTTGCATGGTTTCTGAGGAGAAGTCAGATGAATTCTTTTCCTATTCCTCTATAGGTAAGGTTCTTTTTTCTTCTGGCTCTTTCAAGATTTTTTCTTTCTCTTTGATTTTCTCAAGCTTAGATATGGTATGTTTAGGAGTAGTTTTTTGGGCATTTATCCTGGTTGGGGCTCTTTGAGCTTCTGGAGGTGTGGTTTGATGTTTGACATTAATTTGGGGAAAATTCTCATTCATTATTGCTTCAAGTATTGATTGCTTCTGTTTCTTTCTCTCTTCTCCTTCTGGTGTTCCCATTACACATTTGTTACACCTTTTATGGTTGCCCCACAATTCTTGGATATTCTGTTCTTTTTTGTTTTCCTTTGCTTTTCCATTTTGGGAGTTTCTATTGTCATATCCTCAAGTTCAGAGATTTTTTTTTTTCCTTAGCTGTGTCCATCAAAGGCATTCTTCATTTTTGTTACATTGTGTTTCATCTCTAGCATTACTTTTTGACTCTTTCTTAGAATTTCCATCTCTCTGCTTACATTATCCATCTATTCTAACATGTTGTCTACTTTTTCCATTAAAGCCCTTTGCATATTAATCAATATTTTAAAATTCCTTGTCTGATAATTCCAATATAGCTACCATACCTGATTCTGGTTCTCATGCTTGTTCAGTCTGTTCAAACTGTGTTTTTCGCTTTTGATTATGCCTTGTCATTTTTTGTTGAAAGGCAGACATGATGTAGAGGATAAAAGGAACTGCTGTAAATAGGCCTTTCATAAGGTGTGAGGGACTGGGAAGCATTCTGTAGCCCTGTGGTTAGGTCTCAGTCTTTGGGTGAGCATGTACCCTGGGCTGTGGACTTCACAGTGCTTCTCAGTTTTATCCCCCCTCCCAGGTAGGACAAAATGGCTAAAGTGTTCAGCCAAGATGGAGTAGGCTATTTCCCTTCCCCAGGGCATTTAGGCTCTGATAAAACTCCAGCAAGGGTAGGCTGTGGTAAATAGCTTCTCCCAAGGCCAGGCCTTGTGAAGAACAGAATTCCGTGGTGTTTTTCAAAATGGTTCCTTTTCCCCTTCCTCTGCCAGAAGCACGAAAGGATTTTTCTCCAGTATTCACTGTGAGGACCTGATAGAACTCTTGGAGGTAAAACTCACAAAGGTATGGGGCCCCCTGTCACTGGGTCCCCTGGAGTTTTTCAGTCTCAGATTTGTCCACACTGAGCCTCCAGCAGTTTGTCAATTACGGTTTAGGTTTTCCTGTGCCAGTACTGGTTCCCGTGGAGGTTTCTGCTTCCTGTAGGTTGTGATTCTCCGCAACTCTCTCTCCAGTTTTGGGGCAGCAGTCTGCCCTGTGACCTCACTTCTCTGACAGTTTTGAGAAGAATCATTGATTTTTCATTTGTTCAGCTTTTTACTTGTTGTTAGGATGGAGTGGCGACCTCTAAGCTCCTTACATGCTGGGCCAGAAACTGGAAGTCTCATCCTGTTTTTAAAACAGGGCTTTGTGAAAAACTGAAAGCATTTCCACTAAGATCAGGAAGAGGACAAGGATGCCCACTCTCACCACTGTTATTCAACATAGTTTTGAAAGACCTAGCCACGGCAATCAGAGAAGAAAAAGAAATAAAAAGAATACAAATTGGAAAAGAAGAAGTAAAACTGTCACTGTTTGCAGACGACATGATACTATACATAGAAAATCCTGAAGATGCCACCAGAAAACTACTAGAACTAATCAATGAATTTGGTAAAGTTGCAGGATACAAAGTTAATGCACAGAAATCTCTGGCATTCCTATACACTAACAATGAAAACTCAGAAAGAGAAATTAAGGGAGCGATCCCATTTCCCATTGCAACAAAAAGAATAAAATACCTAGAAGTAAACCTACGCAAGGAGGCAAAAGACTTGTACTCAGAAAACTATAAAACACTGATGAAAGAAATCAAAGATGACATAAACAGGTGGAGAAATATACCATGTTCTTGGAGTGCAAGAATCAATATTGTGAAAATGACTATACTACCCAAAGCAACCTACAGATTCATTGCAATCCCTATCAAACTGCCAATGGCATTCTTCACAGAATTAGAACAAAAAATTTTACAATTTGTATGGAAGGACAAAAGACCCTGAATAGCCAAAACAATCTTGAGAAAGAAAAATGGAGCTGGAAGAATCAGGCTCCCTGACTTCAAAATACACTACAAAACTACAGTAATCAAGAGAGTATGGTACTGGCACAAAAAGAGAAATATAGATCAATGGTACAGGATAGAAAGCCCAGGGATAAACCTGCACATATATGGTCACCTAAGTTATGACAAAGGAGGCAAGAACATACAATGGAGAAGAGACAGCCTCTTCAATAAGTGGTGCTGGGAAAACTGGACAGCCACATGTAAAAGAATGAAATTACAATACTCCCTAACACCATACACAAAAATAAACTCCAAATGGATTAAACATCTAAATGTAAGACCAGACACTATAAAACTCTTAGAGGAAAACATAGGAAAAACACTCTTTGACATAAACCACAGCAAGATCTTTTTTGACCCACCTCCTAGAGTAATGGAAATAAAAACAAAAGTAAACAAATGGGACCTAATTAAACTTAAAAGCTTTTGCACAGCAAAGGAAACCATAAACAAGATGAAAACACAGCCCTCAGAATGGGAGAAAATATTTGCAAATGAAACAACGGACAAAGGATTAATCTCCAAAATATACAAACAGCTCATGGAGCTCAATATCAAAAAAACAAACAACCCAATGATTGAATGGAAGACCTAAATAGACATTTCACCAAAGAAGACATACAGATGGCCAAGAGGCACATGAAAAGATGCTCAACGTCACTAATTATTAGAGAAATGCAAATCAAAACTACAATGAGGTATCACCTCACACCGGTCAGAATGGCCATTATCAAAAAATCTAGAAACAATAAACGTTGGAGAGGGTGTGGAGAAAAGGGAACCCTCCTGCACTGTTGGTGGGAATGTAAATTGATACAGCCACTATGGAGAACAGTATGGAGGTTCCTTAAAAAACTGAAAATAGAACTACCATATGACCCAGCAATCCCACTACTGGGCATATACCCTGAGAAAACCGTAATTCAGAAAGAGACATGTACCACAATGTTCATTGCAGCACTATTTGCAGTAGCCAGGACATGGAAGCAACCTAATTGTCCATTGACACATGAATGGATAAAGAAGATGAGGCACATATATACAATGGAATATTACTCAGCCATAAAAAGAAACGAAATTGAGTTATTTGTAGTGAGGTGGATGGACCTAGAGTCTGTCATACAGAGTGAAGTAAGTCAGAAAGAGAAAAACAAATACCATACCATATGCTAATGCATATATATGGAATCTAAAAAAAAAGGTACTGATGGACCTAGTGGCAGGGCAGTTGTAAAGACGCAGACAAAGAGAGAATGGACTTGAGGATACAGGTGGGGAGGGAGGGGAAGCTGGGGTGAAGTGAGAGTAGCATTGACGTGTATACACTACCGAATGTAAAATAGATAGCTAGTGGGAAGCAGCTGCATAGCACAGGGAGATCAGCTCGGTGCTTTGTGACCACCTAGAGGGGTGGGATAGGGAGGGTAGGAGGGAGACTGAAGAGGGAGGGTATATGGGGATATATGTATGTATATGGCTTATTCCCTTTGTTGTACAACAGAAACTAACACAGCGTTGTGAAGCAACTATACTCCAATAAAGATGTATTCTAAAAAATTAAAAATAAAAGTATCTCTGCATTGAAATAAATAAATACATAAATAAATACAACAGGCTTTGGACCATTTTATTTTCCTGAACACAATGCCAGCAGCAGGAACTGTATAGCAATCCCGCAGTTTCTAGTTTTATAAGAGCTTATAAAGAAGGACTTCGTGTCTTACCCAGTAAGCTCCCCATGACTCTTTTACAGTTCAAGTAAAATCCCAATTTCTGGCAAGATCTGAAACTGTAGCTTTTTGGGTTTTGTCACGTATTTAAAACATCATACCAGAAGTAAGCCCATGGGAGGCATTATCATATATTAAAGGCTACTGTGATTTTTCCTCCATGGATGTTTCTAGAAACATAGTGAAACACTGAGATGATTGGATTCGCAGCTGTTGAGGTCAAACCTTGGCCCAAGATTTTGTGTCTCTGTTTTCTCTTTAGTGTTCAGCACAACCAACATGCAGGGTTCTGTTTCTCTCCCCCTCCACCTCATCTGCTTGACATGTTGATAGGAACTTGGCCAGGCTGCCTGGCAACCGAACCAAAAGCCATATGGCTTGTTCAGTCAGAAAGGATGTTCAAGAATAAAATAACCATGTGGACAGCCCTGCACAAAGTCTTTTAATCATGGAGGCATTGAACTTTAGAAGGAGTGTAGTGATCACCTAGTCCTTCCCCTTGTTTCACAGTTCTGGAACCAATGTTAGCAATATTGTATTTCTGACAACATCAGGATTCTCTAATCACTTCCTGTATGGTAACCTTGCAAGATAAATGATGAAGAGAGAGGAGGGAACCTAAAGCAGTGAGAAATTCAACCACTTGCTTAAAGTCCCAAAGGTAGTGGTAAAAACAGAGCAACAGTGAGATTTGTTACTTGCAGCCTTTGGATCTTACCTCAAAGTCAATGGTTTTGAGGCATATTTTTTCTCTACCACCCACCCTTTCTTTAGTCTAGTGCTGGGAAATAGCTTATGTGAAGTAGATGAGAAAAAGCTGCTGGGCCACGTGGGAGGCTGTATAGTGTGGTGTAGTGTTTGATTGAACTGAGACTCTGAAACTACATTGCCTGGGTGCCTCATCTGTAAAAGGAGGATATCCACTGTACCTGCTTCAGAGGATGGCTGTGAAGACCAACCAGAACAGTGCCCGGGTGTCCTAAGCATACAGTTCATCCATCCTTTCACTTGTACACTCAGAAGTTTTTGTTGAATATGTCAGTGAAGAAAACAGGTAGATATCCTTGCTTTCATGGAGCTTACATTCTCATAATAAAGATTAATTGTAGTAAAATGGATTTAGGGGACATGGGACCTCTCCTGATTCTACCTCCTCTCTCTCCTTGGCTCCAGGGGTTCCTGAGGGCACAGTGTGAAAACCACTGCAATAGGTCATGCATCTTAACAGCCAGAACATTGTTCAGAGCTAGAGTGGGAAAAAAAGTAGAATTATATGACAGCATTTAAGTTTTCCATTACTGACATAAACTCTTCCAGAAATATCAGGTAGGAGAGAAGGATGATTTCTATGTTTGAGTGTCCAGTTTGGAGAGCTAATTAGCAACTTGTCTGCTTTGCCCTCCTTAGCCATCTTGTATGCTCACAGCTGTGCGTCTTACGTTGTGTCTTATGCAAGCTGATACTGTAGGGTGAAAGGATGAGAAGGAAATTTAGATGCAAAATGCTGACAAGAAGAAGTGTTCTCTAAAGACTCATTCCCTTTAAAAATGAAGTTATAACCCAGATAGCTTCTCTTAGCCAGCTGATGGGGGGAAAGTGGAAAACTCAAGAAAATCATTTGGTTGAAAATTATGTTCTTAGAAATCAGGGTTGACTCAGTTTAGAATGAGCCTGTGCAGCTCAAACTCAAGAAAATCATTTGGTTGAAAATTGTGTTCTTAGAAATCAGGGTTGACTCAGTTTAGAATGAGCCTGTGCAGCTCTGCAAAGAAGCATTTGAAACTTCTTTGTTGTAGTGCCTGAGAGAAAATTGAGTAGATAATGAACCCTAGTTTGTGATTATCTTCAGTTCTTTCCAGATACCTACAAACACTTAAACCTTATCTAACTCTGCCTTCCCTCAGTAATTTTCAAAGACATCTGGTAGCATTTCACTAAACTGAGTTGATTTGGGAGGGGGGAATTTTTTTTTTTTTACTGTTGCCATTTTAAGGGGCTAAATACCACAGAGGAGACCTTTGGCATTCATATGGAATATGTCCCGGGGCAGTTACAAATCTCCAAATGTAAAAATGCCATATAACATGTAATTCTCCCTTTCTCTCCCTGAAAAATGTAAAGTATAATTGAAAAAGTTAAGTAACCCAGATATGTAATGATTCCATAAATTCAGGATTAAAGTAATTTATAAAGCTAATTTCTGGCTATTCTTTAGACTGATTCACTTCTGTCACCAACACTATCAATTAATTTTCATGTCAGGATCATTTTCAGACAGAAAAAAGTTTGTTCCATTTTACCCAAGTTTTTGCTTTCATTACAAAAGCCAAGAATAACAGAGCCTATGAATCAGTCACTAGGTAATGGACCTTTTCCTGTGGACATCAGCCTTAGAGCAAGGAGTCAAATATCTTTCTCAATAAAATTAAAAATGATCATGTATCATGTACCTTCAGCATCACATATGCAAGTGTAAAATTCATGAATACTAAGTGTCTACTGTAGTGCAGCTGATTAAATTTTGAAAGTCAATACCAATTTCCCCTTGAACTTGGATTTGACCTGCATGCGTTTTATTAACTTTTTTTCCAGAAGTCATCCTGTCCAGTGCACTCAAATAAAATACGTAGGTTTTACTCAGTTTTTTCTATGCATATCATACCTTATTGTTTAGAAAACGAGCCATCAGACAGAGAAAAAAGTTTTGGTGCAAGATAGATGGGCAGAGGGCTTTGGGCACTGGTATCAGTATGTCGCATAAGAACACAGCAAATGATGGGAAAACAAACAGGAAGTCTTTCTCTGAGTAGGAAGGCATTTGAGAGGCCATCCAGTTGGTCACCTTTACCCAACTCTCTTTTCACCTTTGATTTTATAAATGGGGAAAGTGAGATGAAATGACGTATCTCCCTAAAGCCACGCAATAGAGTCAGGGCTAGGACCCAGGTTTTCTGACTCCTGTGTCTGTCTTCTTGTTAGTGTGCCACGGTAGCTTCTGAGACGTCAACTCATCTTCATCAGAGAACTTGGTCAGGAGTCGTCAGGAACCACAGACCATCTGAGCTAGAATGGGTGTGCTAGCTCACCTGCACCACTCCGCACGTGGTGTTAGGAGTTCTTTACCACCCATGATGGGTTATTATCTAGCTTCTGCTTGAACGCTGGTTCATGAGATGGACAGTCCAGCTCTTACAGATTTTCTGTATGCGTATCCCAGTTGGACTACCCTCTGATTTCTGTCCAGGTGTCCCAGTTTTCTTCCTTGATGTATCAGGCATTCACTATATGCTAGTGATACAAAGTGGAATAAGATGTGGCTCCTCCCCTCCAGGAGTAACTTTATAACTTACTAGGGGAAACCATCAAATAAATGAGCAATTATGGTCCAGCGGGATAAGTGCTTTGGAGGGGTGTGTACCTTGCTGTGCAGGAGGAACATCTAAATCAGACTGGAACCAGGTGAGGAAAAGCTTCCTGAAGGAGGTGACCCTTGAGCTGGGGTCTGGAATAGGAGATAAGTAGATGAAGAAAGAAGAAGGGGCATTTCAGACAGAGGAAACAACCTGCGGGAAGGCACAGAATCATTCATCAGCACATCACTTTAGAGAACAGTACGATGTTCTCTATGGCTAGGGGAAGGGAGATTTATGGCAAGTGCTAGGAGGGAAGGTGGGGAAGAATGTGAGAGCAGACTGTGCAGCCACCTGCATCGTGTGCTGTTGTGTTTCAGGCCTTCACCCCTCTTAAGATGCCGTCAAATTTAACTTGTCCTGCTTCAGAGCGTGAGGATCA
The DNA here is from genome assembly GCF_028564815.1 of Eubalaena glacialis. Taxonomy (NCBI): domain Eukaryota; kingdom Metazoa; phylum Chordata; class Mammalia; order Artiodactyla; family Balaenidae; genus Eubalaena; species Eubalaena glacialis. The sequence goes on from NC_083718.1 coordinate 26,447,840, forward strand.
GAAAACTCTGGATTCAAATCCTGACACCGGTATTAGGCCTTTCTAAGCGTTAGTCTCCTCATCTGTAAGGTGAGGTTGATATTAACTTTTCCCAACTTTTGTATAAGTAAAAGGATGAGTGAAAGCACCTCACATAATGCCTGACTCACTGTAGCTATTCAGAATATTAGTTTCCCTTCTTTTCCTAAAGTCTCTGTAATAATTATATCAAGAGCCCCTACCTTGGCTGTTGTGAACTCTGTCATTAGACTGGCTTTTTTTTTTTTTTTTTTTTGGCAGGAATCCTGTCATTTTTACCTAACCACACAATTCTACATTTTGGAGTGAAATTAAATCCAAAGTAAAGATTTCCCTTATTACTTCCTAAGGCTTTGAGAGAGAAAGTAATTAGAAAGGTAAGTTATGACTTTTCCAGATATCCTGCATTTAGCAGGCTAACTAAGAGAGTTAGATGAGGAGGATTTCTGGGAGAGTCAGACAAAAAGGTCAGGGAAGCTACTCGATTTGACTGAAGTATGTGGAGGAGACAGTGTTTATATGACAGATATATTTTGTTTGAAGAAGGATTTTGAACCTACCCAAATATAGTAGCAATATATCGGGAGCAGAGGGTGTGCGTTGGCTAAAGCACATGTAAGAAATATAGCAACCCTAGGAAAGATCCAGAGTGTAATAGAAAGAGTTGAATTATTTGCAGTGAAATCATAACTCAAATTAGAAAGGAAAAGCCTTGCCCAGAGGAAAGTTGAAGTTAAAGAGTAAGGACTGGCCACTCTTTAACCCCTTCCAAGGTTCTTTATCAAGAGAGGCAAGGGAAGTGTGGAAGAGGAAGTGAACCTAGTGGAGCAATGGGAAAGGGGGAGGAGGGAGATTTAATGACGAAGCAGAAGTGAAGGAAAGGATGATGTGTAGCATTTATTTGTATATCTAGTGTGCCAGAATAATGGTTTTTTCCCTTCCTTTCTTTCCACAGGCACCCCTGCCTTTTTTTTAATTTTTTTTTTGGCTAAATAGTCAGGTCTAAATTATGACCATGGTAAAATGATGAAGGCAACTCAAAGTGAGATGAACTTCTGTTAATAATACTCAAATTCATGGAAAAACTTGTCTGTAGTTGACAGTCTTTACTGTCTTTAAAGTCTTGGCTTTAATTCCTTTTCATTATTTTCTATACCAATTCTTTGAAAGTAATTGACTAAGCGCTGCAGATAAACACATACTCATCTGGTTTGGTGTAATTTGTCTTCCCTGGCATCTTTACCGGCAGTGTTATCCTGAGGATTAGTTTCTATTTCAGTAAAATGAGAAATGGACTAATAGCATGCTGGGATGGTGATCATTTTTCTAGGGGGTTAGTTTTGCTCAAGAGCTGACATCAAATATGTTAAAAAGGAAATAAGCAGGGTAGCTCAACTGCCTTAAAATGGGTACACAACGTTCAAATGGTGACATAGTGAGAGACAAATCATTGCCCAACAGAATGTAATTATCATTGGACTGAGTCAGAGCTTGAGATGGGTCGGCAGAGAAGGGAAATTCGAAAGTCAATTCTTACCACCATCCCTAAATCCTTCCCAGGTATACCAGAGCAGATTCATCGAGAAGAAGGGAGTAGCAAAGGAGATAGAGGAGGTGGGGGAGAAGGAGGGTTGCAGAGGGAGAGAGGGATACTTATGAACCACAGTGGTTTGTAGGAACTCAAAAGTAAGCAGGTAGAATTAACACTATCAAAGGTAACACTCCGTCCACCTAGCTTGTGGTAGGCATTCCCACGTCACAGTTTCCATTTTGTTCTCTCACTTGCTCAGCGCAGATTATCTGAGTTGTCAGTTTATGAGTATTTTCCAGTGCCAGCCTCAGGGGCTAACATGGTTTTGTGTATAAATATCTCAAATATTTACTGAGCCTCTGAGCATGTATTGGGCTCTGAGGAGGAGGCCATGGTGAATCAGTTGTATTTCTTTCCTCAAGTCCATTTATCTATTCAGAAAATACTCATGGAGGCTTACTGTATGCCAGACACATTAGTAAGTGCAAGTGTAGAAAATATCATGATTTATTTGCATAGCCTCCTGATAAGGAACACTTGGGTCATTTGCAGTTTTTGCATTTACAAAGGATGTTACTATGGACATTTTTCACATATGTGCCTCCCAGAGCTCCTTTGCAGGAGGTTCTCTTAGGTAGTGAAAATGAATGAACTACAGCTACACGCATCAATGCATGCGAATCTTAGGAGCATAATGTTGAACCAAAAAAACAAAAACAAACACATACAAGTTGCAACCGTAAACGTGGTATGATTCTGTTCATAAGAAACCAGAAGCATGCAAAAATAAACAATATGTTGTTTAGGGATACATGCATATGGAATGAACTATCATAAAAACAAGGGAATAAGAAACACAAAATTAAGATTGTGATTATCACTGGAAGATGGAGAGGGAATGAGTGAGATGGGGGAGGTACAAAGGCTATTGTACTGTTCTACCAATATGGGAAGCTCTAGGTAATTTCTGTTTATTCAGTGGGTAAATGGAACCTTGACATAGATTTATATTAAGTATTATATTTATATTTTAAATATGTATTTAATTTTTTATTTAAAATATTTTTAAAGGGAGGTGTGGATCATGACCTCAAGAAATTTATGGATTATTGAAATAGAAAAGACATATTAGCAAATAAATGCCACAAAGTGCTTAAGAGATGTAACTCGTTGTATTCAGTTGCTTATAGTCTAGTATAGAGATTGATTTTACATAATTAGCTTCAATTCAAAGTAGAATGTGATAAATGCTGTATGAATAAACTGCTATGAGAGTATAGAGAAATAAAATTAATAGGTTATAAGAAAGCTTCTTGAAGGAGGTGCCATTTAAGCTGGATCTTGCAGGATGAATAAAATTATGAGCAACTTAGATCGTGATGGAAGAATTTGTTTAAAGAGGAAACACTGTTAACAAAAATGTAACACCACCTGAGTACAGGACACAACTGAGGGATGACAAAGAGACCAGTGTAACTGAAACAGACAGTGAGGGCTGGGTGTGGTGGAAGGGAGGGATGAGGCTAGATTGAGGACCTTTAATGTCCTGCTAAAGAATTTTGTCTTTATTCTGCAGCCACTAGGTGGATCTCATATTTCTCTTTATCTGGTGGCAGTTTAAAGAATGGATTGGAAAAAGATGGGGGGGAGGGGATGCAGAGAGCCTACCTTGGAAAGTTGCAAGCAAAAGCTCGTGAAGGTCCAAGAAGTAGTGGAAATGGGAAGAAAAGGATGAATGTGAGAGGTGATACAGAGATATGACCTGATTGGTAATTGAATTTGGAATGATCTACCACTTTCCTTAGCTTACCTTTTTGCCTTGGTTCTACATTGACTCCTGTATCTGTCTCATTTGATCTGCATCTTTGATTTATTTAATTGCCACTGAACAGCAACTCAGGAAAAGAGTTACCAACTGCATTTTACCTAGCATCTTTAAAACACTTGTCTGGGAAAGATTAGCAGTATGTGACCACTACAAATATTTATACCAGGGCAAATGTGTAAAGACTAAGGAGAAATATACTTTTCCTAATTACAGTGTTGATCTCTCAGGATTTGACCACTTATCTCTGATTTAATCACATCCGTGCATTAACATGTAAAGGTATTATGCCTAATGTGCTACATGTTAGTTTCTTTTCACTTAAAAGTATTGAGGCAGATAAAAAGAAATGAAATGGAGGTGTTTGTAATGAGGTGGATGGAGTTAGAGTCTGTCATACAGAGTGAAGTAAGTCAGAAAGAGAAAAACAAATACAGTATGCTAACACATATATATGGAATCTAAGGGAAAAAAAAAAAAAAAAAAAGAGGTCATGAAGAACCTAGTGGCAAGATGGGAATAAAGACACAGACCTACTAGAGAATGGACTTGAGGATATGGGGAGGGGGAGGGGTGAGATGTGACAGGGTGAGAGAGTGTCATGGACATATATACACTACCAAATGTAAAATAGATAACTAGTGGGAAGCAGCCGCATAGCACAGGGAGATCAGCTCGGTGCTTTGTGACCACCTAGAGGGGTGGGATAGGGAGGGTGGGAGGGAGGGAGATGCAAGAGGGAAGAGATATGGCAACATATGTATATGTGTAACTGATTCACTTTGTTGTAAAGCAGAAGCTAGCACACCATTGTAAAGCAATTATACTTCAATAAAGATGTTTAAAAAAAAAAAAAAGTGACAATTGCTTTAACAGAAAAAAAAAAAAAAAAAAAAAAGTATTGAGGCAGAAGGTAGATTGTCTCCCCCCCCCGCATTCCCCCCCCCCCGCCCCCACCCCCGCCCCGGGGAAAACAATTGGTGATTGGTTCCCTGTGGACCGATACTCCAAGATGAGAATAGCAAGACAACTGAGAGAGGAGGCTGGGCCCTGCCCAGATAGAAGATAAAGAGACCACATATTTATCATTCTTGAAGTCAAGGAGACCTTCCTGACTAGAAGGGTCCTTGGAGATCAAAAAGGGAGGGGGCGCCACCCCATAGTAAGTGATGCTAACTACCCATAGGCCTCTTCGATAGAATCCATCATGGCTGAGAGATTCACGCGCACACATGGGAGGATCCTGAGATATTACCAAATACGGACTCTGAACCAGGCAAATCAAAATGATTGGCCAAAGGAAACCCAGAAGAAATACCCCATGTAAGTGATTTAAACTACCACGAGGGCGCGACTCTCTGAGTCTGCCCGTGTGTCTATCCACACGTACTATACTCTTTTTTTCTCCTAATAAACACTTAACTTGTTTCACAACTTTCCATCTTTGTGGGAATTCTTTTCTGCAAAGCTGAAGGGTCAGGGCCTTGTCACTGACCACTGGTCTAGTGGCTAGGATTTGGTTCTCTCACTGCCGCGACCCAACCTCAATCTCTGGCCAGGAACCAAAACCCTGCTTCAAGCCGCTGCAGGCCGAGGCCACCCGAGATCAGTATTACATCCATTAGCTCTTTTATTTTTAATTATTCAAGGTAAAGAGGATTATTGTGTTCCAAAAATGTTAAACAGAAAATCTTTTTTTAAATTTCAACAAAAATCATTGTTGAAAATGTTTCTGAAGTTCTCTTGGCCTTAGTAGGTACAATTTACTGAACACATTTTAACCTTACTTGGTGTTGAGCTTCTAGGCTTCATTTGTGATATGTAGTACTGTGGTTGAAGAAGAGGCCACAAACTAATCACAGAATATAATTCGGAAACTATAAGCAGAGTTTTTGTTATTTTTGCTGTTCGTTCTTTAAAACTGAACCCTACATGTGAGCTAGTTTTCTTAAATTTTCTATCCCTACCTCCTCTGCTCAGACTAATATCCTGAAAAATATTTTTAGTTTATTTAAAGATTTCTTATAGTTGGAGTCCAGTATATCAATGTGCAGACAAGTTTCCCAATGTAGTAAATTTAAATATGGAAGAAAAAAAAATCTCACCTTACTTTGTTTCTTTCTCCTAATACACTGATAATAGTTTATATTATGACCAAAGAGGTCTAACTATCTTGAATTCCTCTTTGGGGAAACAACACTTTACCCAAAGGTATTTATTTTTATCACTTTCTGGGATGTTTTGGGGATTTCATGATTACATGCCTACCAAGTTCCTTTGTTTTAGATTCTTATAGCCTCCTGCTCAGCCTCTAATTGCTACCTACTCTATCTGATAACTGCCCTTCTGTTTTGATCCTAGTGCCTTACTAAAACTAAAGATATTTAGTCTTCACCTTGATATAGCGTCTAGGTATGTGCTGACCCCTGCGTAAGGAAAGGTGGTTGGATATATTAAGAAGGCTTTGGTTGGGACATGACACTCTATATGTGGTTGAGGGCATTTGGGGAGTTGAGGCTCATTTAGGAAGAATTTTTACAACCCTCTGCTGTTGTGTGTAGCCAATGCTCTATCTGCCTTTAGCTTAGTAAAAACTTGCTCTGTCTACACTATACTACGAAACATATCATTAGAGCATGTCGACTTTCAATGTTTCTTTTGCACAGAATGCTAGCCATGGTGCAAGCAGGGAGGGACACCTATCTTTAGTCATTAGCAGGAGCATCTGGGGAGCCTGTATCACAATCTGCTCAGTAGAACAATGGTAACAGTGGTGCCCAGCACCCAATACTCTCCCCGTTTACCTATAAGCTGCCTCTTTATTGATTTGCTTCTGAAAATAAACTCTCTGACTTATTGGACTGAATTATTATCAGGCAGCCATGTAAAATCATTGTATCTTTTTTCTATCCTTGTCAATCTTTTATTTTTTTCATGACAAGCCAAATACATACTGGCAATCAGTAATTCTCATACTTCTCTTTACTGTGAGTCTTTGTAACTTGTTTATTGTCAACTTACTGTTTCCTTAATCTTCTTTTCATGCCTTTTTCTTTTCTATTTCATTTTTGCTCCATTTCCTAAAATGATCCTTGCATTTCAGTTTTTTTTGACTTCTCTTTTATTGATAATGCTTTGGTTTATTTTTCCGTTTCAGATACGCTTTACAGTAATAATCTTCACTTAGGGATATTTGTGTGTTATTTTCTTTGAAACCAAATTTCTTTTCCTGCCATTGATAACTTGACTAATTTTTTTCCGCAAACTTCAGATTAATTCTCATTTGGACTGTTATGCTATCCGTTGTCTGTGAATTCAAAGTTGGAAACCTCACATATGCAAATTCATTTATATTTGCTTTAATTATCAAACTCTGTTTCCTATAGTGAATATGTTCTGTTTTGCATTTAGATGTTGCTGGAAAATGAGGAGAGAGTATATGCAAAATAAGGCTGGAGGGAAAGAAAGAATCATTTGGAATTTTATTTTTTATTTTAAAAAATCTAATTAAATCTGTATAACTTAAGAAAAGGAAAACTTGACTCCTTTGTGATCATGAGGGTGGACTGTTGAATCTCACAAATTAGGAAGTTCGGATGTTTCTTCTTTGTGGAGGCAACTCTGAGAGTGATCATTATAAAGGACAATGCAAAGGAAGTGGGGAGTTTTAATGGCCAGACCACAGGCAGCATAATCTGATTTTTAATAGTTAGGATTTGTCTATGGTCATGAAAAGATATTCTTAAAAAGATATCTGAAGAGTATATGAAAATTGTGATAACATGAACATTGAGTGGACAATTTACTCTCAGATATTTGTATAACCAAGGAATGCAGTGGGCTCTTGGCCACCAAAGACTGGCTGGTGCTATAGACGATTACCCACTCCTTGGCATTTAGGTAACAAGGGTGTTGCAGAAACAACATGCCCTGTTTTTCTTCAGGTCCTGTGTAGTTTCTGTATACGTCTTTGTATATCTTTCTTCAGTTCCTTACGTATTGTCTTGAAGGCCAGTACTCTCCTTGAAAAATAGCCAGCTAAGATTCCGGAGCATACAATACCTATCGGTATGACTTGTCAGGATAATGATGAGTGACTTTGAAATCCGTCTGCAGTGTCTCTACCCAATGTGTCCTCATAAACGCTTTCACTTGGTTATTTAGAGAGAGATATGTGGTAGGTGGGGGAAAATGTGAACTTGGGTTTTAAAGTAACTAATTTAAATTTCATTCCAGGGAAAATTGCACTGCTTAACTGAGTATTGAAAGAAGATACTGGGAACATATGTGCATTAGGTCACCTCCAGAGCATAGCCAAATTTGGCAAGACCATTGACTTGGCTCAAGTGATGTAACTTTATACCAGGGTTGTACTTTGGGTTTTGAGTGACTTATGATAGTCTGTTTTATGATGACTAATTCAGAGGATGGCGAAAACAATGAACTGACAGTGGTGAATGCCTTTGGGTGATGCTAAGAGTCACCCAACCCAGAGCAACCCAGTCTGTTAGTGGGAGAGGTTCTGAGAGGTCAGAAACTCAGGGCCTTATGTGGCTGTGCTGACACAGACGTCCTGTATGTCCTCCAATACCAGCGGTATAGACCTCTATTTACATTCTTCCGGGAACCTGGAGCTGTACATAGTGATGTTGTATTTCATTAATCCCAAGGTTCATATTTTTCACAGTTTTACATCTCTGAACTTGGAATCTGTTTTACGACTAATAGCATAATATAGTTTGTTAGTGGTTTTTCTTAGTGGTGCATAATATAATGGTGCATCTTACTAATTATTGAGTTTGTCTTATAGTTGATGAACTGGGTAATAATAATGATCTCGCTACTATTTACCAAGCTTCCCGTGTGCCAGGAGCCATTCTGAGGCCTGCATGTATTATCTCACTTAATCTGCACAATTCCTCAGGTTTATAGCTTTCTGGTAAATTCTGGTCTTTTATTTCTGGCTTTTCCTAATCTAAACTAATTGGCCAATAGTGTAGAAATGCAGACACATAATTTAGCACATTTCACCCCACATAAAAAATACAGATTCCCTATGTTTTTAAATGTGATCAGGTGGGAAGGCAGAAGGCATCCATGAAACAAGAGACCACGATCGTGCTTATTTGGGAGGAAGATGGCAGGAGGGCCATGTGGGAAGGAGGAGTTTTTTCCGTATTCTGTCTCTGATCCTTCCCTGCGTGAATGCCTACAAATACCGTGACAGTCACGTGACAAGGTATCAAGGCCTCATTTTCTCCTTCTTCCTTTAGCTGCTTGCTCTTTTGTAGCTGATTGATCTTTCCAGCCTGTATTGGGGAGCGAGTATCCCTTTCTTTGTGGCACTAATTTGGTAAGGGCGGCTGGCTGCAGTCAGACAGTGGAAGAGTGGAAACTTCAAAGGCCACCCATTTTAATTTACGTCTCCCAGCTGGTCTTCAGTAATCCCCAGCAATCCTTCGTGTGAATGATCAGAGGGTGGGGGGGCCAGTGCGCCACCCAGGGCCGTGGAAGACCAGCGGTCTCATGTGTTTCTAAATTGAGCAGACAGATTAGAGTGCTGCCCTGCGTCATTGCAACTTGGATTTTGACAGAGTGACTTGCAAAGAGATATGGCCAATAGTCAGGAAAATAATCTTTGACGGAGGAAGGCCAAACTTTGTCAGAACTGGAGAGAAATGTGACGTTTTTTACATTCTTATTTCACTTGGATCACCAGGCAAAGTGGTGAAAGGGGTAGTTTTTGCTCCTTGCTGTCGGTGCCTTGGTGCATAATAGGCCCTTAATAAATGAGTGAATAAATCTCCAATTCTGAAGGCCCCGGCTACAACACTGTTCCAGACCTCGCCTTTCACTTAACCCCCTCTCCCAATCTGTCCTGTATATAATTCCTTCGGGCCTGAGTTTTCTGCTAAGACAAACTAAATTCTGCCGCTTTGTGAGAGCTGGTGAATATGTACCAGAGAATAGCACATGGATTTGTCTTAGCCTGCTTTTCCTCGTCCTTAAAATGAAGCTAAAGTACTAATAGCTTGTTGGTGAGGGGCTGGAGAAGTAGACAAGATAAGATGAGAAGTCCTTCAAAGGGCACCACAGAAATGTCAGATGTCTCTCAGGCTACACATTTGGGTTTAGTAAAGGCTTTTCTCTGCTGGAAAACTGTGAGCTCAGTAGTACGATTTTCACACAGCCTCAGCAAGTGGTGGAGGAAGGCGTTGAGGTCATCCCTACCCTGGCGGCTGTCCTCCCGAGAGTCACCCTGGCCTGCATTCAGCCCTTCCTGCATCTCCTTTCTGGTTCTTTTTCTTTGCTTTCTTTCTTTCTTTTTTTTAAATTGAAGTATATCCTTCCTGGCTCTTCAGCGAAAACAATTAAATCATGGTATTTTAGGTACTACTATCTTTAATACTGCTGTGCCTTTTTTTCTCCTCTCCACAACATGGAGTGAGAAGAAGACACATTTTAGAGGTTTGTGAGTCTTTTTAAACCTCTAAAAAGAAATGTGGTGGGTATTTTCTACAATCTCTGTCAAAACCCTAGATCCCTATTGCTTTTACTTATTGGTGTTTACTTTGTAATAGCTACTATTATCAGATGTCACCATCTTTAACTTTTGAAAGTCAAAGGGGTCTGTGTAGGTATTAGGTTTATGCCAGTTTTCCTCAATCTAAGGAACCAGAATTTTAGAGTTTATAATTAAGTTGATATTTTCCCACTGTGTCACATAAGTAATAAGAAGTTTGAGTTACACTCGTGACTCCAGATTCCAGGTACCTCCTCTGGCATCTGCTCTTCAGTGAGCCTTCGCTGACCTGCCCCAGCTGAGCTAGTGACCCCTCTGCTGGGCACTAGTACAGTTCGCATGTTGTTAACTGACTAATACAGCTGTCTCCCCTGCTGGTCTCAGAGTCCTTGAGGGCAGGGTTCTGACCTTGTATCTTCTTATAGTTCCAGAACCTAGTCTGTGTAAGTCACTGTGACTTCCTACAACTCTGACTTTGTTGTAGGAAGGAATGGAGATGGGGAGAGAGAGAAAAGTGGGAAGGAGAGGAGGACGTTAAGAGAACTTTTTTTTTGGCTGTACAGTGATGATTGCCTTGGTTTATTTATACATTTTTAAAATAATTTTATATTTTACATTTTTAAAATAAATTTATTTATTTATTTATTTATTTTTGGCTGCGTTGGGTCTTCGTTGCGGTGCACGGACTTCTCATTGTGGTGGCTTCTCTTGTTGCCGAGCACGGGCTTTAGGTGCACGGGCTTCAGTAGTTGTGGCACACGGGCTTCAGTAGTTGTGGCTCGCGGGCTCTAGAGCACAGGCTCAGTAGTTGTGGCTCATGGGCTTAGTTGCTCCGCGGCACGTGGGATCTTCCCGGACCAGGGCTCGAACCCGTGTCCCTTGCATTGGCAGGCGGATTCTTAACCACTGCGCCACCAGGGAAGTCCTGCCTTGGTTTATTAACAATTCTATATTGTTACAAGTCACAAAGGCTAACAAAGTCACTAATATTAAACAAACATTTTTTGAACACAGTGGGTCAGACATGTCTGAGCCAGGAGGAAAAAAAGAATAAAGTAGAAGTTCTACTCTCTTGGAAGTCAAGTATACAGAAATAGCTGTAATATCCTGTGCCGAGTGTGGGAGTGAGTATGTGGACAGCATGCAGGAGCAAAGGCCGAGGGGTCTCCGTCCCCAGCTGGGTGAGACCGGAGGCCTCCCAGGAGAGAAGACTTTTCAGAAGAGGCCGGGAAGAGACTGGAAGATTTGGTCAGGACCAGATCCAAGCCCAGCAGTCAGCCTCTCTCCCTCGCCCGGGGCTTGTCTATCTTTTTAAAGCTCATGCTTCTATATTGCTTTCCTACTAAGGAGTCCCACTAACTAACCAAGAAGAGTCTATCAGACTTTACTTTCAGCAATACGCATTATAGAAGAAAAGATGTATTTAATCTGCCTTTCCAAATCCCCTCCTCTTCACATTCTGATGAACTCTGAATGGGACAGGGGGGTCTTCCCTTACGACTCTCTGTAGGTCACTACTGAAGTGGTGCAGGGTGCGTGCCGGTGTTTTATCATCACCAACTCAGGCGCCTGGTCAGGAGAGAGGCTGGGAAGAGTACCATTTATGTATTCATTATGCTGTTTAATTTAATATGGTACCAGAAGAAAGGACAAATAATCACATCGTGTCCTTGCATTGAAGTCCCACCCATCTGTTGTGTATCTGTCTGTCTGTAAGAGTGGCTGGTGGAAGCGGGGAAGGGCTGATTACCTCTTAGAGAAAGGGTTGGAGTGCGGGTGGGAATGAAGCCATGGTTTATTTTCTCTTTTACTTGCTTCTATATTTCTGAAAATAAAGGAGCACACCTTGAGAGATCACAAGAGGGACTGTCTAACCTCAGAGCCGAGTTTCTTGCATCCTCTGGACTCCATAACTAGAGTTGTGACTCTCTAGTCTGGTGTCCTTTCTTTCCTGGCTCCCGCTCACGTGGGTCATTGGGCAGCGTCCAGGGATTGGGTAGGCATGGGAAGCCACAGAAGGATTGACCCACTGAGGTGCTCCCTCATCTGTGGCCACTGCTTGCCAGAAACAGCTCCAGACACTAGCCCCCAGAACACCCTGGTGCAGGCCCGTGCAGCTTGCAGATGAGTCATGCACACTTCACGTGCTCTAATGTGAAATATATGCTTCTGGGGTTTCAGCCCCTGAGATGTCAAGTACGATCAGTATGACAAACCCTCGCCTGCCAAATTTTCTCCTGGAAAGAATATTCACCTTAATTTCTACATAGTGAGCATAACCTCAGCTCACACTTGAATTTATCCTTCGTTTGGGGATTACATTAAGCAGTTGGTTAGTGTTCAGTATTATCTTTCACATGGAATATTTTTCTGCAGTTTTCTTTTCTCCATTAACTTGATGGAAAATCAGTTAACTTGATTTGAAGTACACTCTGCTATATTCAATTCAGCCTCAGTCAGGTGATACTCACCACCTAGCATACTTCATTTAGGAATTTAGTATTGGAACTCAGAAAAGTTACAGTGAGGAATACTGGCACTGCCCACAGGTAGATTTTTGCTCCAGTTACATGGAAAGAGAATGGTGAAACTAGATTATCATGTAAGAGAACATTTTTAGAGATTCAAGTTGAACAAAAGAATCTTTAAGTATGCTCTATGGAAAAAAGTTGAATTCATTGTGATAATAAACTTTTTGGATAGGAGCATGACTAAAAAACTTTTTTAACAGAAAAGACTCTTACGTCAGAGCTATGGAAACCTACAACAATATTCTATAATAAGTTATTTAAGAATATCATAGTAGTTCTGAGCCTCAGGATGTGGGAGGGAAATTAAACGATGGAAATCATGTTCCAGGGCTTTATATTTTTATACATACTTGACAGACATCTATAGTAAGTGCTTTTTTCATCATATGACTTATAAGGAGGTGAAATGCTAGGTAATATCCTCAGGGAAAGAACAATGGGCAAATTTGTGAATATCATTCCTGTTTTGCTTTCGATTATCAAGGACAATTGTTGAAGATATAATAAGTTCTGCTGTGAGTAAAGCCCTTAGAAAAATGAAAATATGGGTGGATTTTAGAAAGCAAACATTTTATCTAAAGGGGCTTCATTCTGTGAATCCTCATTTGCTAACATTTGGTAGTTTGACCTTGGAAAACATGTAAAATAGGAAGCACAATTTTATGATTGCTGTTCCCTCAGTTATGACATTGGCCTTGATGTTGATTTTAGCCTTGGCAAGTCAATGCTGAGTATTCTATATGTCTAGTGTACACTATTTGTGACCACAGCTTGAAATGTGACAGACACTTTTAAAGTTGTGGAAACAGTACTTGAATGTACCAGGGTCTAGGAGGACACATGTCCAAGTATATTGTGATATGGGATGTGATAAAGTACTTTACTTAAGTAAGATTATTTTATTTATTACCTGGCTTGTATAGTAAAATACATTTGCAAAATCAATAATAGTCATATAACATAAGGACAAAATTTTAATTTTTCCATTTAACAAGTGGTATACATAGTTTAATTTGCTTTAAATTAGTTTTGTACCCCCCCACCAAAAAAAAGCATTATTTATCAACACATAGATTTTTAAATGAATGTTTTTGGTTTGGCCTTAGATAGCATCATGGTTTCATGACCTGATGTTTACCATTACTATCATTTACTTTTTAAAAACCAGTCAGCTTAGATTTTATAATTTTCATGTTCTGTTTCTAAGTGACAAGGTAAGAGAGAAGGTTTTGGGTGACTGGGTGCAAGCACATTTCAAATAACACACTGCAGGAACTTCCCTGCTGGTGCAATGGTTAAGAAACCACCTGTCAATGCAGGGGACACGGGTTCGAGCCCTGGTCCAGGAAGATCCCTCATGCTGCAGAGCAACTAAGCCTGTGCACCACAACTACTGAGCCTGTGCTCTAGAGCCCGCAAGCCACAACTGCTGAAGCCGCGCTCCACAACAAGAGAAGCCACTGCAATGAGAAGCCAGTGCACCGCAATGAAGAGTAGCCCCTGCTCGCCGCAACTAGAGAAAGTCTGCACGCAGCAATGAAGACCCAACGCAACCAAAAATAAATAAATAAATTTATAAAAATAAATAAATAAATAAAATAATGAAGAGAAGTAAATCTAACACATGGCACATATTCTTTAAAATTTCTCTTTCTCTTTCCTGCTCCATCCCTATTATTTACTTATTTATTTATGGCTGTGTTGGGTCTTCATTGCTGCGCGCAGGCTTCCTCTAGTTGCGGCGAGTGGGGGCTACTCTTCGTTGCGGTGCACGGGCTTCTCATTGTGGTGGCTTCTCTTGTTATGGAGCATGGGCTCTAGGGCACATGGGCTTCAGTAGTTGTGGCACATGGGCTCAGTAGTTGTGGCTCGTGGGCTCTGGAGTGCAGGCTCAGTAGTTGTGGCTCATGGGCTTAGTTGCTCCACGGTATGTGGGATCTTCCTCGACCAGGGCTCAAACCCGTGTGCCCTGCATTGGCAGGCGGATTCTTAACCACTGCGCCACCAGGGAAGTCCCAAGGATCCTACATTTTATTTTGAAAATTTTTGTTCTCTTGCCTATGAAGTTTCTTAGGTGACTGGTAATCCTGTCTCCCCCTTGTTTTTACAGGTGATCTGCAACTCTTTCACCATCTGTAATGCAGAGATGCAGGAAGTTGGTGTTGGCCTGTATCCTAGGTATGGTGGATGGCATTTCATTTACTGGAAGAAGCAACTTTAATTCCCACCCACCTCCCCAGCCTTTTAAAAGTAGTTAGAAAGGCTGTTACAAGCAGCTGCTTCAAGAGCCACGCTTGAAACTTAATGATAAGTTACAAGAAAATGGAAAATGTGAAGTTTAAAAAAAAAAAAAACTGTTTTATATCCCTACATTATATGCTATGGTATTAACAAAGAGGCATACCTCAGACCTAAATTCTTGCTCTCAGGAACTTTGGGGTAAAAAGTTGGGGATTGTTGGTGCTAATAAACCATCAGGCTGAGATTTTGTTACTCCCCGACCCTTCTGGGCTGATGCACATGATCGTTTCACCAGACTTGCTGTACTACGCCAGTTGGGTTCATTTGGTCTTTTGGCTTAGCATACCCTGAGCCCCATTGTTCCAGGAGACGAGAACACTTTCAGGCTCTGGCCTTCTGAAGTGTTCTCTCCAGCTATCTCTGAGGTGTTCTGAATCACTGAGCTACTAGACTGTCCTTCCACAAGCACTCCAGGGTCACTCCTAGTTTCATTTTCTTTCCATGCTATTAGGATCCTAATACAAATAGGGTCTTTCTTATAATTAACTGTGAATCTGAGAATTCAGCTTCTTATTTCTCACATGTTACCAACTACATGTCTGTGGTATGGGTCCTCAAAAAGCAGTAACATAGACTAGTTCAGAGCATGGGCTCTGAGTTCAGACCACCTGGTTCAAATTCAGTCACCATTTACTAGTTATGTGTCCTTGGGGAAGTCATTTAACTTGCATGTGTCAGTTTCCTCATCAGTAAATGATCCTCAGAAGATTATGGTGATGGTTAAATTTGATAAACATGCTCAAGTGCTAAGAAAGTGGTTTCTACATGGTGATGCTCACTTACAGTTATTTCTAACTGTAAATGTGGTGGCAGCTTAAATCCATTCCCTCCCCAGATGGAAAAAAAAAAATGTGCCTCCAAGGTAATAAAATGACTTGGCCATGGCCCAGAATGCATGAGGGTCTCGTTAGCGAGATAACCTAGCGTTCTGTTGAAGAGGAAGTACTCCTAATTATTCTTCAGCATAGTTTTGCATGTTCTCGTGAAGGTGGCAGTTCCTCCAAAGGAGCTCAACAAATGCGGTCCTGTGTGGGAAGCTCAGTGGTGTCTTGGCTGCGGTTTTAACTGCCGTATCCCATTATCTCAGAAATTATTCCTTTGCAAGTCAGTTTTTTTTTCCCATCTTCATGTTGGGTTTCCTTACTGGCTGGTATAATGAGACAACTACCTCCCCTCACCCATCCCCCCCGAAGGACTCAGAAAATGCTTTTATTAACAAACTTCCCTAATGAGCCTCCGTCTTGGGGAGCGTTTCACTTCACAGGAAGTGGGCTAGTGGCCCTAGAGCACTTAATCCCTGGTACACTGTCAACCTTACCTGTTCCCCTGCCCCTAAGCTAAAGTGTCTTTTGCCCACAATAGTCGTTAAGTTTAGATATTTGATTCCATCTACTGGGCCACGATGGTCTCTCCTTTTTTTTCTTTCCTGCAGTATGTCTTTGCTCAATCACAGCTGTGACCCCAACTGTTCAATTGTGTTCAACGGACCCCACCTCTTACTGCGTGCAGTCCGAGACATTGAGTCTGGAGAGGAGGTAAGGAACCCGTGTTTCCCACTGGCTGGCCTCCTTTTCCATCAGAGACCCTCTCAGCAAGGCCCTGCCCTAAAGCCAGTTGTGCCTGAGGGGCAGCTTTTCATTGTCCTTCTGCCAAGGAGCAGATGTATAACACCTCTACCCAGCGACTGATTTACCCATCACCTCTCCCAGATTATAGATGAGCTAACGTGTTTTTTTTAATCACCATTTTTCTGGATGATGACAGTTCCTGTTGTATGTGTGTGTGGGAGAGGTGTGTGTGTGTGACAGAGTGTGTGTTTTGTGCGTGTGACAGTTCAGCGGCCCCTCGCATCTCTGCAAGTGGTCATCCTTCCATAGGCAGGAAGGGCAGCCCAGCTTGTGAATGAGATCCCAAGGGCTTACTTATTCCCAAGGTCCCTAATTGCATTTCAGAGGTGACTCGTTTCTACCTTCATGTTAAGAAAGCAAACGAGTTTTACTCTTTCAGGTTGTCGTTGGACCTTTACAAATCTATCAACATCAGCATCTCTGGGTAACTGTCCAAGCAAAGATGTGAAGGGAATAGGGGACAGGAAGTATGACCTCCAGCAGTGAACTGGCCTTGACCCTTCCAGTTTTGCAGGCTGCCCAGTCAGCCTCTTTTGATGAGGAGCCTTCTCAGAAGTCCGAGGGCAGCTGCAGGTGGGCTGCTCCAGGGCTGCTGAACCCGATCCTGACAGGGTTGACACAATTACTACCCAGAATTCTGGGTTATAGATATTTACGCTTTTTAGAACACAGTTTCCTTCTACCTTCCAATTTGCTAAAGTGGATATTTATTGCAAGGAAAACAGACCATCATAAGCTTTTATTGCATTTATGCAGCACTCAGCCAATAAAACCTGAACTCAGAGGTACCATATTTTATGTAGACAGGGATTTGGCTTTGATAAGACTCGGTCCAAACTGATTTTCAACTGAATAAGCTGTCTCTTATACAGCCACTTACTGAATTTCCAATTTTTAGGATCAGTGTAGTTGGTACACTGGGATATCTGTCAACAGTATATAGAATTTAGATTTTTTTCCTTGGGTCATATGTGACTTCAAGGCAGGTAAGAAGGGGGGACCACTATCCAATTTCAACATTAGTTTGGGAGCTGAGGGATGGCTGCCTTTTGATAATGATGGTGGTGGTGGTGTTTTACTAAATTTTTTTAAAAAGAGGTAACTAGACAAGCAAACAGAAAAACTATTGGAAACAGTTGGACTTTTCAGAAACAACAAAGAAATCTCTTTATATCTTGTTTTCTAGGCTTGGCTGCCAGTTCTTCTCCTTGGTTGTTTTTCATTTAGTTGAAAAAACACTGTCTTTTGGTGCTTATTTCATGTCCTTCTCTTTCCATCTCTGGAGCAACAAGCAAATCCTTCCTCTTGCTTGACACAGAATATTCTGCTCAGCATCAGGCCCTGCAGACTCAGATATTTTTCCCTATGGTACTTATCAAAGCGGCTTCTCAACAAAGAGAGGATTCTCCCCATAAGTCCTTTTTATACCAGCTTGTTCAGAAAATAAATTTCTTTCCCTACCACTATACATGTCTTGGTGCATGACGTTTTCTCTGCTCAGTTGCTCCCCCTCTGTCTGCCCACCATTTCTACCTGTCTTAACATTACACACCCCTCAAGGCCCTCTCAAACATCCTGTCTTCTATAAAGCTTTTGCTGATTTCTCAAATTAAAAGATCTTTTCTTCTGAGCTCTCTCTTACGGCGGTTATTAATATTTCTTTAGCACTTATTCCGGCTCTTTTGGTGACTTCTCCACTCAGCTGTGAGCTTCATGAAGACAGGCAGTTGTGTCTTACTGTGTCTCCTTTAGTACCTAGCACTTTGCCTTACACCCCAGGAGGCATTCAGTAACACTTCGCTGGGTTAACTTTCTGTTAAATCGAGCATACATAGTGTAAGGACCAGCAGTGTTCCTCACTGAGGGCGCTGTTGGCATCCCGGATGGGACGGCTGTTCGCTGTGTACGACGGTTGCATCAGTGAGGAACTCCCGTGTCTAGTCCCTGCTCAGTTCATGCTTGTAGCCACCCCAACACTGAAAATACATCCTGCACACTTAAAACCGGCCCCTTGTGGTAGAGGTAGTGGAGAGGGAGAAAGGACATTTTGAGGTTAATTAAGAGGAACAGTTCCTTTTTTCTGTGCAAATATTGGCTTTTGTGAAATTGGATAAAGAAGGAAATGTAGAAATTTTGTATTATAGCATCAATTTTGCATTTTGGCTTTATTGCTCATTAGGGCGCCCCCAGTTTTAAAATGTGCTATTTGGGATGGAAGTACCAGAATGTAGGCTGCATGAGAGAAGACTGGATAGCGCCTGTAATATAGAGACTCCTCTGTCTGTGTTTGTTGAGTGAATGGATGAGGTTTGCTGGAGACAAAACCAGAGGTGGAATAGAACCTTAGACCCATTTTGAAACTACCACCAATCCTCAGGTGTGTCCCATGGGCCCCGGAAAGAAAGTAACATGAAAGCCAACGCATTGCCAGTTTGAGATGAGAACATTTCAAACCTCAGACAAGGAGAACTGGAAAATTACACAGGGTTCCACCATAACAGAAATTTCTTACCTTTGTTTCTCTCCACATAAAGTCATCCTTTGGACTTTTTGGACCATTTCCCTTCATACCAGCACCACATATAACATTTTGCTGTTTAAGGATTTTCACTGTGATGTTGAGTTCTGGGACTGTTTTGTGTCTAGCAGGGGGTGGGGGCTGTTTTTTGTTTTGTTTGTTTGTTTGTTTGTTTGGGTTTTTGTCTCCTCATCCAGCACCTCCTACCAGGAGATATGTATTATAGTTTAAGTCGTGGCTCACATGCTGGGTTGCTGATGGCTGCCTCTTCTGGGTTTTGTTAAGCTACGAAACACATGTTATCGCCTGACAGTCTTCAAGAACGTGGATCATGGAAGAAAGCTGGACAGTCCAGGCCACCCTCATGGTATTTCCTGGTTAGAAGAGATTGTAGCTGTTACAAATAATGCCATTGGCTGCCAGTGTTCTCTGGAGCCACAGCAATTGAGAGAAATGTGATTTGCACAGATTGAGCGTATCAGTATCCCCAAGTATCAGTTTTCATCTAAAATGTTTTGGGCTCATAACGGTCTTTGTCTTCTCCCAACCATCTCTATCTGCTACGTCATTTAACAAATTCACTGCATGCTTACTGGTATCATGTACTGGGGTGGGCGTTGGGAATACAAAGATGAGTAAGACCTTGCCTTGCCTTCAGGAATTCAAGGTGTAATTGAGGAAACTGACACAGAACAGAACACAATAATAGAATATGAAAACTAAAATAGTGTAAATGGGCACAGGGCTTTCTAGAAGTTCAGAGCAGGGACACTCAAGTGGTGGTAAGGAGCAGGGGTGGTGGGAGAGGATAAGGAAGGCTTCCAGAGAAGTGACTCCTAGACTTTTAAAGGATCCAGCAGGTTAAAGTTGGCTAAGACAGGGGCAGGCATTCTAGACAAAGACACAGGGGCCAGGGACAGAATGGTGACTTCAAGGAAAGGGAAGCAGTTCACATCAATAGACTGACAAATTCAGATGTGACCAGCGGATGAGGGAATATGCAGGGACCACACCAAGCAACCCATGGGGGCCTTACTGAGGATCTCAGTTCACCTGAAGGGTCTGTAACAGTGCCTGGTATATAGGATGCACTCATTAAGTATTTGTTGGAAGGGAGGGGGACAGGAAATGGGACATCACTGAAGAGTTTAAGCAAAGGAACGGCACGATGAGTTTTTCCGTGTGTAGGCAAGATTGGGAGAATGATGCATAATCCAGGCAAGAGGTGACAGTGGCAGCCTGAAGACGGGAGATTCAGGTGGTGGCTTGTGATGGGGGATCTGAAGAATATAAGCTAGAATTAGCAGAATTTGAAAATTGACTGGCTCTGAGGGTGTGACAAAGAGAAGAGACATGAATAACACTCAGGTTTGACTTTAAAGAGAGGGAGGATTTTTCAAAGTCTATTTTCAATTGAGAGCCAGTATTAGAAAAATTTATAATTGTGACAATGTAATTCGAGAAATGAAGACCAAGTCTAATTTTAATTTGATGTTATTATCCACTCCAAAGTACACAATGAGAAGATGGGCTTCAGGGAAAAGGGGTTCACTTTGCCTTGAAATTTTCAAGTAAGCAATAAAGTCAATATCCAGCAAATACCTTTCATGATATTACTCTAATGTTGGAATTGACTTACTGCATTTTCCATAAGAGCTGCACTAAAATGGCAAAGCAGTGGTCAGTAGCATTAATATTTTAATGCAGTTTTGTTCTTTGCCATTAAAACATCCACTGATCAATGGCAAAGTTTCATATATATGTTCCCACTAAATGAGCCCTGCATTTAGTGAGCAGATTCTCCATTGAAACTAGTGAGTCAGCGAGTCTTTAATAAAGGTTTTTATCTTTGGTTGATAAAATGATTTAGCTGTCATTACTAGTTAGTAATCCGGCTTTTTTTTTTCCCCAAAAAAATATGAATAAAAATGTTTTTGCCGTTGAGACCTTCAGCTTTAATACAGTGTATTTTTGCAGACTTCAGTGGCGTGAAAGAGGCACGGGAGGAACTGGACATTCTTCATTGGAGGAGGCGTATTTGAGCCAAGCCTGAAGGAGGAGAGAATTCTGAATAAGCTGAGAGTGGAGGAAAGGGCGTTGGCTGGTGAAGGCCAACACCATACACGTTGCATGGCGCGCATTGTTTCAGCGTGTAGCATTGTACATAATGGTGACAGATGGTAGGGTGTAGGGAGAGATGCGGAGTCTAGAAAGGCAGACAGAAAATCTTCTGGGGAAGCCTTGTGTATCCTTATCCTATAGGCAGGGAGAAACCATCAGAACTCTTTGCATAGAGAAATGACATGATCAAATATGAGCTCTAGGAAGATCTGTCTTATAGCAGTCTAGAAGATGCAGTGTAGACTGACGGCAGCAGGGAGGCCAGTTAGAAAGCCATTGCGCAGTCCAGGTAATGGTTCCAGGCAGTTACAGAACACTGAGGGAGGCCGTAGGAGTCTCTTTTTGGGGTTAAATGAAATAACTAGTCTCCTGTTGCCCATTCACTGCCTGGCATGATCACTCATGAGTTTTGGCCCTTGTAATCAACTCTTAGGTTTGTCAAGCATATTTCTCTGGTGTGACAGGCCCTGGATTTGTTGGCTTCACACTGGGCCCATTGTAATCTCCCGATAAGTACTACCGATTAATCTGACCCGATAGCTGGGGCTGATGACTAAGAGCCATTGGGCTGGATTGAGAATTAGGGTCCTAGAGTTAACCCGAAAGGGAACACAGAGATCAGCGCATTTTACCATCTCACCTCATATAAGGAAACTGGGCCCCTGAGAGCCTGGTAATTCAAGATGAATGTGTATGCTGCCCCAAACTTACTGACAGGCTGTTTCAAAAAGTGTGCTTAGAAATCGGTTATTTGGAATTTAAGAGGAACTTGCCTGATATGGTGGCCCTTTGTACCTCAGAGGCAGCTCTGGCTTCAGATCATGAGGCAAAAGAAAGATTTAGGGAATTAAAAAGTGGCTGTGGTCTCAGCTGCAGGAGCCCAGTTGTTACTGACTGTTGCTTAGCGTGGGCTTGAGGATCTTAGGTCTGATGGTGCCGCAGCAGCTCCTTAAGAAGCCAGCCTCTCCTACTTTCCCCCCTCTCTCCTTCCCACCACTCGAGCAGAGGTATGAGAAGCAACTGTGTTATTGTAAAAAGAGCATCAGGCTTAAATCAATAGATGTGGGTGCAAATCCCGAATGGATCTAAGACTTGGCTGGTTTTCACTGCCTCGTGCTGCCTCACTAGGTGAGTGCCCAGCACATCGTAAATGTACAGTAACGTCAGTGTACATTTCTAAAGGGCGGGTACTCTGATTTCTGTGTGTGGAGAGCATGTTATAGCTGCCTAACAGGTGAAGGGTCTGTAGAGGGCCGGCCAGATGAGGTGGTGGCTTCTGTCGCCCTGGTACCGGCCAGGGTGGACTTGACCTTCTTCCCCACTGACCGCTTGAACGAGGCCTCCCAAAGGCGTGTTTTCTGTCCGAGGATGGCCTTCTCTGCCCTACCATGCTGTCAAACGAGTAAGATCATGCTTTGTAGACATGAGATGCTTTCTTTCGAGTCGAAGAAAACCGCATGGAGTGTTTTGCTCTAGGGAGTTTTTGTCATCTCCCTCAGTGGATAATCCCGCCTCCTTCCTCTCCTACAGTATCCCCTTCTTCCCCCACCACACAGGCCCCCATAATTACTTTCTGCACGTAAAAGCAAATGAAGAAGTAATTTACATAGTTATATCACCAGCTGATAAGTTACAGAAAAAGGAAAACTAGAGTGGGGTGAGGGAATTAGGAGTGCTTGGGTGAGATGGGAGTCGGGTTGTTATTGTAAATAGGGTAGTGAGGTTGGACCTCAGTGAGAAAGTCAGATTTGATGGAAACTCAAAGGAGCTGAGGGAGGTCACCGCGGTAGAGCGGGGGGAAGGGCAGAAGAAACAGCCAGTGCGCAGGCCTTGAGGCAGGCCTGTGTGTGAAACCAGGGTGAGGCCGGGCTGGCTGGGACAGCCAGGAGGGGAGAGGAGATGAATGCGGAGAGGGAACAGGCCTGGATGGTGTGAAGCCACTGCTGGTCCCACTACCTGTCGCGGAGGACCCGTTTCTTTATTATTGTTTTCCCTAATCCATTGCCGGCTAATAGTTTTATAAGACTTAATGGGAATGAATTACTAGAAAAATGACATTTAAAAAACATATAAAACAAGAGCCCAATGTTTTATTATTAGAGCCATCTAAAATTTCTCTTACCAGATTGCTGTAAAAGTTTCTAAATGTGAACTCTGCATTTCTTTTCTCATCTCGACGTAGACCAGTAACCCACACCGCAGAACCATGCTGTGAGTTGCACTGTGGGAGTCCATTATAAGGACTTGGCCATTGCTCTAAGCAAAAGGGGGAGCCGTTGGAGCATTTGGAGCAGAGGAAAGATTTGATCCACCTGACATTTTAAGTGAATCATCCTGGTTAGAGGATGGAGTGTAGGGGACCAAGGGGAGAAGCAGGAACACCTGGTGAGACTTGTATTTTACTGGCAAGGCATGATGGTGGATCCGACCAGGATGGAACGGGGGAAAGGGTGGAGCGTGGTTGGTTCTGGGTGTATTTTTATGGTTGAGCTCACAGAGCTTCCTGGTGGATTGGGGGGTGGTGAAAGGAAGAGAAGTCAGGGGCGACTCCGAGGTTTCTGCTTGAATAACACAAAAGACGACTTAGTATCTTGGGAAGGCTCCAGCTGTGAGGGAAAGATTGGGGAAGTCGGGAGTAACGTTTTGTAAATTTTGAATTAGACTTTCAGTACATAGGAGATCTAGTCAAGTGAGAAATGTTTAAACCTCATGATGTTACCTAAAGACCTATGTCTTGAAGTGGAATCTTAGGGCTAGAGAGAAACCGGAAAAGTCCCTGAAGTGTGCCCTCTCACCCATGACCTTTTACCATTCAAGGCAGGGCATAGTTACAATATTTAAAAGGGTCCGAGGAAGTCAATTTAGGAGCCTCTATTGGTGATTGCATCCTGACATGAAATTCTCCCTATTTGGGAAAGTATTCCACCTTTTTTAAAAAAGCCACACAAGTGGGACTTCCCTGGTGGTTAAGAATCCACCTGCCAATGCAGGGAACACGGGTTTGAGTCCTGGTCTGGGAAGATCCCACATGCCGCGAAGCAACTAAGCCTGTGCACCACAGCTACTGAGCAGCGTTCTAGAGCCCACGAGCCACAGCTACTGAAGCCTGCGTGCCCTAGAGCTTGCACGCTGCAACTACTGAGCCCATGCGCTACAACCACTGAGCCTGCACTCTAGAGCCCACCAGCCACAACTACTGAGCCCATGTGCCACAACTACTGAGCTCATGCTCTAGAGTCCACGAGCCACAACTACTGAGCCCCACGAGCCACAACTACTGAGCCCCATGTGCCACAACTACTGAAGCCCGTGTGCCTGGAGACTGTGCTCCACAACAAGAGAAGCCATGGCAGTGAGAAGCCCACACACCGCAACGAAGAGTAGCCCCCTCTCGCCACAACTAGAGAAAGCCCGCACACAGCAATGAAGACCCAGTGCAGACAAAAATAAATAAATAAATTTATTTTTAAAATAAATAAATGAAAGCCTCAGAAGTAAGGGAACTGTCTTCTAAGTTCCAGGATTCCAAATCTGGTTGACCCTAAATTCCATGAAGCAGCTATAGAATTGATTAGGATTTAAGAGCAATCTGGCTACATAATCTGCCACCCATTTGATTGCCAGGATTAATTTGGCTTCTCTGATTGCCAATGGTTACAAAATTTATTACCAAAACTTAGTAATATCAAACATACAACAGCTCTTGATATTTTACTGTTTAGTGAATAAAAGATAAGGTGCAAAAGTATATAGAGTTAATGAGCCCAATTCTTTAAAATAAATATATGATACACATGTGCTCACCACATAACAAAGACTGGAAGGTAATGCATTAAAAATTTTACATGTGATTATTTGGGTGGAGAGACCATAAGTTGTATCTTCTCTCTTACTTACACTTTTTGGTGTGCAATAAAAACGTGTTTTACTTTAATGATTCACAATAATAGCCATTGGTTAAAGAAAATGATCACAGCAGCCGTGTGACCCCTCCCTCTCTGGCCTCCGCAGCTCACCATCTGCTACCTGGATATGCTGATGACCAGCGAGGAGCGCCGGAAGCAGCTGAGGGACCAGTACTGCTTTGACTGTGACTGTTTCCGATGTCAAACCCAGGACAAGGTATGTTGTATGGAACCAGCTTGGAACACCTCCTGGGCAATATCCGCATGGTTTTTCAGAGAACTCTGCTTTTATTTCATTAATCCAGAAGTAAATGACCCTCAGTGCATAGTAGGAAACAAAGGTAAATAAAATAATACATTGTGCTGCATATGTTTTATTTCCTGGAACTCTTATCACCCACCAGGCAGTAAGAGGTTTAATCTCAGGTGAGGATCCATGGAGTTTAGAGCCTAGAGGGAATGTAGGTGTAAAACATGTAATTAAAAGGACACTGAAGGCCAGAGTGCTATTAGAGCCTGCGGCAAGAGGGTTAATTATGTTATGATTGGCAACAGCTGTTGCTCAGTAGTAAACCTCTCAAGTTTTATCTAGCTTTTTATTTCTTTCAAATTTCTTCTGTAAGCCTTTCTGCTGCACTACTTTATCAGATGGGGACCACTTATCTAGCAACTTTTACTCTCTGAGAAATGAAGAAGAGCCAAAATAAATGCCGTAAAGATAATGAATAAACTTTTCTCATATGAATCTTATACTTTCCTCACATTGAACCTATTTACTCTTAGTTTGCACACAATCAGGTTATCTAATGAAATCTTGCTTTTGTAGAGTGTTTTACATTTGTTGGAATTCTTTTGTAATCATTATCTCGTTTGAACTTAATACTCATAAATTAAGAAACAGAACTCAGAAAGGTTCAGAGATATGCCTCTGGGAGAGGATGAAGGAAAAGTGGCAGCACCAAGTCTCAAACACAGATCTTTTGATAAAGCTAGTACTCCTTCCCCTGTACCACAGCTACCTGTGACTTCTGGCACTGACATCGATGGAGAGAGGTAGTTGCTTTCACTGCATGCGAAAGGACCATGAGCTCATTCTAAAGATGCAGGAGTCAGTGATCATGATTAGTTTTTCATTAAAAAGAGCTTTTAGAAATTAGTGAATTGAACGGGAAAAGTTGGACCCATTGCTAATAGCTCCCCAAGATTCAATCCACTTCAGTGTTCCCTTTTT
The DNA here is from genome assembly GCF_028564815.1 of Eubalaena glacialis. NCBI lineage: Eukaryota > Metazoa > Chordata > Mammalia > Artiodactyla > Balaenidae > Eubalaena > Eubalaena glacialis. Next base: position 26,473,972 of record NC_083718.1, read on the forward strand.
GCTGTTCACAAACATTCCAGGAATCATTGGGGATCCCCTGGGATTCCTCCTCAGATTACAACCCGGAATGGCAGGGAGCAAGCTAACTTCCCATCAGCATCTTTGGTTGGGAATGGGAAGGTTTTTGGATTTAGTGCCTCTTACATGCCATCTATATGACAGACCCTCAGTTTTTTTTTCTTTGAGTAAGTGATTGTTTTATTAAAGCTGGGGTCATGTTCACTTTTGGCTTATTGTTACAGTTGAAATCTGGTCTAAAATAGTATATTAGGAAAGAGTTTGGCTACAAATAACAGATAACCTGACTAAAACTGGCTTTAGTAGGTGTGATGTGTTTTTCTCAAGAATTCTAGAGAAGCAGTCCAACATGGGAGCAGCTACTCATAGGTCTCATCACAGACCCAGAATCCTCCTGTGTTCCTCCTTAGCTAGCCCTAGCATATGCTTTTGTCTTCATGGTGCCAGGATGACTGCTGCCCACAAGCCCCAGTCAGTGCATCCAAGCTCTAGACAAAAAAAAAAAAAAAAGAAGAAGGGGTAATAAAATACAAAGAACAAAGGGAAATCCTCCTAGGGATTTCTACCTATATCTTATGGGTCAGAGCTATGTCACATACTACTGTAGGTGTAAAAGAGGCAAGGAAACAGAATTTTAGCTTTTCACTAGAAGCTTCTTCACTAGAAGAAGACAAGGGAGAAGAAAGCTGTGGATAGCTTTTTGGTAGCTGATCTACAGTATCTATCATATCCATTAAGACCATTTTCTTTACTCCTTTGAGTTCAAAGTTTATTTGAGATAGGATTGTCCAGAGAAAGAGAACCAACAGGGTGTGTGTGTGTGTGTGTGTGTGTGTGTGGAGAGAGAGAGAGATTTATCGATTGATTGATTGTAAGGATTTAGCTCATGTGATTGTGGGGACTGAGAAGTCCCAAAATCTGCAGTTGGCAGGCAGGAGACCCAGGATTGCTGATGGTGTAAGTTCCAGTCTGAAAGCTGGCAGGCTGGAGACCCAAGAAAGCCAGTGTTTTGGATTGAGTCAAAAAGCAGGAAGAAACTGATGTCCCACCTAGTCAGGGAGGAGGAGTTCTCTCTTACTAGTGGTAGGGTCAGCCCTTCTGTTCTTTTCAGGGCTTCAACTGATTGGGTGTGGCCCACCCACATTGGAGAGAGCAATCTGCTTTATTCAGTCAATTTATCCAAATGTTGATCTCATCCAAAAACACTCTCACAGATACACCCAGAATAATGTCTGACCAAACGTCTGGGCACCCTGCAGCCCAGTCAAGTTGACACATACCGTTAGCCATCACAAATATTGTGTTAGAGGTAGGCCAAGCTATATAATCAAAAAAGTACTAGAAGGTGGGAGGAGTGGCAGCATCCAGCTTTGGGAAGATGTGTGCAGTAGCCCACAGGCACCTGGTGCACACCTGCCCCACCATCATGATGCCCAAGAGGAAGGTCAACTCCACGGAGGGGGTGGTGAATGGGGAGCCCAAGAGGAGATCAGCAAGGTTGTCAGCTAAGCCTGCTCCTGAAAAAGTGGGAATGAAGCCAGAGAAGACAGCAGGAAAGGATATATCTTCAGACAAAAAAGTGCACACAAAAGAGAAAAAGGGGAGCAAAGAGAAAACAGGTCGAAGTGGCTAAGCAAGAAACTAAAGAAGGTTTATCTGGAGAAAATGGAGAAACTAAAAATGAGGCGAGTCTAGCCTCTGATGAAGCAGGAGAAAAAAAGCCAAGTCTGATTAATATGATCTACTATGTCTTATCAGTGGCCCCTGTCTCCCTTCTTGCATGATCCAGAGGAATATTTTTATCAACTATTTTGTAAATGCAAGTTTTTTTAGAAGCTCTAGAAACATTTTTAAGGAGGGAATCCCACATCCTCACATTTTTTAAGTGTAAAGGGTTTTTTTTAAAGAGGTGAAATCATTTGCTGGTTGTTTATTTTTTAGTACAACCAGAAAATAATGGGATATTGAATAAGGAGGCTTTGATTGTCTTGGGGGTCAGCTTAACATTCCATAGATGGGGATTAGTTTTTATATCTTATAATACAAAGCATACTAGATGGCAATTTGGAGTCACATTGTACACTTACTATGTCTTGAACATTTTAAATTACTTCCATTCCCATGTTATTTTTGGTAGAATTGTTTCCTAAAGAAAACTACCCCTTGACCTTGGCTGTCCCTTTCAGAACTGTGTGCGTTCCATAACATCTTTGGTCTTGGTAGTGCAGTTTTCCTAATAACTTTGGTAATGTATTGCAAAAGATTGAAAATTTGAGTATGTAATGTATACGATATTAAATTGTGAATTAGTGGTATTTATGATGTAACAGCTTAACAGTATTTGAAGATATCGGTACTTGATATCCTATTAAGGAAAATTTGCCTTCAGATTTTAAACTGGAAAGTCACTGGAATAACTGTTTAGAAAAGAGTCACAACTACGTGATTTTTCAGATTTTAAGAATTATGTACAAATTGAAATGTCTGTGTACTGATCCTCAAAACAACCAATAAAATCTCAATTATGAAAAAAAAAGTGCTCAGTTACTCTGCTGGATTCCACTCCACTCTGTATCTAACAGACTGAGTGATCTTGGGCAAGTCATTCAGCCTCTCTGATTTGCTCCATCATCTGTAATACAAGGGAATTAGACAAGATGGTCTTAAGGCCCCTTCCAGCTCTATTATCCCATATTTCTGTGAAATGTTTCCTAGTGGAAATGAGTAGGATATGTATTTAGATGAAAATATAAACTTGATTTCGGTTAGTTCATCAGTTATATTTTTGAGTTTCTATTTGAGAATTTTGTTCTATTTAGTGATATAAACATCCCTTCTGAAATCTCTATACTGTTGATTTGATTTGCAAAAATACTACAGAGGTAAATTCAACTTAGCTCATCCCCAAAAGAGCATAAATTAAAAATTAGTTCAAAAATTAAATTTACTTCAGTTCCTAGATTTAAAGTTTTCAAGCTTATTTTTCCGCTTTTCTTGGGCCCTAGAAAATCATCTCAACAGGTTTCTACATCAAGCAATATTTATTACGTGCCACATCTGCATGTTAGAGGACTTGCATGGTATCATGTTTCAGGAAGGCAAGAGGCCTTTTAATAACAGGTGTAGTTTGCATTTGTGGAGTTAGTTGTCATTTGTAATCAGCAACAACTTAATTTCTGGAAGAAATAAAACTTACCTTCTAGAGGAAGTTTTGGGATGATTTGGCTTGTGCAGGTCAAAATCCAAGGCAGTAGAAGCAGAACAGACCAAAGAGAATTGATTGCTTCCATAAGTTTGTGGATAGTACATAGTGTGCTTCCTTGAATGTCACATGCTTTATTGCAAAAAAAAAAAGCTGTATTTACTTTCTTTCCTAAGCCTGTTACATATGATCCTTCTTTTAAAACACCATGTCAGTCAATTTACTCATAGCCCTCTTGCCTCATTCCTAGTTTATTGAAATAGCCCCTAATTGGTCACCTGGCACTCAATTTCTTTCCTTTCATCTCTTTTGCACACTGTTTTTGAGTAAGTTTTCTGAAATAGCACTATTTCCATGCCGTTCTTTGCTCAGAATTTTTAAAATATTCAGCATTATCCCTAGTCTTCAGGATAAACTTCAGACTCTTAGCTTGGCGTTCAGTGTCCTGCAAAGTCATGACCCCAAGATCCAGCCTATATTTGTTTCTTTTTTTCTCTTTTCCTTTTTCCTCTCTTTTGCAACTTGTTTTACCTAAATTGTTTTATCTAATTATACCATTTCCCCACCCAAAAGATTCTGAAGTGGCTTACAGGCACCCATGCACACATATACACATATATGTATCAATATATACCTGTATATGCAATACAACAACAATAAATTTTATATTGACTTGTGAAATAAGAGTGACAAAAAATAAGATAAAAGCAGGTTAGAACCCAGAATGCATGCCATATGATCCTATACGGTGACAAGAAATAAATCACAAATTTGCTTTAAATTTCTCAGCAGCCAAAGCTAAAGACTAATTTCAAAATGCACAGTAGCTCAAGACTGGACACATATGTGCTCCTCAGCTGAAGCAGTTTCTCCTGGAACTGAGGCCCGAGGCACTCACCAAGGGTCCCAGTGAGACTGAATGAGCAATATCCTCATCAGAATCCGCAATGACTTGAAGAGCTGATTTTTATAATATTCTTCAGTGTGGTTGATGGACATAGTTTCACATTATAACTTAATAAAAGAAGTAAGGAAGGTGAAAATTTATGTCATCTATGTTCTCATCTCTCTGATGATTTACTTCATTCCGACAATAAAACTGAGACCATATAGAAGAAAGCAAGAACTGCATGTCCTTCAGGTAATCCTTCCTTATTTCTTGTAGTCTTTTAATTTTTTTAAAAAATTTTTATTAAAGCTGTACGTGTATACAGTTTGAGAAGTCAAAGTACTAGACCCAAGTTGAAAACTTTAGTACGTTCTCTCCTGCTCCTGCCTGAGTCTTGCCCCCCCCCCCAGAGGGTGCCCCCTTTCAGCTTCTGGCATTTATTCCATGTTTCTAAAACTAAAGTTCCCTTAAGTCACATCCTAGGGATTTTTTTTTTTGCTATTGGGTTGGTTTAATGACTATTTTTTATTTCCAGGATTTCAAATTTGCTTTTTATTTTTTTCCCATATCTTCCAGTTTAGGTTTTATTTCTACCTGTTTCTGTTTCATAATTTCTTATTCGCTTCCAATGCGTACTCCTGTGTTATTTATCTATTTGAGCACCCTAATCATATTCAAGTCTTGGTCAGTCAGTGCTATAGTTTATTTTACTGGAGTGAAATTGTGTTCTGACTGTTGATTTTTGATTTTTGTCGGTTATCTTCCTTAGCCTTGCATTTCACTATGTGTTCTGGAATTTTGTATGGCAGGCCCATTTTTAGTGGAAAGTTTTTTTATTTTGTTCCTTTTTCTCCTCTCTGCACATCTGCTCTGTCTGGTAGCTTTGCACGTGCCTCCCTCAGGCTCCTCAGGCCCCAGTTCAGAATCCAGACTTAATGGCATTTGGAAGTGTTGCACCGCAGCGATGCTGAGGCTATCGCAGACCTGGTTACTTAGGCAATGGGCATCTGACTCCGTACCTGGAGAGACTCTATCTGTGCCTTCTAGCCTTTCCAGGTCCAATAGTTTCTATAAATGTTTATCATGTCATCAACCTGTATTTTCAGGAATATGTCATCAACCTGTATTTTCAGCCTCTTTTTGTTACCAGGGGAGCCTCACCTCATCCCCTGCCTTTAAGCTTTAAAGCGGACTCTACTCACCTTTCTTCTGTGAAACATTTTTATCTCTTTTAACCGTTGGAACTGAACTCATGCCTGTGACTGCCAGCTTCTAGACCTGAGTCCCTGGCTTCGGCTTTGCTGAGTGCTCTGCGTTTCTGTTCTGTTACTGGTCCAGGGAGAAGTTTATCTTGTTTTTGAATTAGTAAAGCCACTTTTGGTTTTTCTTTTTATATTTTACTCATCATTACTATGGGTTTGGAGTAGAAGAGAGCACCTCCAAGTCTGAGTTTACAACATCTTGTTGGAAGCCTGCTGTTCGCTTTTCATAGCTAAGAATTCAAGTCTTTGGCGGCAGAGGAAAATATGAGGATAAACAATGATCTAATTCTCCTGAGGGCTTCCAAGCATGTGTGCACTTTTACCCAGTACCTGCCTGTCTGTGGAGCAGAGATCTGTGTCTTGTATCCCTGGGCCTTCTTTGGAGGGAGAGTTGAGTAGAATCATTCTGAAAATGTATCCATTTCAAAAAGAGTTTAATAGGAGGAAACGCCCTAAGAAGCTTCTCATTCCTTGATGCTACAGTTCTAAGTCCACCCGCTCTCATTTTCTTTTGTAGAAATAAAGCAATGTTAATGATTGTCTTTGGTAAATATTTCAGCTTCTTTTCAGAGACTCTCTTTTGTAACATGGAGTCACCTTTCTTGGGTCCCTATGAGGCCCTTCACAACATCTGTGGGTGAAGGAGCCCAAAGTAGCCCAGCATCCCTCAGAGACACGACTAGTACTGGCGAGAGTGGCCTCGGTTCCTGTATGTGCTGCACCTTCCCCAGGCTGTCACTGTTAAACCGGGAAGACTGGGGAAAGGAGGCAGCATTGAACCAAAGGAAGGAACAATGATTGTCTGAAGAAGGAGTAAAAGAATGTAGGGTTAAAGCTGTAGTCAAAGGAAATGAGAGTTTACTGCCCAAGAAAAAGTTTTTATGGTAACTTGAGTCTATTTGAAATATGAGCAATTACTTAAAGGTCATTAGAAAACCAAGATTTTTTTCTGCTGCCTTCCTCTATTTTGCTAAATTAATGGTAAGCAGGAATGCCTTGTGGTGCGATGATGAGTCCAGCCAGCTCTGAATTGTTTTATATTTCAAGTTTTAACAATCTAAGCAGAATGTGTTTCCTGTTTCTAAAGTTTTCATCATAACTGAATTACATTATCTTCAGGAAGATTAGGAAGATTTGGCAAGGAACTGAAGGAGAGAGAGAAAGAGAGCGCGTGTGTGTGTGTGTGTGTGTGTGTGGTGAGTTTTTAAGTAGTCAAACCTAACATTACTGTGTGTTACCTATCTTGCTTCTCCAAGCAACCAGAAGAATGGGTTTCCCAGGAGTGGGTGCAGTGCTGGCTGTCATTAACGTTAAAGTGAGGAAAGGGGTTTATGGATTTCATAACCACATAATCCCAGCTGCAGTGTCACTGTGAATGACTGGGTGAGGCTTCTGGGCGTGACACAGTGGACACAGCTGGCTGTAAAGTCAGCTGGGAGATAAACACTGTAGCTACCGTGTTAGCCCTGGGATATGCTGTTCCCCCCATCACAGGACACAACGCTTCAACACCCTCTTCTCCCCAGAGAGCAGACAGCTTTGCCCCCCAGGCTGCTTCATGTGGCTCTGGTTTGTCCAAAAGCCCATGCCAGGGGTAAGAAGAGGGTCTCTCCGTAATTTGTGGCGACATGAATTCCACTCACAACCTTTCCAGTTGTTGAATACAAATTCTTTTCTCTTGGCTTTGGGTGTAGAAGAAGCTCTGGCTCGGGGAGCGGATTCAGTGATGGCAGCGACTGTGACATGGGAGTATGTATTCTTGTGTCGCAGGCACATTACCTCGCTCAGCACAGGGCACACGGTGTTCAAGGAGTGCTGTGGAATGAGGTGTTCTTCTGCAGAGAGTATTATCATCGTGATGCCTGCCAGAGCTTCGGGGGCACTTAGACTGTGTGCTGGGCATGCGAACTGGGGGATTATGTACCTCGTCTCATTTAGTCTCCGTCATTTTATGAGGGGAGTGGTTGCTCTTCTTCCCACTTTGCAAACGAGGTATCTTCAGGAGCTATATTCCTAACCACTCCACTATACTGTCTCTATAATTTCATGAATAACGTACACACTTTCCCTATCTTAGTTTTTAAATATTGGAGTATAATTTGCATTCAGTAAAATTCACTCTTTTTAGTGCACAGTTCCATGAGTTTTGACAAATGCATGCAGTCTGCATCACCACCACTAACAAGATACAGACCAGCCCCATCACCCTTCCCCAGATTCTTTTATACCACTTTACATTCAGCCTCCACTCCCGCTTCCAGCTCCTGCTAACTCCTGATCTGCTTTCTGTCACTATAGCTTTACCTTTTTCAGAATGTCGTATAAATTGATCCAAACAACCATTTGATTCTGTCTTCCTTCATTTAGCGTAATGCATTTGATATTCAGCCATGTTATTTTTACACGCGTGTAAATATATAATCTCAGTATTTGGTTCCGTTTTATTGCCCAGTTGTATTCTATTATGTGACTCTCCCACGGTTTGTTTATCTGTTCACCAAGTGAAGGACATTTGGGTTCTTTTTCAGTTTTTGGTGTGGTTATCAATGAAGCCACTTTAAACATTCACATACGGGTTTTTGTATGAATATACATTTTTATTTCATTTGGGTAAATGCCTAGGAGTAGGATTCCTGGGTTGTGTGGTAAATATATGTTAAACTCTGTAAGAAATTGCTAAACTGTTTTCCAAAGTAGCTGCGCCATTTTGAATTCCCACCAGCAATGAATGAAAGTGCCAGTTACTTCACATCCTTTCCATCACTTGATTTTGTCAGTTTTGCTTTTGTTTTTGTGTTTAATCATTCTAACAGATTTATAGTGATATCACATTCTGCTTTTAATTTGCATTTCCTTAATGACTAATGATGTATTTTTTTTCATGTGCTTATTTGCCATCTGCATATCTTATTTGGTGATATATTTGTTCAAATCTTTTGCCTATTTTAAAAAGGTGTTTTCTTCTTCTTGAGTTTTGAGAGTTCTTTATTCTGTATACAAGTCTTTTATCACATACATGTTTCAGAAATCTTTTCTTCCTGTCTGTGGCTTGGCTTTTCATTCTCTTGAAAGAGTATTTTGAAGAACGGAAGTTTTAAATTTTGCTGTAGTCCAGTTTTCATTATCTGTTTTTAACAGATCAGCCTTTTGATGGCACATCTAAGAAACCTTTGCCTACTCCAAGAGGATAAAGATTTTTCTCCTATGTCTTCTATTAGAAATTTTATAGTTTTAGGTTTTAGGTTTGATCCATCTTTGAGTTAACTTTTATATATGGTACAAGGTTTATTTATTTATTTACTTATGCACACGGATGTCCCATTATTCCAGTACCATTTGTTGAATCAATATCTTATGTAAGACAGTTGGATACTCTAGAAAAAGTGCAGAATTAGATACAGGAGTAGTTGGGTTCTGGTCTTGGAGCAATGACACTGGTGACGTCAGCCAGAGAGATCAAGTCTGAATGGTGGGTAACAGGGCAGTTAACTCTACATGCTTTAGAGGCGTGTAGAGTCTGCTGCCTCCTAACTATTTGATATTGGCAGGTTTCCCTATATTAGCCTTAGTTTTTTCTTTTGTAAGAGGAGAATAATCCATATCTGGCAAAGCTGCTGGGAGGGTTCAATTAGATAACATAAGTCTAGCTTGGGAGATGGTAGTTCCTCAATAATGGTAGCCATTATTGTTACTGAATGATCTGAGGAAATAGTCTATATGGAAAGTGCCAGGAATTATAGCATCCTCAGTTCCCATCATTTGCTGATCAGGTTCTCCGAACTGCTCACATAATCTTCTTGATAGCTTTTAAAGTCTTCCCGCTCCAACCTTTTGTAATCTCTGATTCCTTCCCCTTTTCTGTCCCTTCTTTGCGGCTCCAGTGATGCCTGTGTTGCAGTGGTTGGTGCTTTTCACTCCTGTATTCCCCCGGCATAGCCCCCTCCCCAGCCTGGGCTCTCCATCCTGAGAGGGGAGCTGACCTGTGTCCAGACTGGGGTATCTCACTGCCCTCCATCACGTGCTGCCGTGTTCACGCCTACGGTTCCTGACACAGGTCATACTGAGGGGTGTGTGGGCAGGCTGTATGTAGGGGTGTCCAGGTATGTGTGTGTGTGGGGGGGGAAGTGTACTAGGGCGGGGGCTTTCAGACTGAGTAAGAAAACAGCACATGAGCGGCACTGCACAGAGTGATGTGCAGGCCATTTCTCCCCTTCCCCCCAGATCCCTGGACAAAGTAGATGTCATCCGGGACTCTCTTTCATCAACTTCCCTCCCAAAGGAGATGACGCTCCTTTTAGGGTTTACCACATGGGAATTGTTCTCCCTTTCTGAGTGTGACCATACGGAGTCTTATGCCCACAATGAAACAGAAATAATGAAACTCCATGGGAGCAGTGATCAGACAAAGCTTCCCTTGCCATTTATTTGTTACTACAGTGCAGGGGAGGGTGACTCACCCTTCCTCAGCCCTGAGCCTGAGAACAGTCCTCTTTAGTGGTCGCAACAGCTTCAGGGCTCCGAGGTGGGTGGAGACCAGCTCATTTTGCAGTGGGAGTGGGCAGCAGAGGGCTGTGCCTAAAACCTGTAGCTGACCTAGCAGTGACAACGGGAAGGACGTCCCAGAAGTCAGGAGTGGGCAGACGGGGTATTCTAATCCCTTCAATTATCTTAATCTGTGTAGAAATTAAGAGGAGATGATGCCATTCAAAAATAACTTTTATTTGTTCTACTTGCAAAGTACGTTTGCTGGGCTCAACAGCAAACTTGAAGGCTGAGACTTTTGGTCCCTGGTACGTGCTCAAAGCCCTTAAAATATGACATGCTTGACCTCACAAAATTTTGGAATCCTGCAGGTCTCGGTCATACAAACTTCCACTAACATCTCACTGTTGTAATGTGGGAAGAAGTAAACTAAATAGTGAATTTCGTGGTAACTATTTGGGGCTCACTATTTGCGTAGTCATAGACAGGCCCCTGTAGTGACACTGCCTCCTTGAAGGGATGAAGCTGGGGAATTGGTGCCATTGGTGAGCTCCAGGAGAATACATAGTACAGGTCTGTGAATTGGGGATGGGGGCTACCAACTGTGGTTCCACTTTCTTAGCCCCTTGCTCTGAAAAGTAGCTATAGAGCTCCAGGTAAATACGTTATATTGAGCACCTGCATTTCTCCACACTCTCTCCCCAAAACCTGCTGAAATGATGGTCTCATTGGGCTCTTCCTACATGTTGTTGAGCGCATACCTTCAGAGCCTACAAGTTGGACACAAGAGTGCATACTTTTTACTTAGATCCATAAATATCACAGAGGCTAAGTGGTATGTCAGAAGGAATCAATTCAGTTTGAATAGCTGGAAGAAACATTAGGCATCTGGTTCAATACCTTCCTTGTACAGAGAGGAAAAATGACTTGTACAGTGTGTGACATTGGAGAGTCGGGACAAGAAATTCCAGGTATCCTAATTCTGAGGCAGTGCTCTTTTGATGAGGCACTGTGGTTACTGCACCTGGGCATGGGGGCAAAGGTTAAAGAGTAAATTGGCTAGAAATTCCCCTTTGACTGTTTCTCTTGAAAGATCATTTCTGTTTGTGCACGCCTCATTTGAAAGTTCTTAAAATAGTGTCTTTATCCAATTTCTCAAGTCCTTTGGATAATAGAACTATAGAAATAAAAACAGAAAATGTGTATAGTAGCATATTTTCATTATAAGTGTCTGGATAATTTAGCATATTTTAATTAGAATGTCTGTCCAAGACCGTGGACTAACATCCACTAATGCTTTCACTGCCCAACCAGGAGGATGAGACTAGGTCAAGCCTACAAGAAGAGATTAAACCACTAGCTACTGTGGGGCATCCCAGGAGTCTGGACTCATCCCCGCAGATAGGACTGGGATTCCCAAGCAGGTCTATTCTATGCCCAGCCCGAGCGCTAACCCTCAGGAAGTCAGGCTTCTGCTGTTGCTCAGGACTTAAGAGTGGACCTAGGTCTCCTTTTTTGCCTGTCACTCGTCCACAGTCACCATGTATCTCCAGTCTTTCAGCAAACCTGCTTGAATGCTTCCTTCCCTCCTTCCTTTTTTTTTCCCTTTCTTTCTTCCTTCCTCAAGTGTTTAATGAAGTAAGGCTTGTAATATACCAACTATGGGAATCCTAAGATGAAAAGATCTCCCCTTCCCACAAGTGGCCTACATTCTAGTGTGGAGATAGACACCAGACACACAGTTCAGTTCAGTGCAGCAGTTATCTTAATGGAAGCCTGTTTTAAGTGCAGTGGGAACAGAGGAGAAAAAAAAAAAATCTCCCTGCACAGTCAGGGAAGACTTCACGGAGGAGGAGACACTGACCTGAGATGTAAAAGTTATATAGGAGTTTTCAGTGAGGTAGGTTCAGAGGGGGCAGTTCAGACTGGGGACACACCCCGGGAAATGTCTCAGAGGTTTGGAGAGTATCGTGTAGCAGGGAGCTGCATATGGTTCAGTGTTCCTGGAGGATAAAGGCTGGTAAGGGTAGTGATTGGGGGCGAGGGGAGAGGTATGCCAAGCAGAGTTTGGATTTTCATCATGGAGGGGTGGGAAGCCATTGAAGAAAGTGAGGGTTGGCTTTTGACCAGCAGCAGCCAGAAAAAAATATAATAGTGTGTGTAGAAACAGAGTGAGGAAACTATTGCACAAGGAAGGAGAATCATACACTCTAAAAACAGGCGAGGAAATTAGTGAGGTTCTCACACTATTCCATCCAGAAGGGCTTTTTGAGTGCTGCTTTTGCATATTTGTGGTGGCAGCCGTTCCCCCTCCTCACCACCCCAATGAATGAGATGTTATTGGGTCCAGTTAATACCAGGGGATATAGCAACTGGTCTGTTTCCAATGCTCATCTGCTTACAGGCTGTGTCTGGGTGCTTCAGTTAAAGACTAGAATATTTACCAATTGTGCTGAGTATTAATTGCTGAGGAGAGGTGTGATGGTTCTCTGAACTAACTGTACTTCTTGGTAATTCGGATATTGTATTGTTTCAGATGCAGACATCGGCATGTCTGCTATTTTCTTTCAACCTTTATTGCCAAGTCATTTTCAGACCCTGAGCGCTCTAAAAAGTAAAGAAAGATGTGGGCTTTCTCTGTCTCTCATTTTGATATGTAAATTGGAACCCTGGAATTATTAAAGCATTGATAATGCTTTCCTGTCTGTGAAATTAAAATTTGAAAGCTGCAGCTAAGGGCCCATAAAAAGTCATCTCCACATTTGTCATTAAATCCCTTTATGCGATAAATTTGCGTATCCTTAATTTAGAATCATCTTGCTTTTTTCAGAATTTAGTCAATCTTGGCATTTTTTTCAGTGCCTTCTTATGCTAATTTCTTTATTTATTGTGCCTCTTAAAGTGAAACACATAAAGGAGCAGCCAGTTAATAAATTATGTTTTCTACAAATGAAATAAAAGCATGTTAATTATTTCTAAACAATTAGGCCGCATTCAACATGGATGGAGAGTTTCTCAGTGGGAATAGCTCACAGCCTCAGAAGATGAGAAAAATTCCCTGCGTTTGACATCATATCAGTGAATATCTACTTTTTACAGCCGCTTCTTGCTACAAATAAGGTCAATTAAAGTCATTGTAAGAATTGCGCAGACTAACCCGCAAATCCATAGCACTGCTTTTCAGCTCAACAAAAGGCCCAGAGCAGCTTTTTTCTGAAGCTGCAGTTCACCATGTCCAGCAGCCACGTAACTTAAAAAGGGACAAGGAGAACCTCCCATGTGCTCAGAGAAGCGCTGTAGAAAAATAAGACTCTAAGGAAAGATGAGGGGACTAGGGCTCTCCGGCCTGCAAGGGAAGGGGTGGGGACTGCATCCAGGCGGGGTGACCTGCAGTGTTTAGTTGTCACTAAGCCTGGGGAAATAGACTTAAACTGCAGGTATTTGGAATAGATGTACTGACCTTCTGAACTTTTTTTTTTTTTTTTTTTAAACATGGTGGCATTTCCTCTGTGGGGCATCTTCTAAGAACAGAGTCTTTCCCATCTGTCTGTCGCTTGAATTCCCAAGAAGCTTCCCAGTCCTCAAGTTCCAGAATCCTTTGATTCCAATAGGTTCCTGGATAAGTTAGATGGAGGGAGGTGGGGGGGGGGGGATTTTAAAAATCATACGTACTACCACTAAAAAAAGAATTTCACCCTGAAAATTAGTTTTTTAAAATCACCCACTCTGGGTTTGGGCCATTTCACCTTTATCTGCTGATTCGCATGACACGTGATCAGCAAGCATTTGCTGAGTACCTGCCATGTACTCGAAGGGCTAAGAGAAGACCCTGTTAACTGAAGCTCCCGGGAAGCAGGCCAGAAATAGGCAAGAATGAGAAGAGGGTGAAGCCTGTTAGGTGTTTGCCTATATTCTTACCATATTGGGCCCATCTGTGTGTCGTGATGGCACGTGATGGCTGGTTTCCAGGGATAGAGATGCTGGGTGGCCAGAAGGAAGCAATTCTCCTCCCTCGTCCTCCAGCATCAGCACTCAAAAAGAAACAAATTGGTACACAGGAAATAAAGTTTACTTCTGGACTTCAGTCCCAATATTTTTGTTTGTTTGTTTGTTTTTTCTGTTTTTTAAACACGATAGAGTGGCAAAGAGAGAAGTGAGAAGGGGAGTTTAAAAATGAAAGAAAGGTGGTAGACCATTTTGTTCTTTACCCCCAAATAAGTGGAAAATAACAGGATTATTACAGTGTCTTGGGTTTCAGACTTTTCTTTGGGTGGTTTCAGGGTTTGAACAAGACATCCCTGTCAAGTTTATTTGGAGTATGCCCCTCAGTCTTAGTGCCGGGAGCCTGCTTTAGATGTTATCTGGATTTTTCTGAGCTAATCTAATACCATTCCATAGTCTGGAAAAAATAAACTGTTTTCGTAATGCTGTTGGTTTAGTATCTAAGTATCAAGGGTGTACTCAATGAAGAGTAGAAGGATTTTTAATATTCATAGCAGAGCTTTAAGGGATTGTTTATGCCCTTTCTGCATTTGTCACTTCATACCTTAAAGATTGAACAGACAGGTTTAAGTGTAAAATCACTCATATTGTCCATGATGGGCAATGACTGACTCTCAGCCTCAGTTTCTTACTGTGACAATCCCAGTGCCACTGTGTTAGCAATTAGAGAAGCCCAGCCTACCCTTTCTATAAAGTATAGCTGCTTGAAAACAGTTTGCCTACAGAAGTCCCTCTATTGATTGAGCTTTTCATGCTACCATAAGCTCATCCCAATGATTTTTACCCAAGAAAATTACTACTCTTGCCATCCAGCCTTTCAATTAAATATGCTTTGCTATGAGATGTAGCATTTATATTTTTATTAATTTAAACATTTTGTGTCAACAGAAGGTAGATCATTATTAACTGGTACAGTGCGATGTCTCACGAAATACATACATGTCATAGAAAAGTAATTAGCTTCCTCATTCTACTGCCGAACAGATGTGTATCTGAATGAGAACTGGGGCCCCAGGGTGCTCTAGTACATTTATTTATTTATTTACTTTAAGTCATTAAATTGTTGACTGAGAGGCCTTGTTGCAGATTTCCCAAACTTTGTTCTCTTTTGCATCGCTACCTTCCCCCTCCTCTACCTATGGTTAAAAGTAGGTTTAGAGCAGTCATCCAAGATTATCAATTCATTTTGGGCTTATTGTAATAACTCCAAGCTATAGAGAGCCCATTGGCTCTCTTTCAGATGAGATAAGGGTTTGATGACTAAGAGAGTTGGGAATACAGAAGCTAACAGGGTCTCTGGTTGCAAACCTGCGGAAGGTTTAGCAGCAGCTGTGTTTGCTGGCCAGCACGCCAGAGTGAGGCAAGTCCAGACCTCGTGACCACACCGGACCGTTGTCACTTCTCTCCTTCACAGCTCTGATTCTCCAAGGATTTCTTCAGCAGCATTCTCTCCTACCTGGACTGCTTCACTGCAGGGGTGTGCTAAGTGGGCTGCCTCTTTCTACCCCGCTGCTCCAGAATTTAGCTTTCACACGGAAGCCAGAAGGACGTTTTCAGGAGGGACCTCAGCCGCTCCCCACGTGCTGAAAGGGGAGACGGGGCGACACTGGCAAGACCCCTGTGTGGCCTGCTCCTACTCATCTTTCCAATCCCAGCCCCGTCTCCTGGCTGGAAAGTGCCAAGCCCTTTCCTGCCCTGGGGTCCTCGCACGTGGCTTCCTGGTGCCTGCCTGGCTCTTTATCACTCTTCAGCTCTCAGCTCAGCCTCCCCTCCTCAGGAAGTCATCCCCGACTTCCCTGTGAAAATCAGGTGCCTCCTTCCTTGTTATTTCCTGATCCCTCTTTCTCTCCATTGTAGCACAAACAGTCATTACGTATTATTATTATTTGTATTTGCTTGTTTGCTCACTTGTTAAGAAAGAAAGAAGGACCTTATCGGTCTTGTTTTCTGTGGTGTCCTCAATGCCCAACACACTGCTTCCATAATTATTATAGCTCTTAACAAATTTGCGTTGCATGAATGAATAAGTCAACAAATACTGCTGTTTGCCTGCTGTTGAGTTAAGCGCTATAGGATATGCCAAGTAACTATATTACTGGAAGCTTTGAAATGACTTTTGCTCATAAAACAACTTTGTAAGAGTTTAAATGATGGACTGTCAGGAGGGAATGTTCTTGCCCTTCTTCCTCCAACAGTTTCTAGCTTTGAACATGACCTATCCCAGTTCCCGACACCAAGGCATACAAACCTGCACGTAAACCACCCAGAAAGACGGGGTGCATAGTTCCGGTGACCTTCTTGGAAGACCCCCTCTCATGTGCAGTTCGTGCCCCTGGCACACTTTCCTCCAAGAAAGCACACATTTTCCAGCGTGTGTGAAACCAGACTTTGAAAGTAACCCAGGGTGGTGTGTACCTAGATATGTGATTTTTCGAGTCTGATCAGGAGCATAAATATTATTCACATTATCCTGTTGGATATCTGTGTTTTTACAATTAATGAAGTATAAGAGAGTTATTTCATAGGGACCCATAAGCCCAGGATTGGACGGGACCTTAGAGGTCCCACCCACCAGGGCAGGAGCCTCCTCTGCAATATTCCTGCCGGTGGGCGTCCGACTCGATGTGAACAGTTTTGGTGGAGATCTCAGCACATTCAGTGTCTTTGGGTAGATCCTTCCACTCTCTGGCGCCTGTGATTGTTGGTTAACCTCATGAACTCAAGCCTGCCATTTTAAACTTACATCAGGGTCCTAGTTCTGCCTCGTGGAGCAGGGGAGAGTAAATAGCTTCCTTACATCACCCGCCTGAGTATTGGAGGCGGCGTAGCTTAGCAGGGAGCACTCAGGCCGTCAGTTATACAACCAGGAGCTCAACTCCACGTCCACCACTCTCTAGCTACTTGAACTTAAGGATTTTACTTCATCTTTCTCAGCTGCAGTCTTACCTATAAATTAGGGATTGAGTGGTTTTTACCTTACACCTTGTCAAAATGATTTAATGAGATAAAGCACTTCAAGTAACTAGTTCAATAAACATCAATAAAGGTTATTATTTTTTGAACCGTAGCTAGCCAGCTCTCTGAAATTCAGCCTCATCTGTAAAATAAGGAAAAGAATTCCTACCAAGGAGTGGTTCAAGGTTGACATCAGTTAATCCTAAGACATGGTTGTTTGGTCAGCGAGACAGGAATCTGGTTGCATGCAGATATACATGCATTCTCATCCTAACCAGGTTTCATTACCTTTTTTTAAAAACCACTTTATTGAAATATGACTGACATCCAAAAAGCTGTACATAGTTAACATATACAACTTGATGAATTTGGAGATAAGTACACACCCATGAAACTATCACCACAATCTATGCTAGAAACATGTCCATCACCTCCAAAAGTTTCCTTCTACTGTCTTTATTATTAATATTAATTTTTTGTGATAAGAACACTTAACGTAAGATCTACCCTCTTAGCAAATTTTTAAGTATACAATACAGTATTGTTAGTGATGGGCAGTATGCTGTAGAGTAGGTCTCTGATTTTTATTATCTTGCCCACAGAATATCATGAAAGACTTTGTTAAATACTTGTTGAGGTAGAAATATACGGTGTTAGTAATATTCACCCTGTGTACTTGCACAGTCGCTGTGAGAAGATGAGTGCAGACTGCTGGATTTGTTCTCACTGCTCCCCTGCTGGTATCCTCTAGTGGAGACCACTTTATCTTTTTAAGTCGCGGTAAGCCTTAGCCAGAGAAAGACACTGAGTTATCTGATTGGAGGAGGCTTCATTATGCAAACTTTTAATTTTATGTTTTCTTGGGACCGTATTTGCCACCACTTTGGGCTTCCACTGCCACTCCCTTTCTCTCATTCCTCAGAGGAATAATAATACTTTGATGACTATCTCTGCAAAGTTCTTTGATTACCCTGGGATATAGTTCGTCTGGAATTAAACATGTGAACTTTCCTAAAATACCTTGTTCTACTCTGTCCTGTTTGAGGATACTTTCTTTTGGGAGAAAGGAAAGGGAGAAAAATCAGAATCATGTAGCCCTGTTCTTTCTGTTATTTGTTAACTTTGTACCACTTGCCCCAGGCAGCGAATCGCCTTCGTGCTTGCTTCCTGCTCACAGAGCCTGGAACCTTTTCTCAACGCCGCAGTCATTCAGCATTGCCTTCCTCGCAGTCTTCTCATGGGTGACTGCTCCTCTCTCGGACTGTCTGGGGGTTGTGTGCTCTTGTCTGACCTTCTGCCATGATACAGCTTGTGTGTGTGTGTGTGTGTGTGTGTGTGTGTGTAGCAGTTACTGTGCTGAGCACTTTACACACGTTATATTTCGTTTAGTCCTGATACCGACTCTGTGAGGTTGCTCCTCTAGTCCTGTTTCCTGCTGGGAAATGCTTAACACCTATTTTAGCATCATGCTCTCCGATTTTGTTCTGGAAGGTGAACTGGTGCCATTGTGTGAGTAGAGATGGACAAAGCAAATGCGAACTTAAATGACCGTCAAGAATTTTACAAGCTCGTAGTTTCCCAGTAGTTTAATGATGACTCATTATCAAGACTACGGCTGCTTTGTTACAAAACAAAACAAAACAAAAATGCATTAAAAATGGGAGTGGACACATGGGCAAGCAGTTCTAAAATCTGTTATTAGCATCATGAAACCTAGATTGCAGAAATGTCACCAGTCTTCCTGGAGGTTGAACAAAACATGCGTTGGTTTCTTGGCTGAATTGTAGCTGGAGGGAAGAAAGGTCATGTATCTGCTCATTTGAAAAGCTCACCATGTCTGGCTTCCCCTCCTCCTTGTGCAACTTCACATCTGCTTCAACTCCCCTCTTTCTGTCATCCCTGCCCCCATGGTCCCCACCCACGGCTGAGTTCCAGAGGCTGCAGTACAGAGCCCGCTGGCGCAGATCTCGGGAGCCTGCGGCTGGACACCGCGCCTGCTCCAGGCCTTCCCTCGGCAGGGCTCCCCCCTTGCCGAGTGGTCCTGTGTGTCTTCACTCGGCCCCCTTCCTCCTTCTCCTCCACAGCGTCCCAGCCTTCACCGCTGTTCCACCCCCCAGTCCCTACTCCCCCTTGATTTCACTACATAATAAAATCCATCAGGTGTAACGTCCCTCAACTTTCCGTCCCATCCCACCCTCTTCACATGCAGCTATGTCTGCATCACCCTTCTCTGTCTTCCTCTTCGGCATCCTTGCCAAAGCCAAGTCACCGCTGCCCCCTGGCACCTCCTGCCAATATTAAAAAAACGACCTCTTTCCCCACCTTGTCTTTTGCCTCTAACCACTGTTTCCTTTTCTTCAGTTTGTGAAACCCCTTGAAAGAGTCATCTACACACGTAAGGAATGACCCCGTCTCTTCGTGTTTTCTCTTAACTCCCTTAAATAGGCTTTCACCATCATCACCCGCTGAAACTGTCTCTCTGGTGTCATCCGTGAGCCCCTGATTCCAAGTCGAGTGGCCTCCTGCGAGTCTCTTCCCCGTTGGCCCCTGTGTTGCATTCCGAGCTGTGGAGCCCTCCCTCCCTCCTTCTCTGCCCCCATCGCTCCTGCACCCTCCTCCACTTCCCCTCCTTTGCTCCTTAAACGTTGGGGTTCTTCTGGATGGGCTGGTCTCCTCCACTCCCGTATCTGCAGGTTCCACCTATGTGGCAGTGACTTCCAGATCTATCCTTCTCACCCGTGCTTGACTTCCGGGTCTAGTTTTGTATTTCTAACTCGCTGTGGGGCAGCCCTAGCTGGGCTCCCTGCAGGCGTTTCGTATTCAGCGTGTCCAGAAGGAACTTGCCTTTCTAAACGCCTTCGAAATCTATCCCTGATCTCACCTGAAGCCTCATCCTGCACTCGGTCACTGAAGGCAGAGGCTTGACAACGGTCCTGGCATCTCCTCCACTTCCCCCCAAGTCATCACCTTCTTCAGCTCCCTTAGCTTGGTCCCCTCCTCTGCCTCTGCCCCTGGGGCCATTGCCTTATTTGGGTTCATGCCACCTCCTTCTCGACTGCTACGATATCTGCCTAGCTGGTCTTCCCACCTTCAGTCAGTGTATTTCCCACATAAATGTTTGAACAGCACAGCGGTTATACTTCAGGTCCTTCGACGTCTCTGTGTGGCCCCTGCCCTGCTCTTGTCCTCGTCTCTAAACCTTTACTTTCTCCCCTTTCCCTCCATTAACTGTTTCATCCAGCCTTATGTTTTCAGGTCTGTGGATGTATCTGGAAGTAGGGCCCCAGGTTCACCACCCCGCCACCCTCCGAAATAAAGCCTGGAGCTATGAACAAGCAGCCCCCAAGCTGCAAGTACCCCAAGACACAGTAGGGCAAGAGAGGCCCGAGGTGTGCTTCCCCCCTTCCCCGTCAGCACTCGTGCCCTGCAGCTCTGGCTCCTCCCACCCCTGTTTCCTCGTGCTGCCCCTCCCACTTGCCTGCTCCCCGCTAACACTTGCGTAGCCCTCGAGAGCGAGCTCAGGCCTCATCTTCTCTAGGATACATTCCCTAACCCTGGTTGGGCAAAGGGCCCTGCCTCTGCGCTCATAACCCCAGGGCTTCTCTCCCTCTTCTCACATGCTGTGTTTAGGAACAATATGTTTACGTGGCTCTTTCAGCCATTAGACTCTAAGCCCATCAAGGCTAAGGCCACGTCTCATCTACATCTTTGCAGTTCCAATGCCTAGCCTTAGTGTACATTTGGAAGTGTTGGCATGTGTTGAGCTTAAGGCAATCATAGTGCCGTGGACTTGGTCACTTTTTGTGTCTATTCTAAACAAACTCATCTGTGCAGAAGCAGAGAGCATGGGAGATGTAACTGTTGATTGAGTAGACCAGGAAAATAAGCCTAAACCATTAAACGCTTGCAGCGAGTCTTGCAAGAAAAGTGACAAGTAGGATCGAAGAGATTAGAACCAATGACTGAGGCAGCAAAGACCAGGTGTGGTCCTTGGTCCTGACTGTGTGGTGGAATAACCTGGGGAACTTATAAAAAATGCAGACACCTGCCCGCCCCTGAGGGATTCTGCTGTCATTTGCGCAGAGGAGACCTGGGCCTCTGTATTTTAAAAAGTTCTTCAGGTTATTCTAAAAATATACCCACTGCATCAGACGCTGACAGCAGAGAAGAGAACCAAAGCTGGAGGAACAATAGGTCTGAGTTTGGAACAAAGTCAGGAACAAAGTCTGAGTTTGGTATCCCTTAAAGCACATTCCTGGTGCATCTGCTGTTTGTACGTTATTGGTAGGATGCGTCAGGAAGTCAGCGCTCTGTAGCCTCCCAGAGTGAGCTACAGCCTCTGATAGATGTAAAATAGGCATATCGCAAAGAGTTCAGCTCCCGTTGGTGATGAAAATCAGGTTCTCTCATGTGTTAAACTCTCTGAATGAAGTTCTGTCTACGCGTGTACAGAGCAAGAGGGATTTTCATATTTGTCTACTTCCAGAAAAGAATTCCATGCATATTCTAATTGATGATGAGCATTGACTAATATTAGAATCTTACTTTCAAGTAATCTGGGAAGTTAAAGAAATAATAAAACAGAAATGTTAAAGGAAAACAGCTGGAGCTATATACTTTGACCCACAGAGTATGACTCACAAAGAAAATAAAAACTGAATAAGAGGTAATGATTTTATAAATCCTCTGTGGCTGGCATCATTGCATTCCCTGGGTCAAGGGCTATGAAAAGAGAGAATTAGGCCATCTTGTACACCCAAAATGACATTTTGGACACCCGAAATTTGGTAGGGACCTTGTGAGGCATCAGTGTACAGATTATACCTATACTATTTCGGGGCAGATTTGAGATTTGACATTGCCAACATGCCAGGTCCTAATGAAAGATGCCCATGACTCAGTGAGTATTCTTTAGGAGCAGGAATATTCTGAGTATATACTTGAGTGTGTGTTTCTAGTTCTCCCCAGGATTTCCAGCATGCCCTCCGTGAAATCACTTGCCCCTTCCTGTACCTCTTTCTCTTCCTGTGAAGTGGGGACATCTCTGATCATCATCTGGTAATGTTTATGAAGCTCCATCAGACTTTTGTCTGGAAGGCTCTGTTAACAGTAATGCCTGCTTGGTTTATGAGATGGTTACAAGAGAATGGAGGTGGAGGCAGGGTACCAAACATGGCCAGTGCTTTTATCTTTGACATTATAAAAAGGTCCCCTGGCTGAGGGCCAGATTGGAGTTTCCTGCAATATAAAATGCAGACGTGTGCTTTCTATTGGTGGGGCGCCAGGGAATGCTCACCGAGCCTTCGGCCAGCACTTCACTTCCACGGCATGCACAGTTGCCAGGAAGAGCATCTGAGTCCTGGTGATTTTGTGCGGGGTCTCTCATGGGTACGAGGTGGGGCAAAAAAGAGCTGAACCATGGAATTTGGTCACCTCCTCTCCCAGACCTTAGAATGAGTGGTCTCCCTGCCAGACCCTCAGCTTATGAGTGATGCCCTCTGGAATGACCCTTCCCCCCACTCCTGCCAGCTTCCAGGAACAGAGCTCTGTGTGGATTAATTCACAGATGACAGGATTGTTTTAGAATAACTGGAGTAGCACTGGTGTTTCTCCTCTGAGAGACAAATGCAATTCTGAGTGCTTTCTTTTTGAAAATATGAGTGAGATATTAAAGATAATTCTTCCCTCAAAGTGGAACATATTTCTTTTGAACTTTTTGCCCGTCTGGCACATGGTCTGTGGATTTCAGTGCTTCCTTACAGGGTGTTAGTAAGAACTGGTGAAGAGCTGGTGCAAGCCAGCTATGAAAAGGTAGGGGAAGCTAGCAGAAATGGCCTTCACTGGTGTTAAGGGACAGATTCTGATGTCACATTAAATAATTTCCTTTGGTTACGCTTACGATTACCTCCTAACAAAGCATGTCTAGACTTCTGTCCAGGACTCATTATCTGAAATCGTTAGTGTGGACCCCAACTAAACTAGTCCCTCAGTTTGAGACCACAGATTAAATAATCTGATGTGCTTGCTTTAGCAGATAAGCGAATACCATATTCTCGTGTGAGTTTGGAAAGTTGCCCACTCTAATCATTATACATGCAAGCATTTGAGGAGATGTGTGGATTAAATAATCATTGTCAAGTTCTTTGGTTGGCAGAGTGCAGTACTGGGCTGGGTCTAGTCTTTGTTCAGTCCTCTGCATACTCTCTCTGCTCTGACTGGTGTATTTTATACATGAGAAAAATCAGCTTAAAACAGAATGAAGGTGTTTGCAGTCTGTTGCACAACCACAGATTCCAAAGTCTCTCCCATCAGAATTTCAGGTCTCTCTTCGCGCGCAACAGACACTGTATACACAGGTGACTAATGGAGTGCAAGGATTAGTTTCCATCTCCATGGTAACCTTAATCAGGTTCTCACCTGGGGAAGCTGAGCCAGGAGGCATTGTTAGCCTACAGGGCGCACAGCTGGCCAGCAGCAGAGCTGGGCTTGGGGCTCCAGCCTCCTTATTTCCATTTCACGGTGCTGCCTGTCATACACTCCCATATGCCACAAGCACAGAACCCACATCCTGCTGTTGTTCATCCTATTTATAAACGTCTCTGGAGGAACCACGTCCAGGTCATGCTAACCGTCGCACTCAGAACACTGCCCCTTAGACCTAACTTGAAACTGTTTTGCTGCGGTTCCGAGCATTTTCCTCTGTGTTTGCAGAAGAAAGTGAAAGCAGCTGTTCCCAAAGAAGGAAAGATGAAGTGGAGGTGTGACAGGCAGGAGGAGGTGAGGGCTGTGGTTTGCATCTCCATTAAAACAAAACCTGCCCTGAAATTTGGGGGTATACTTTGCCTTAATGAGGGTTGCCATTAGAACAATTTTTCCTGTAAGATATCTGCATTTTTCCCAGTCTCAAACCTTCCACCTTGTGGTGTTTACACAACAAGATGGGCAGGACTCTGCTGGGAGTTGCAACAGATTCTCCTTAAATGTGCTTTTGCAAGCAGAGCCAGTAGCCTTCTGCTGGTATGAGCCCATTCTGTATTCTCAGGAACATGTGTTTCTCGCGGAGGAGGGTGGTAGGAAGTGTCTGCTGCTTCAGCGTCTCCGTTGAATCTTCGGCTGCCTTTGCATATCAGCCAGTCATGCTGATCCGCACACTGTTGCACTAAAGGCAGATTTGCAGCAAACGCCACTGACACGGGTAGGCTCTCAGACTCCCCCAAGTGTGTGGATGCCAACTGCTTTTTATTTCCTCTAAATTGACCTGATTTCATATAAGCAAATGAGCTTAATTCTCGGAGAAGGAGTTTTAGTCACTGCTTTGGGAATACCCAGCACAGAGGGAGGGGAGGTGTTGAGGTCGTAGCTGGGAAAGGCCTTTGATGGTTCTCAGTCACACTCAAGGCTTTGGTCACTTTCCTAGAAGCCCTGAAGGGGCATTCCCCTTCCTCCTGGCAATGCTGTGTTCCTGGACATTTAACCTTGACCCCGCAGTTGGTTCCAGTGTATGGCCTTGTGGCAATGTGTAGTTGCAGCAGAGTCCTGAGGCATCAGGTTAGGTGGGCATTGACCAATGCTGACGGCTGCAGTGGGAACAGAAAGTTCAATGGTGGTGAAGTGGAACAGCGCTGCCGGGGGCCCAGGTGGTTTCGTGAGCCTCCCCCTCAGCGTCAGCACTTGTTTGGACTGGACTTTAGTGCTCCTGGTTGCCCAAATGCTCCTCCCCTGGATCCAAGGCAGTGACAGGGTGGCTGTCTGGAGAAGGCTTGCCAGCCTGAGAAGAAGTCATCTAGTCTGGGGTCAGCCAGCTTGGGGGCCGCGAGGGGGCAGGAGGCTGGAGCTTCGATCGAGCTCTTGGAGACGCAGAGTTTTGAGCCCTGCTGTAGGCTATTTGTGCACATCACTTGCAGGCACTGAGATATCACCATTTTATGAAGTAGATGAAAGAAAGACCCTTTGCAAGGTGATTGTACGCCATCTGCATCTGGATGGCATCCTTTTCATCTGCATCAGTGTGACCCGTTGCTACAGTTATCACGGAACCCAGTGGAAGGTACACAACAGATTGTGCCTGTGAAGATTGGAGGGTTTTGGTGCACGAGAGAAGTTTGTCTGGATGACTCGGTTGAGGAAGAGCTTTCCAGGCAGGAGGAATGAAATATGCAGAGATGCAGGGGCATGGTGGTTCTTGATTACGCTGTAATTCGTTCCTCCTCCTAATATTAGGTTGAGACTGTTTTTCTCCCTCCCACCAAACAAAGCAGACTCCAGTCAGGCCCCTGCCCTCTAGGATGGTTATTGAAAACTCGGGCCACTATGCCATTCATGACATCAGTGCTTCTAGAGGGTGTAAAGGTAATGGGTTAGAAAGTGCATCTATGCAGAATTATTACTACTGAAAATCTTAGCTTCAGGGAGGTTAAATATCTGGCCAAGATCACACAGCTATGGAGCAGAGATTCATTTTAGGACTAAATCCAGTGCTCCTTTCACTAAGTTCCAATTATTGTGTACCGTTGCTTAATTGCTAAGTAGAACATTCTGCAAGTCGTACATGCTTCATTGAGAGAACATTCTTCTTCCCTGTCCATAATGCCCATTGACTGGTTTGTGGTTGATATAATAGTGAATGCTCTATTCTTAACCACTGTTTTTTCCACTTTATGAAAGAGCCACTTTCCCCCTCAAGTTAAATCTGAAATGTTTTCAGTTTTTTCCAGGAGGTGGAAATTGGTTCCAGCAGAGATGTTTCCTGTGAATCATAAGGTTTTTGAATGATGTTGTATATTAATCTATTAGTTCCCAGTATATTATCCATGAACTAGAGTACCTCGGTCAAAAGCACTGCAAATTGTACTTTGTTTCCCTCATAATTTTGAATTTCAGGACTTCCCAATCTCTCTCTGAAGTGCAGACACTATATTTGAACCTCGTTTTGCTTTAGAAACAGAACAAAACAAAACACAACAAACCTCCTTTTCTTTTAAGACACTAGAATTATTGAATTACTGGAAAAGTTTATGTGTTCAGTAATTTTATTTCCTAGCCTGTACTCATCTCTCTCCAATCCAATCTAATTAGAGTTTGCATGAGGATTGGGTAACAGGAAGTACTGGAAAGCAGATTGCCTTTCTCCTTTTCCTCTTAATGTGAACCATCTGAAATTAACCCAGTGCAAGAGTTTCAACATCAAACACTTGTGAGCCAAGTGAACACATCTGTTTAAGTGTTCCAGATGCAAAGTAGATCTGGATGGCTGCATCTGATGTTTGAGCCTGATAGAGCCACTGGTCACTTTCCCAAGGATGTGGTCAACCAGTCTTGCTGGACTCCAACCTTGCCCTATTGAAGAAACTCAGATTTCTAATTCTAACAATAACCACTGGCACCTGGCAGGGATGCTTCCTACTTTGAAACCTAGAGGAAGCATTTGGCCAATTGAATGTAATTGTGTGGACGGACACCCTTTGACGTAGTGGAGTATCTCATATCATCTGGTACCTATTTTTCACTCTTAAGGGAATAAAGTTAGGGTATTTATTTAGCAGCCATGTATGGGGGAACTTAGATGGCCTCACTGATCCATCCACGGGTAGTTGGGGGCAGGGACCTCTCTGCCAGGTGAGTGGCGGGAGGCTCAGGATGATGTTGGAGATAGAAGCCAGGGGAGTGAACAGAGCTCCCTCCCAGACAGCCTTGATGCTGCTGTCCCACAGCACGGGTCCTGAGCTTGCGTGGGGTTTCTTATGCTGTGGGTAGCGGTCACCTTTAGGTTCTAAACCAGTATCTGGGCCTTTGATAAATACCAACAGTTACATTGAGAACACATCATTTTCCAACATAATCATGACATAGTAATATTAGAAACAAGTCAAGATAGAAGTATGGAGTGAAGAGAACAATCTTCTGTTTCCTTGGCTGAGATTGTCCTTGTTGTTGTGGAATTAAGGTATTTTATTCTTACAGTACTGTTACCTATGGATTGTAGAAGATCACTCCTCTCTCTATGTTCGTCTACTTTGTCCCCAAACATTTACTGAATAACTTACCATGATGGCACTGGGAATAGTTATGATTAGGTCATGGTCCCTCAGGGAGTTCTGAGCTAGTTGAGGAAACAGTAGATCATTAATGACAGCTTGGTGCTAAGAGAGAGGTTTGCAGAGTGGCTATGGTGGCTCAGGAGGGCTGGGCTGCCTCAAAGGGCAGACAGACAGCATTTCCTGATCGAGAACATTCGACACTGTGTCCAAAAGGGACCAATGGGAAGAAAGCGGGAGAAATGATTGGAAATAGAGATCCAAGAAAAGAGTAGGAAACTGCAATCCTAGTCCTGACGGAATCCAAAGGGAAAAGATTCCACTTGGGAGAATAGGTGTATTGGCAGTAAGATGGAGCCGGGGATGGGTCAGAGTCGGGCAGGGCGGGGGGCTGTGAGAGGAAAGAAAGGGGGCGGATGAGAAGGAATCAAGTATCAAGAGCAATGACTGCAGTTGTGGGGAGTTTGCACCTGGCCACTGGGGGGTGGGACAGGTAGAGGAGCTTGAGTGGTCGAAGGGAGAAGGGAGAAATTCAGGAGACTCATTCCTGCCAAGATTCTGAGAACAGCTGGCACAATCCTGCCTTAGATGAGCTATTTCCATGAGTTTGTTGTTTAAAATGAAGACACACTTTTTTTTTTTTTTTTTAATTTATTTTTGGCTGTGTTGGGTCTTCGTTTCTGTGCGAGGGCTTTCTCTAGTTGTGGCAAGTGGGGGCCACTCTTCATCGCGGTGCGCGGACCTCTCACTATCGCGGCCTCTCTTGTTGCGGAGCACAGGCTCCAGACGCGCAGGCTCAGTAATTGTGGCTCACGGGCCCAGCCGCTCCGCGGCATGCGGGGTCCCCCCAGACCAGGGCTCGAACCCGTGTCCCCTGCATTGGCAGGCAGACCCCCAACCACTGTGCCACCAGGGAAGCCCTAAAATGAAGACACACTTTTTAAGGACTTTACTGGAGCTGTGCGAGGGAGTGACCATCAGAAGTAGAGCTGAACTAGCTGTGCACTGCTCCAGGCTCAAGTGGTCATGAGACTGCCTTCTCATTTTACCAGTGAGGAAGCTGAGGGCAGACAAAGGAGGCCTTGCCAGGGACACACAGGGGTCAGGGCAGAAGTGCTGTTGTTGCTGCGACCAACACGTTCCTCATTCTCTTCATCATCTCCCAGCAGAGCGAACCTTCTCAGGAATCCTGCTTGTAGTCCAAATTATTTTGATCGTTTGTAGAAAACTCAGCAATAGTACCTTTTATTTTATATATATATATATATAATGTTATATATATTATATAACATATATATAACATATATAATATACATATTATATAACATATATATAACATATATAATATATATTATAATATATATAATATATAATTATATATTATATATATATATATATTATATATATATATATATAAAATGTTCTCCCCCTACTGAAAACAAATTTCAGGACTCACCTATTCAAGCTCCTTTTACATAGTAAAGCTGAAGTTCAAAAAGGAATTCTTTCCCTAAATGATAGCAAGCATCTTTGATACGTTTGGATAAGAAATAATGAAATAAATTTACTAATATCATATGTCAGGGGCTGTGAAAAAGAGCACACTAATTTACTCTTATATTTGCAAATTGAAAAAGTAGAAGATTTAATTTATGCTTCCCTAAGTAGTTTCTCTGTTTGTGTATATATGTTACACACGTACACACACACACACACACACACACACACACACACACACCCCTGTGAATGGTCTCCTCCTACCTGGTTGGTGTGGGAAGAAGGGAGGTAGACCCCATTATAGGGACAGTTACAGAAGAAGTGACAGAATGGGATGGGAGGGTCAGGACATGGCAGCGAGGTAAGGCGCACTGGGAACCTGCGAGTGGAGACTGTCACCTTGGTGAAACACTCCTGGCGTGGATGGCTAGCTGTTAGTGAATGTAGCTTTGTCTAGCTCCAGTATAAAGTGCTCCCAAGAGCTATTGTTTCTGAATGTTTGCAAACAATTTCAAAGCTTGCCTGCTTTTCTGTAAAGTAAATAAAGCCTTAGGCTCAACCCAAAAAACAGCTAATTAGATAATGGTGGGGATTTCTTTGTGAATATAATTCCCATATGAAATTGCTCTGCCTTGGGCCATGGTCTCACCCTGCTTGGTGGAAGAATACAAGTTCCACTGTGGGTTCCACGTTGGAGGATTTTATTGCCCTTTTCCAAGTGCTAAGACTAGGAAGACCATAGGGACCATGAGTTGAGTATGTGTTGAACTTAACTGTCTCACAAACATGAGTTTCACCTTTTAAGCAAGCCTAGGAGAAAGACAAATTCAAATTCAACACAAAGACAGTAGAAGGAGCATGGGCTCCAGAGCCAGACAGACTTGAATTTGAATCTTACCCCTGGCAGCTAGGGCCAGAAGGACATTTGTAACCGTTACTTAAGCTTTAAGACTGTCTTGTGCCTCATTTGTTAATTGTAGGTATTGATGCCCTACAAGGATGTTGTGAGGAATAATTGAAATACATACAAGAGTCATCCAGATCATTATCAAATAAATGTTAGTTTTCTTCTTCCAAATCCATTCTACAGACATTTAACTGAGCTTTTGTTACATACATGGTTCTGTGGTAGGTATTTGGGAGAGGTAGGATCAAAGAAGAATAAGACCTATATTGCTGTTGGAATGGGGACAATATGACATGCACTCAAACGACAGCCCAGGAACTCTATCCACACCAGCCTCCTTGCTGTTCCTGGAACATTCAGCCCTGCTCCTGCCTCTGCACCTCAAGACTGGCTGTTCCCTCTTCCAAGAACCCCTACCTCTGCTCCTTCACCTCCTCCTTTACTCATAAGTCATCGTCTCAGCGATGCCTTCCCCGATCACGCTAAACTCCCTGGGACTAGTACTCCCCATCGCTCGTCCCTGTTTATTTGTTTTTCCCTCTGACAAATATAATTTGTGTGTGTTGTGTGTGTGTTTTCTGTCATCCCATGCTCCTTCTCCCTCTTCAGCGTAAACGCTGTGACTGTCTGATGTCTTCACTGCTCTATCCTCAGTGCCTAGAACAATGCCCAGTTGGCACCCAGTAAATTTTAATTGAATAGATGAGTGATGGAATTAATTACCTTCAGGTACCAGGAGGGGCATGTACCAAGTCCCAGTGGCCAGAAGAGCAGAAGCATGTTAGGGACTGTATTAGTTTCCTATGGCAGCTGTAACAATTATCATAAAATTAGTGACTTAACACAAACTTATTATCTACAGTGCTGGAGGTCAGAAGCCTCACACAGGCCTCAGTGGGCTAAAATCAAAGTCTTGGCAGGGCTACATTCTTTCTGGAGGCTCCAGGAGAGAATCCGTTTCCCTGCCTTTTCCAGCTTCTGCAGGCTGCCTGTACTCTTTGCTCTGTGGGTCCCCTCCTCTGTCTTCAAGGCCAACAAAGGCAGGTTAAATACTCCTCACATCACATTGCTCTGACCTTCTCTTCTGCCTCCTTCCACTTTTAAGGACCCTTGTGATTCCACTGGGCCCACCTAGGTAGTCCAGGACAGTCTCTTAATTTTAAGGTCAGCTGACCAACAGTCTGAATCCCACTTGCAACTTAATTCCCCTTTGCCATGTATGCTAACATATTCACAGGTTCTGGGGATCAGGACGTGGACATCTTTGGGGATGCATGTGTCTGCCTACCACAGAGTCTAACAAGTGAGACATTTTGCCTAGAGCCTAAGATTTGAGCTGCCAGTAGTGAAATATAAAACAGAAAAATTTAATCAAGAATGGCCATGGATGTCAAGATTTTTTTTTTTTACATCTTTATTGAAGTATAATTGCTTTACAATAGTATGTTAGTTTCTGCTGTATAACAAAGTGAATCAGCTATACGTATACATATATCCCCATATCCCCTCCCTCTTGCGTCTCCCTCCCACCCTCCCTATCCCACCCCTCTAGGTGGTCGCAAAGCACCGAGCTGATCTCCCTGTGCTATGCGGCTGCTTCCCACTAGCTATCTGTTTTACGTTTGGTAGTGTATGTATGTCAGTGCCACTCTTTCACTTCATCCCGCCTTACCCTTCCCCCTCCCCGTGACCTCAAATCCATTCTCTACATCTGCATCTTTATTCCTGTCCTGCCCCTAGGTTCATCAGAACCTTTTTTTTTTTTTTAGATTCCATATATGTGTGTTAGCATACAGTATTTGTTTTTCTTTTTCTGACTTGACTCTGTATGACAGACTCTAGGTCCATCAACCTCACTACAAGTAACTCAGTTTCGTTGCTTTTTATGGCTGAGTACTATTCCGTTGTATATATGTGCCACATCTTCATTATCCATTCATCTGTCGATGGACACTTAGGTTGCTTCCGTGTCCTGGCTATTGTAAATAGTGCTGCAATGAACATTGTGGTACATGACTCTTTTTGAATTGTGGTTTTCTCAGAGTATATGCCCAGTAGTGGGATTGCTGGGTCTTATGGTAGTTCTATTTTTAGTTTCTTAAGGAACCTCCATACTGTTCTCCATGGTGGCTGTATCAATTTTCATTCCCACCAACAGTGCAAGAGGGTTCCCTTTTCTCCACACCCTCTCCAGCATTTATTGTTTGTAGATTTTTTGATGATGGCCATTCTGACTTGTGTGAGGTGATACCTCATTGTAGTTTTGATTTGCATTTCTCTGATGATTAGTGATGTTGAGCATCTTTTCATGTGTTTGTTAGCAATCTGTATATCTTCCTTGAAGAAATGTCTGTTTAGGTCTTCTGCCCATTTTTGGATTGGGTCGTTTGTTTTTTTGATATTGAGCTGCATGAGCTGCTTGTATATTTTGGAAATTAATCCTTTGTCAGTTGCTTCGTTTGCAAATATTTTCTCCCATTGTCTTTTCTTCTTGTTTGTAGTTTCCTTTGCTGTGCAAAAGCTTTTAAGTTTAATTAGGTCCTATTTGTTTACTTTTGTTTTTATTTTCATTACTCTAGGAGGTGGGTCAAAAAGGATCTTGCTGTGATTTATGTCATAGAATGTTCAGCCGCTGTCTTCCTCTACGAATTTTAAAGTGTCTGGCCTTACATTTAGGTCTTTAATCCATTTGGAGTTTATTTTTGTGCACGGGGTTAGGAAGTGTTCTAATTTCATTCTTTTACATGTAGCTGTCCAGTTTTCCCAGCACCACTTATTGAAGAGGCTGTCTTTTCTCCATTGTATATTCTTGCCTCCTTTATCAAAGATAAGGTGACCATATGTGCGTGAGTTTATCTCTGGGCTTCCTGTCTTGTTCCCTTGATCTATATTTCTCTTTTTGTGCCAGTACCATACTGTCTTGATGACTGTAGCTTTGTAGTATAGTCTGAAGTCAGGGAGCCTAATTCCTCCAGCTCCGTTTTTCTTTCTCAAGATTGCTTTGGCTATTCGGGGTCTTTTGTGTTTCCATACAAATTGTGGAATTTTTTGTTCTAGTTCTGTGAAAAATGCCATTGGTAGTTTGACAGGGATTGCACTGAATCTGTAGATTGCTTTGGGTAGTATAGTCATTTTCACAATGTTGATTGTGAAATCCAAGAACATGGTATATCTTTCCATCTGTTTGTATCATCTTTAATTTCTTTATTCAGTGTCTTATAGTTTTCTGTGCACAGGTCTTTTGTCTCCTTAGGTAGGTTTATTCCTAGGTATTTTATTCTTTTTGTTGCAATGATAAATGGGAGTGTTTCCTTAATTTCTCTTTCAGATTTTTCGTTGTTAGTGTATAGGAATGCAAGAGATTTCTGTGCATTAATTTTATATCCTGCTACTTTACCAAGTTCATTGACTAGCTCTAGTGGTTTTCTGGTTGCATCTTTAGGATTCTCTACGTATAGTATCATGTCATCTGCAAACAGTGACAGTTTTACTTCTTCTTTTCCAATTTGAATTCCTTTTATTTCTTTTTCTTCTCTGATTGCCATGCTTAGGACTTCCAAAACTATGTTGAATAATAGTGGCGAGAGTGGGGAACCTTGTCTTCTTCCTGATCTTAGAGGAAATGGTTTCAGTTTTTCACCATTGAGAACAGTGTTGGCTGTGGGTTTGTCATATATGGCCTTTTTTATGTTGAGGTACGTTCCCTCTATGCCTACTTTCTGGAGAGTTTTTATCATAAATGGGTGTTGAATTTTGTCGAAAGCTTTTTCTGCATCTATTGAGATGATCATATGGTTTTTCTCCTTCAGTTTGTTAATATGGTGTATCACATCGATTGATTTGCATATATTGAAGAATCCTTGCATTCCTGGGATAAACCCCACTTGATCATGGTGTATGATCCTTTTAATGTGCTGTTGGATTCTGTTTGCTAGTATTTTGTTGAGGATTTTTGCATCTGTGTTCATCAGTGTTATTGGCCTGTAGTTTTCTTTTTTTGTGACATCTCTGTCTGGTTTTGGTATCAGGGTGATGGTGGCCTCGTAGAATGAGTTTGGGAGTGTTCCTCCCTCTGCTATATTTTGGAAGAGTTGAGAAGGATAGGTGTTAGCTCTTCTCTAAATGTTTGATCGAATTCGCCTGTGAAGCCATCTGGTCCTAGGCTTTTGTTTGTTGGAAGATTTTTAATCACAGTTTCAATTTCATTGCTTGTGATTGGTCTGTTTATATTTTCTATTTCTTCCTGGTTCAGTCTTGGAAGGTTGTGCTTTTCTAAGAATTTGTCCATTTCTTCCAGGTTGTCCATTTTATTGGCATATAGTTGCTTGTAGTAATCTCTCATGATCCTTTGTATTTCTGCAGTGTCAGTTGTTACTTCTCCTTTTTCACTTCTATTTCTGTTGATTTGAGTTTTCTCCCTTTTTTTTGTGATGAGTCTGGCTAATGGTTTATCAATTTTGTTTATCTTCTCAAAGAACCAGCTTTTAGTTTATTGATCTTTGCTATTGTTTCCTTCATTTCTTTTTCATTTATTTCTGATCTGATCTTTATGATTTCTTTCCTTCTGCTAACTTTGGGGTTTTTTTGTTCTTCTTTCTCTAGTTGCTTTAGGTGTAAGGTTAGGTTGTTTATTTGAGATATTTCTTGTTTCTTGAGGTAGGATTGTATTGCTATAACCTTCCCTCTTAGAACGGTTTTTGCTGCATCCCATAGGTTTTGGGTCATCGTGTTTTCATTGTCTTTTGTTTCTAGGTATTTTTTGATTTCCTCTTTGATTTCTTCAGTGATCTCTTGGTTGTTTAGTAATGTATTGTTTAGCCTCCATGTGTTTGTGTTTTTTTCAGTTTTTTTCCTGTAATTGACATCTAGTCTCATAGCGTTGTGGTTGGAAAAGATACTTGATATGATTTCAGTTTTCTTAAATTTACCGATGCTTGGTTTGTGCCCCAAGATATGATCTATCCTGGAGAATGTTCCATGAGCACTTGGGAAGAAAGTGTATTCTGTTGTTTTTTGGATGGAATGTCCTATAAATATCAGTTAAGTCCATCTTGTCTAATGTGTCATTTAAAGCGTGTGTTTCCTTTTTTATTTTCATTTGGATGATCTGTCCATTGGTGAAG
Organism: Eubalaena glacialis; assembly: GCF_028564815.1. Lineage (NCBI taxonomy): Eukaryota > Metazoa > Chordata > Mammalia > Artiodactyla > Balaenidae > Eubalaena > Eubalaena glacialis. The sequence goes on from NC_083718.1 coordinate 26,508,343, forward strand.
GTGCGGTGTTGAAGTCCCCTGCTGTAATTGTGTTCCTGTCGATTTCCCCTTTTATGGCTGTTAGCATTTGCCTTATGTATTGAGGTGCTCCTGTGTTGGGTGCGTAACTATTTACAATTATTATATCTTCTTCTTGGATTGATCCCTTGATCATTATGTAGTGTCCTTCTTTGTCTCTTGTAATAGTCTTTATTTAAAGTCTATTTTGTTTGATATGAGAATTGCTGCTTCAGTTTCCTTTTGGCTTCCATTTGCATGGAATATCTTTTTTCATCCCCTCTCTTTCAGTCTGTATGTGTCCCTAGGTCTGAAGTGGGTCTCTTGTAGACAGCATATATATGGGTCTTGTTTTTGTATCCATTCAGCCAGCCTATGTCTTTTGGTGGGAGCATTTAATCCATTTACATTGAAGATAATTATCGATATGTATGTTCCTATTACCATTTTCTCAATCGTTTTGGGTTTGTTTTTGTAGGACTTTTCCTTCTCTTGTGTTTCCTGCCTGGAGAAGTTCCTTTAGCATTTGTTGTAAAGCTGGTTTGGTGGTGCTGAATTCTCTTAACTTTTGCTTGTCTGTAAAGGTTTTAATTTCTCTGTCGAATGGTTGTCAAGATTTAGTATGGGGGCTTCAACTGGGAGGCACTAGGAAGTTACTAAAGGCTTTTGTGATATGGTGGAACTGTGGCTTCAGGAGATGGAGACGGACTTAGAGCAGGTATTTAGAGGGAGACTGATGTTTAACCTTTTAAAAGCAATTGATTTTTATTTCCCTCTTATACACACAAAACACTAGGTTCTTACTTAGAATTTCCTAAAAGAAGTAGGGCCCACTTATGGTGTCTTTTTAAAAACCACCCTATTATATTACACATATGTACAACACATGTACACAGAGACTCATAAAGCCCTGTCACACTGACAAACTCACACAAATGCACACATTTCCTCCTACACACACCCACTGCCTCTCCCATTCTTGAGATCTCTTTCCTGAGGTACTTGGTGGCCCTCGTTTTTTTCTGCCCTGGCACACTTGAGTGACATGTATCTTCCCACCAGTAACATAGGCTTACTCTGGCAGTGGTTCTCACAGGGGTCATTCTATAAACCTCCCCTAGTAGGCATGTAAGAATCTCCAGGGAGATACATATAGTTTGAAAAAGTCTTCTGTCCCTCACCTTTACCATCACCCCACAGTGGCCGTGATTTGATATCACTTTCTAGAATGGTTCTTCTCCCTGACATCCACTGAGAATCTAGTGGATATGGAACACCTGGTTTTGAGTAGAGTCTGATGAGAACTTCTTACCCTTTGGTTAGCCTCTTTAAAGCAGCGCCATCCAGTAGAACTTTCTGTGATGATAGAACTGTTCTCTGTCTGTACTGCCCAATATGGTAGCCACAGCCACACGTGGCTACTGAGCTCTTGAAATGTGGACATACAGGAAAAATAGAGGACTCAATAGGAGGACAGACAGTGAATAAATGGTAACTCCTACCTTCATTTTGAATTGCTTTAAAAATTTTTTTTTTTTAGTTTTTGCAGAAGTCAGCATTGGTTCACATGGGTGTCGTTATGCTCATCTTTTACCTAACTTCATTGTGATTGATAACTCAATATTTGATTGACGTGTAGGGACTTCCCTGGGGGCACAGTGGTTAAGAATCCGCCTGCCAATGCAGGGGACACGGGTTCGAGCCCTGGTCCAGGAAGATCCCACATGCCACAGGGTCACTAAGCCCGTGAGCCACAGCTACTGAGCCCGCATGCCACAACTACTGAAGCCCGTGCACCTAGAGCCTGTGCTCCGCAACCGGAGAAGCCACCGCAATGAGAAGCCCACGCCCCGCAATGAAGAGTAGCCCCGCTGGCCGCAACTAGAGAAAGCCCGCGTGCAGCAACAAAGACCTGATGCAGCCAAAAATAAATAAATAAATAACGTTATTTTAAAAAAAAAAGTGTTATCCATGGGTCTCCTGACAAATGATTCTTTTTCTTGCCTCTGTTCCCCTTCCTGATAAATACATACATACATATATGTATATATATAAGCTTTATTGAGATATAAATCACATATGGTACAGTTTAATCAGTTAAAGTGTACAATTCAATAGCTTTTCATGTATTCAAAGAGTTATGGAACCATCAACACGATTGATTTTAGAATATTTTCATCACCCCCAAAAAACTCATTAGTAGTCACTCCCCCATTCTCCCTACCCACCACCCCCTGCCCTAGCCATTTACTAATCTACTTTCCTGTCTCTATGGATTTATCTATTCTGAGCATTTCATATGGGTGGAATCATACAATATGTGGTCCTTTGTGACTGGCTTCTTTCACTAAGCATGATGTTTTTTAAGGTTCATCCATGTTGTAGCATGTATTAGTTCTTCATTTCTTTTTTTTTTTTTTAATTTATTTTTGGCTGCATTGGGTCTTCCTTGCTGCGTGCGTACTTTCTCTAGTTGCGGCGAGCGGGGGCCACTCTTCGTTGCGGTGTGTGGGCTTCTCATTGCGTTGGCTTCTCTTGTTGCGGAGCACAGGCTGTAGGCATGCGGGCTTCCGTAGTTGTGGCTCGCGGGCTCTAGAGCGCAGGCTCAGTAGTTGTGGTGCACGGGCTTCGTTGCTCCACGGCATGTGGGAAGTTCCCGGACCAGGGCTTGAACCCTTGTCCCCTGCATTGGCAGGCGGATTCTTAACCTCTGCACCACCAGGGAAGCCCAGTACTTCATTTCTTTTTATTGTCAACTAATATTCCATTGTATGGCTATACCACATTTTGTTTATCCATTCATTGGTTGATGGACATTTGGGTTGTTTCTACTTTATTTGCTATTATGAATAATGCTGCTGTGAACATTTATGCACAAGTTTTTATGTGAACACATATTTTCATTTTTATTGCATATACATCTATGGAGTGGAATTGTTGTATAGTAACTCTGTGTTTAACTTTTAGAATAACTGCCAAACTGTTTTCCAAAGTGGCTGCACCATTTTACATTCCTACCAGTAATGCATGAGGGTTCCAATTTTTCCACAACCTTACCAACATTTGTTATTATCTTTTTGATTATAACCATCCTAGTTATGAAATGATATCTCCTTGTGGTTTTGATTTGCATTTCCCCGATGGCTAATAATATTGAGCATATTGGCCATCTGTATATCTTCTGGAGAAATATCTATTCATATCCTTTGCCCATTTTTTAATTGAGGAATTTGTCTTCCTCTGTTCTTTTAATTTGGCCCGAACAGGATGCTGATATGCTAACTGGTGATGAACAAGTGTGGAAGGAAGTTCAAGAATCCCTGAAAAAAATCGAAGAACTGAAGGCACATTGGAGTATCCTTTTACCTGTGGATTGAGTTGTTTTGTGGGATTGCTTCCTTACTGGTTGGAGCCTGGTATTAATGAATCCACGTCCAGGGTTTGACCTCTCCACGAGCCAAAGAGCTTCATTCTGTTCCGTGGTCACAGGTTGCATCCCTGACCCCAGCCAACAATTTCAGTAATGGCTAAGGAAGATATGGTAAGGTCAGCATGAATTCCTCTCCACCATTAGATGATAATCCAAATTTATAGGCAGGATTAGTGGGACAGTAAGTAGTACTCTCTTTATATGTACAAGGTAACAAATTTCTGGATTCCCTTCCTCCCGTAACCTACATCTCTAAAAAGTATAAGTTGGAATCCTTATAATTTAATGACTGTAGTCAACCATGACTGCAATGGCAATGGGAGTTGCTTCACAATACATTTTCTTGGCGTAAATAGTGAGGGGACCTCGGGAGGACTCACTCCCAGTAAGCACTGGAGGACTGTAAGAGCCCGTGGTCTGTCAGTCTTTGAGTCTCAAGGAGTTGATTAACTCCCAGGTGGATTCACTGTGTTCCCCTTTCTCTTTTCCCCCAGTCATCTTATGGTCATGGAAGAGTCTGCAGAAAGGTGCCTGTTCTGTCATCGATAGTCTGTTCTCTTTGGGTGGGCTGTCTGCCCTGCTCCCCTCACTGGAGCAGAGTGACTGGTGGTAAACACCCAGAAAATGCCAGGGACTAAATTTATGAGCAAATACAGGTCAGCATTAGCTTGGGAGAAAAGCCTCTTAGTTAAAATTATTCCATTTTTTTGCTCACTGAGGTGTTTTACAGGAAAGGTTTACCTTGTTTGCCAGGTGACTGTTGCCAGTGTTTCAAAGGGAAGTTGTCATGTGGTCCCTCCCAGCTTGCTGGGGGATAAAGTAGATGTATTCCTGTCAGCGGCTGCATCTGGTTTTTACTTCTAAGGCTTGTCACCTCAAACCTCTTTAAAATGAGTTGGAGCATATGTAGATGAACAGGCAAGTAATTATGGAGGTCATGCAACATGATGTTAAAATAGAGTCAAAGTCTTGCCACAGAAATGTCTGGCATTGTGTAAGAGACAGGCATTCCTCCCGACAATCCATCAAATATCTAATCCTAGGATGAAAAGCCACAGAGGTTAGCGTGGCAGTCTGTTACGAAACCAGTGCGTTGCCTAAGATCCTGCTTCCCCCAGCCTCGGGGGGCCACATGCAGCAAACTTCAAACGTACACGTCAGGTGAATACAACAGAAAGTCATCAAGTCACTTTTCTTCAATAAATGTGCCTCTTCTGAGACCAGAGGCAACTCCTCAGAGACAGGACTTGTCCTAAAATTACAGAGTGTTATGTACAGAAAGGCCCTCAGCCATGTGTTAGGGGGCCTGAAGTTCTAACCAGGAAGTCAGGCCTGTGGAGTAAGGTATTATGCCACCAGAGCCCCCGCTGAAAGAAAAATATATTTCCCGTGAGGGTTAATAAAGAAATGAGCTCCCACTCACGCAAGTGGCTTCATTGGTTTATCAAAAGTGTTCACTGATGTGTTGGAAAGCAGTGCCCTGAGAGTCTGAACCGTGGAAAAGGTAGATTTTGCCGGAGGGAGGGCAAAGGACAGGTGGGCTGTCTGTCCAGGACGGGGGATGCTGTGTTAGGACCTGAGGAAGAGGCTTTGAGCTGGAGGCGGGGCGGAGAGCCCTGGGCTGTGTGAGAGTCGGGCAGTGTGTGGGTGTATGGCGGGGAAATGCCATCAACCTTACTCCACTGACCCATCTTCCTTAAGCTGGTCACGCTCGGAGGTCATGGCACAGTAAAAGGAGGAGGAAGGTGCTGATATTTGTGCCGTATGATCTTGTGCAAGACACTAAATGTTCTCCCGCTGTGTCCCAGGTACACAATTCTGCCTGGCTCTGGAGAGCACACGTGAAGCGTTTTTAAAAATTTATATACGGTATCTTATTTAATTCTTACAGCGACATTAGGCATTTTTATTTCTGGCCTACTTCAAAGCACACATGACGTCCTCAGAACCTCAAATCTGACCAATGACAGAACTAGCTTAGATTTATTTATTTATTTATTTTTTAAACATCTTTATTGGAGTATAATTGCTTTACAATGGTGTGTTAGTTTCTGCTTTATAACAAAGTGAATCAGTTATACATATACATATGTTCCCATATCTCTTCCCTCTTGCGTCTCCCTCCCACCCTCCCTATCCCACCCCTCTAAGTGGTCACAAACCACCGAGCTGATCTACCTGTGCTATGCGGCTGCTTCCCACTAGCTATCTGTTTTACGTTTGGTAGTGTATATATGTCCATGCCACTCTCTCACTTTGTCACAGCCCACCCTTCCCCCTCCCCATATCCTCAAGTCCATTCTCTAGTAGGTCTGTGTCTTTTTTCCCGTCTTACCCCTAGGTTCTTCATGACCTCTTTTTTTTTTCTTAGATTCCATATATACGTGTTAGCATATGGTATTTGTTTTTCTCTTTCTGACTTACTTCACTCTGTATGACAGACTCTAGGTCCATCCACCTCACTACAAATAACTCAGTTTCGTTTCTTTTTATGGCTGAGTAATATTCCATTGTGTATATGTGCCACATCTTCTTTATCCATTCATCTGTCGATGGACACTTAGGTTGCTTCCATGTCCTGGTTATTGTAAATAGAGCTGCAATGAACATTGTGGTACACGACTCTTTTTGAATTATGGTTTTCTCAGGGTATATGCCCAGTAGTGGGATTGCTGGGTTGCGTGGGAGTTCTATTTTTAGTTTTTTAAGGAACCTCCTTACTGTTCTGCATAGTGGCTGTATCAATTTACATTCCCACCAACCGTGCAAGAGGGTTCCCTTTTCTCTACACCCTCTCCAGCATTTATTGTTTCTAGGTTTTTTGATGATGGCCGTTCTGACCGGTGTGAGATACCTCATTGTAGTTTTGATTTGCATTTCTCTAATGATTAGTGATGTTGAGCATCCTTTCATGCGTTTGTTGGCAGTCTGTATATCTTAAATCCAGCTTCTTCTGCGGTCAGACGCTGTGCCATTTGTGTAAGTCTGCAAACCTTACGCCCTGTGGAATTCCAGCCTGTGCAAGCAGATGAAGTCGGAGCTACACAGGTTGAAGGTGAGGGAGGAGCGGGAGACGGGCAGTCCCAGCCTAGCGTCCTCCTTGACCTCGGCCTTGCCTAACACAGCATCAAAGGGAAGAAACTGTGTCAGGTCCCTGGGGCCTGCCTTCTCCCTCACCTGCAGCTGCGCTTCTGAGGGAGTTCACCTGCAGGAGTCGAGGCGCGCTGCATACACCCCGTCCTCAGTCGTCTGACTGCCTCGTCAGTGTTAGAAAGTGAGGTCGCACTGGGCTCCATGAGCGTCAGTTATGGACTCACGGTTAATCGGAAAGTCACTGTGGCTCCGAAGTGAAGATTGGGTCTTCTCCCCACCCTTTTTAAAGCATCCTTTCCCCCTTCCTGCAATTTATGTACATAAGCCACATGTTCTTAATATTTATCTTTTACTTTGGGGGTTTAAAATAAGAATACCTTTATTTGGTTAAGTATAGACTTGAATCACTTTTGTTTTATAATCAAAAACCTTAAATTTGAGATCCAGTGGAAATGGATTTCTTTAAGTTGTTTCCCCTAGCGTGTGCCTGGGATTGTGTTTTTGGTTTCTTATATGCCCAAGGTTCAAATGACACAGAAGCAAAAATGAGGTCCTCCTTTTTTAAAAGGAGTCTCTCTAAAGCTTCTTTAATTTCAGATCGTTTTTGAAACAGAAACTAACAGAGTAAATAATTTTCAACTGAACTAACTTAGTCTTTAGCTCATTTATTTCATGGCTAGGTTTAAAGAGAATACATGTAGGAATAGGAAGGAAGAATGGTTCTCTGGAAATCTAATCCCTCAAAGCACAGGCTTGGTTGGAAGATGGTTTGTTGATGTAAACAGAATTTCCTTCTCTGAGACACCACTTACATGTTTTTGTTTCTCAAGTGTGTTTTCAGGCAGCTCTCATCTGTGCAAAATAATGGGCGCTTCCTTCCCTCCTGTGCCTGGGAGCTCTTCAGCCTTTTCGAGAATCTCATTTTACTTTTGTTTTTTCTTGATGAAGACAATGAATCCTTAACTAAGGTTAATGACAGAGTGGGAACAGGTTCTGGCCATGTGCCAGACGATCCTAAGCGGCAACGCTGAGCGGCTTCCTGATATCAACATCTACCAGCTGAAGGCGCTCGACTGTGCCATGGATGCCTGCATCAACCTCGGGCTGCTGGAGGAGGCGTTGTTCTACGGCATTCGGACCATGGAGCCTTACAGGTGAGTCCGGGGAGGGGCTAAAGTAAGGGCTACAGTGTCCTTACTTGGGGCAGAGGCTCGAGAGAGCCTGACATCATCCTGATCGCTGCTGCTTTGTAAGAGTGTTCCATCTGCTTCTCAGTCAGTGTGTAAAACCACACCTTTGTTCATTGATGCGTTCATTCCTCATTTGTGAAGTTCCTTCCGTGCGTCAGGCCCTGTGGGTGTGCAGGGACTGATGAGATGCTGTCTGCACGTGGAGCTAGTGCTTGTAATAAGGTGCAATGCTCGCCATGGCAGAGGCAAGTACAGAGTTTGGGGGAGCAGAGAGGGGCTCGGCACAGACGTAGCCTGGGGGCTGCGGCCTGTGGCCTTAGCCCTGCCGATACAGGTGAGGACGCCGGTGTGGGACCCTCCACCTGGCTGATGGCAGTGCTGGTTTCTTCCACTTCTCAGGGCTTTATGATTCCCGGGGTGCCTTCACTTGAACCATTTGACCTCATAATCACCTTATGACCCAAGCAGGAGAGCAGGGAGACAGCCCTGCTCAAACATGTCATTGAGTCAGAGGAAGGAACTACTGGTAATGAATTGTTTCTTGACCGGCCTCAGCTCCTCCAGACCAGTGCGTGTTTTGCCCCTAGAGGTTCTGGTAACTCAGGGGAGCTTTCGCAGGGAGGGCAGTGTTGAAGTCTAGTGCTGAGAATTTGGTGCTGGTGGGTGTGGGACCCTGGTTTGCAGTGGGCTAAGAACTTACATTTGGAAGATGAGATAGATCAGTCCAGAAGAAAGGGCACAGAGACGCATATACCATCATCTGAGGTTGCAATAGCCGCCTCCAGCACAGAACAAGGTCACTCATTGTGGGGAAGGTACCCTGAAAGCATCTGGGACCTGGGGAGGCTGCGGGAGGCCCCTGCGGAGGAGGGGCACCATTCCAGGCAGATACTGAGTTTCCCAGCTCTGAAGACCGTGCAGACACGATGTCAGCCCTGAGGGGCTGAGCAAAGGGAGGATCCAGGTCTAGACCTATGCAACATGGCCAACAGGCAGGGGAGTGGTCCTCAGGGAAGGAGGGGAGGGAGGCAGAGCCCAGGGCGCCGCCTGTCCCCACTTGAGGAAGAGCCTCAGAAGACACCGGAGCTGGGAAGTTACCAGGATCAACATGATAAGAACAGAAGCAAGTCCAGGGTCTGGGATACCAGTCCGGGCAAAGGGAGGAAGGCGGAAATGACACATTTGGTCAGGAAGCCAGGAGCACGGTGCAGACAGAGAAGAGCCTAAAGGTGGCATAGACCCACCAGCCAGGTGCATGGCAGAAGTCCATAGGCCAGCCACGGCACCAGGGTGACCCTGAGGGTGTTTTTCAGAACTTCTCTAGGTGGTTTCTCCCGGTGCCTTGTGGTTGAACAGCTTCAGAATCCAGACTGTGAGTCAGCTTTAATCAAACTTATAAGAGATTGCCTTGAGGGCTGGGGCTGTAGAGTTTCCCATGAGCGTGAAATGTCTGTTAGGTATGATGAATCTTGTGGGTTCTCAGAAAATATGAATTGAATACAAAGAGATAAGGCTTCGTTCCTTCTCTGTGTTGCAATGAGAGGCAGGTTGGGGACAGTTGGCGTTACCCCTCTGAACTCAGGGCTCGGGCTCAGGACGCCAAACCACAGGCTGCCCGGTGAGCGGATGGAATCCGGCCAGGAGACAAAGACGGAAAATCCTCTTTCCTCCAGACCCCCTCAGCGGCCGCTCGCCCCGCTGCCGTCTGGGGCTGGAAGTGCGCTGAGCCCGCCGCCCAGGCACAGGAATATATGTTGGTCCCCCGGCTTCATTAAGAAAGCCGCATGCCTTTGAGGGAGCTTGTTCTCCGCGTACTTTTGAATCCTCTTTTCTCCATAGCCCCCAAGGCTTCTCTGAAGGACTTTCTTACCCCCTTAATTAACTGGCAGTTTCACTGACTTAAACTTGAATCAAACAAAGAGGCCTTTCTTGTAAGTGAGGCCAAGTCCACAGAATGTACTCCATTTTGTTTGGAATACTTTTGGTTATGTTTCCCTGGTGTTGGGCAGGTCACGATCTCTCTGTAAATTTACCCTCTGTTCTTACGCTGGGTGACACATTTCCAAGCTTCCCTCCGTTTCTCCTCCCTGGAGCTTATTAAGGAGTTGCTCTGTGGTGTTCTGTATTTCAAGAAATCAAATCTGCAATGATCCACTTCAAACGAGTGAGATCTGAGCTGTTTGCTTTCAAAGTTGTAGCAGAGGAAAGGGCTATCAGTAATCCAGACCAACAGAGCTAAGAGAAATGAGAGGGGTGGATGCCGACAGACTTGGCCCTTTTTCCCTTTAGCTCAGGCAAAAGTGAAAATAAAGAACTAACGGGCCAGATGCCCTGCAAGCCCTTTAACAATCTTAGAGTGTGAGGTAGGAATCCCGAGGTGGGCAGTGGTTTTCACCCCGCAGGTGTGCACTAGGGAACTCACGCTGTGGGTCTCCCCCGTCTACACGGTCTCCCGGCAAATGCTCCGGGTGGGCTTTTTGTCCACCTGCAGCCAAGGACACAGGCAGTTAGGCATGCGTTACTGAGAGGTGACTGGATTGCCATCTGCCGTAACAGTTTTACAGTGTTAATATACTGTTTTCAACAACTAGATTGAGGTCAAGACTCTAGTGATGGTTTTGTCACTGCTGACCTTGGCTAAATCTTAACTGCTGACCTTAGAGGAGAAGGTGTCCATTATTCCATTTTTATCCAAATCACCGCGTTGCCCTCAGCCCCCTTCTTGTCACTCCATCATTTATTTTTACTCAATAGAAGTTCCTTTTATGGTGCAACATAAAATATTAAGTTCTTTATGTTTCATAAAGCAATTTGGAATTAATTCACATACAACTAAATGTGTAATCTTTACTATTAGCTCATAATACTTCTCCTGAGAGTATCTATGTGTGTATCTGTGATTATATATGCAGTCATCTGTCTGTTAGTGCTACCAACATTAAGTAATTTAAAGGTATTTCCCAAATTTTACTTAAAAATACAATTCAGTCAAATCTCAGCTGTAAGACGAATTGGGTTCCAAAAGTTAGTTTGCCAGTTGGTAGTTTAGAACTTGGAAAGCATTTTCTTACTGAAGAAGGTGTTACAGATCATGCTGATGTCCCCTGGACTAGCCCGTGAAAGTCTGCTCAGCATCATCAATGTAGGCCATAAATTTTTTTTAAAACAAAGGAGAAAGAAATACAAAAACAAAACTAAACACAGTTTTAAAAACTAAGATTTAAATTATGTTGAATACAAATTAAAGTTGATTTTCTTTAGGAACCAGAGGCTGATACGGAGGTACAGAGGCTTCTTAAGGCTTCGAGGAGGACTTTCAATATATTCACACGTTCTGTTAATTTTTTTCTAACATCTTTATTGGAGTATAATTGCTTTACAATGGTGTGTTAGTTGCTGCTGTATAACAAAGTGAGTCAGCTATATGTATATATATATCCCCATATCCCCTCCCTCTTGCATCTCCCTCCCACCCTCCCTATCCCACCCCTTTAGGTGGTCACAAAGCACCGAGCTGATCTCCCTGTGCTATGCGGCTGCTTCCCACTAGCTATCTGTTTTACATTTGGTAGTGTATATATGTCCATGCCACTCTTTCACTTCATCCCAGCTTACCCTTCCCCCTCCCCGTGACCTCAAGTCCATTTCAATATATTCACATGTTCTGTTAATTTTTGTTGTAAGAATAATACATACTCCTAGGAAAGGACATTTTCAAAACGACGGAAAGGTAAAAATCATCCTCATCTTTCACACTCGTGTCCCACTCCCTAAAGATAGCCATGGTAAGTTTCTTTCTGAACTTTTCCATGTGTGAGGCACTTGTCTGAATATATTCCAAAGCCCCACTTTTCCCTCCTTTCCTCACTTTCTGTCTTCTTCTTGTCTTTCTTGGGGAGAGACTTGGTCCCAATCCTGATCTATTAAATATGCCTACTGGTGTGGTGGGTGGGGAAGGAAAGGTGACAAGGAGAAAAGGGATGGAGAAGCCAAGAATTCTCCTTAGTGGGAGAGAGAAGGAAAAAATAGGGTCGCTGTCTGTCTTATGTTCCATAACTTGCTTTTTTCACTTTACGACAAAGTGTGGGCATCTGTGCAGATCGACTCCTGCATGTCTACCTCATTCTTTTTAACAGATACCTAGTATATCATCTCATGAATGTACCATAATTTGTCCATCAGTCCCTCTGGTCTCCATGTATGTTTACCATGTCAAACAATACGATGATTAATAGCCACGTACTTGCATCCTTTTGTTCTGATGTGACTGAAGCCATAGGGTGAATCCATATGATAAATTCCTAAATGCTAACTTGCTGCATCAAAAGTTATGTACATTTTCACTGTAGATAACTGTTACCAAATTGTGTCCCCCATCCACCAAAATGTTCCTCTTTTCTCAAAGGAATTAAGAATGGATAGCATGATATTGATTATATCTGATTTAAATTCATTTCATAATATGTAAGGGCCTTTTCCTGATCAAAGTCTGTTCTTATAGAGTGAGGTTTGCTTGTATTGATTTACTTATCCAAAAATAGTGCTGGGAATGACATTTTGTAAGTTACCTGGAAAGAAGCAGAAGAACAGGAATGACGAAGGGTCTTACACGTGAGTGCGCAAGCGGTATGAAGTCCTCCTCAAGGGGAAGAAGTCGTGAAAGAGTAAGATTTTATCTCATCGTTTTCTGTGCTTTGTTGTCAGAAAAAAAAATGGTGGGAAGAATGGCAGTAAAATGCAGCTGGTGGTTTGTGTACATGACGTAGTTACAAGTAAGTGTTTGTAACTCAGAGATTGCCAGTTATTACATAGCAGCCGAATCCGTTTTGATTTTGCCAGTAATTTTTTGACTTTTCCCTCAGAAGCTTTAGCAGATAAGTTGATGAAATGTAAGGTTTCATCACAGCAGTACCTTCTACGACTGTTTTCAAGCTGGCTTTTCTTCTGAAGACGTTTACAGTTGGTCTTCTGTGGGTTTCTGTCTAGTCCAAGAGCCAGCAGAGCATGTGGGTGCACGTTACCCGGGGCGCAGTCACTCACTCACTCGGCACTTACCTGGGCCTGCTCTACTGTTGCCTCATCTCTCCGTATCACAGACCTTGTTGGGCTGCTCCAGGAGAATGCTTGTGTCCGTATACCTGTCAGTGAAGCTCATTCCTAGAGGGCAGGGTCTTGGCCGGGGGTATCAGCTGTAGGACGTTTCCTCAGCCAGACTCACAGAGGAGGACCCCAGAGGTAAAGCAGAGCTGGGTCTCCAGCCAGGAGGGGACCTGAGAATCGGAGCTTCACCCAGCGTTCTGTTCACGCACCTTGTTTGCAATCTGTCTTCCATGGTGAGGTTTACAGAATTATTTCACCCAGTGAATGAACAGATGTTTTATTCTCTGCTTACTGATGTGGACAGTAATCCCTTAGCCACTTAATCATTTTTTTTCCACACTGTAATTTTCAATTAAAGTATCTTTGGTGGCCAAACCCCTATATGAGAGTTTGAGCTCTGTGTGCATGTTTGTGTAAAATACCGAGTTACCTGATACCTCTAATCGGGGCCTCTCTTTCTTTGCTGCCAGTTCTGTGAGGTTATTTCTTAGTCACGGCCCCTTGTCTTGACACTGGGGCAGTGACCACCCGCCTGGCAGTTGGGGTAGGGGCCCATTGAGGCCCAAGCACTCTTAATTTAACCTGTTTAATGTCAGCCCCTTCGTTTAATTCCGAAGGGCTCTTTTAATTCAGAATCTAGAAATACAGCAAAAGGAAAAAGAAGGCGAAGGAGAGAAAAGAGGAAGAGGAAGGAGGCGAGAACAGTGCAGATGATGAGATGCCGCAGTTCAGGTGCACGTGTGTTTATTAAACTACTGACTTGAGCTCATTCCTAGTTACTCGCGTTTCCAGGTCCAGATAACCTGGAGCTAGTGTGAGGCTTTTGGTAGGAGAATAAAGAAGAGCAGGATGAGTGATTTCTCTGACTGCACTTTACTTGGGGCAGCAGAGAAATGAAAACATCTTGCCTTCAGTGGTCCACTCCTCTAAAAACACCCTAACTTCCCTTTCGCTCTAACCATCTTGCTGGAGATGCCACCTGCGTGTTTGGGTAAAGACATTTATTGACCAGTGTGCCGGGTGGTTCCAGCCCTGACCCCACTAGTTGCAAGAGAATGACCCAGCTTTGTGGCTTTAGTTCCGAAAGAGAAATAAAGGGTAGTCTGTGCATGGACCTGGCATGAGGCTCTGACCCTCCAGCCCCTCTGAAAGAGGGGAGGGGCGGCCACGAGCCCACCCATTCTCCTGGATGCCGCAGCTCCTCTGCCCATTGCCACCACCCCAGGCCTCTGGCCCTTGAACAAAAGCTGCAGATTCTGACAGAGCTCCTGGTGACAGCAGACAGGCCTAGGTGACAGCTTCACAGACCAAGCCTTAATCCAACCTGGGTATTCCCACCTGACTTAAGGGTGACACAGATGACTGGGTGCTGCTGGTATATGTACAGCCCCTGCTGGGGAGGGGAAGGTGACCCACACATTGCCCCCAACATGCTGTGCACAGCAGGACACGTGTGAAACCCATGCTTCCTGCTGTCTCCTGGCCACACAGCTCTGTATGTTTGTCTTTCCTGGCTACCGGAGGGCCACCACCTGACCATCGTTCAGAGACCCCACCTTCTGCTTTATCCTGGATCATAGTGTTGAAATCCTCTGCTGAACTTTATTCCGCCCACTCCCCCTGTGCTAGGATTGCTAGATCAGCACATTGCCCAGAGCCACATTCCTCCTCTCAGACAAGAAAATCCCACAGCCGCGGGCCAGCGTCATCCATCCCCACACTTACCTCGACTCTAGACACCCCAGGCTAGGTCGGGCACAGGACATACTTCTTGTCTGTTGCATTTGCCTGATTCCCGGTAAACAGCCTCCCTGGGGAGCAAGATGAAAGCCGCGCCCCACCCTGGGATTAGGTACCTGCACAGGAAAGCATTTCATCTTCTGTGTTCACCCGTGTATATTCTCTGAGAAATGGTCTTCTGTCCTCCTATTTAAGAAAGCATTTCCAGAATAAAAACATTTCCTATTGCGTTTCACTTTTTTTTTTTTTTTAAACTTTCACAAGCCATCACTGAGTACTTTGACTTTCCGGACAGAAAATCTTCAGTTTCTTATTACAATAGATTGTACCCTAAGCAGCAGGATATCAAATCCTAGGGAATCTTTTGGGATGCATTAAATTTCTCCTGTTGAATCAATCTCTTGCTTGGCTGCCCCTGAAGCTACATAGCTGCTATCTCTTTTCCTTTTTCTCAGCTCTTGGAAGGGAAAGTAGAGAAAAAAATATCCCATTTTCCCCTGTAGGGAGCCAACAGAAAATCAGGCAGGCCTGAGAAATGGGAAATGATGGATATAACTTTGAAAGGCTCAAAAAGAATTGATTAAAACCAACTTCAATTTCATGTAAATACATGTTCTGTAATTAAAAAAAATTTTTTTGGTCACATGCTATTTGTGTATTTTGAGTGAAGTCCATACTGAGTTTTCAGAACTTCTCCAACGATAGATGAATGGACCTTCAATTAAATTGCACAAGTAAAGCTGATTTATCAAGCCTCATGCTTTTGATCACTTATAGAGAATGGCGGTAGCACTTGTAAGGAACAGTAAGAGGTCCTTCAAAGAAATGAAAGGTGGGGCATAAATGGCCCTGAAAATGATAGGTCCCGGTTTTTGAGAGAGCCAAGTTATTTTGAGCTCGAAAAAATGTCCTTCGGCCCAGATAGCACAAAGCTCTTGAACTCAGAGCACACTGGCTGGAAAAAATGTGTAATGTGTTCAAGGGAAGTGGCCCCACCAGGGACTAGGAAACTGGAGTGCAAGAGGGCAGCGGGCTGCGGCCTTGAACAGGGCAGAGGGCGGGGCCCTGGGAGCAGCGAGGGGAGTGGAGACAGCGCTCACTCTGCGAAGAATGCAAGGCTGCTGGAAATGGCTGTTCCCGCACAAAGAACACCAATCACACTATCACGCTGCCCTTCAGAATTAAAGAGGAACAAATCTGCTCTCACTTGTAATGGGGACTATCACCGTAATATCCTCCCAAAGTAAGATAAATCGGGTTCAGCCACTGCAGAAGCATCTGTCCGCTATTTTAGCATCATCGTTTGAGAGGAATGGGTGAAAGGACTGTCAGAGCTCTCCTCTACCTTTCAGCTTTCCTCAACTGAAAAGTAATTGCTATTATTTATCAAGAGCCTCCTGTGGGCCAGGCAGCTCGCTTGTCCTTCTAATCTTCCCAGCACAGTGAGGAGGGAGTTAGCCTGTCCTGTCCTCCATGGGAGGGGACTGAGGATGAGAAGTATGTGGCAGAGCTGGGGGTTCAAACCTTAGGCTTATTTATTTTATTTTGTTTATAATTTACCAAAAGAGCAGTTGAGTCAGCTTGAACCCAGGTTTGCTCGGTTATAAAGGTCTGGATTGTTACTGCACTATGGCAGGCTGAGTGGTCTTTCCAGCTACCCCCTGCCTTCCTACTACATGGATCTATCAAGATTCTTTTTGTTACAGGTGACAGAAACCCAACTCAGACTGCCTGAGCATGAAAGGGGGTTCGCCGCCCACGTAACTGCACAGCCACGGACAGAATTGGTGTGACAGAATTCAGGGATACAGTCTCTCTTCCTCTCAGCCCTTCCCTCCTCCTCTCCCTGGATCTGTTTCTCTCTGCTCTGCTCATTCCTCTATGTTGTCTTCATTCTTTACCACACAGGTGGTCTCCCCACAATGTGGTAGAGAAGGTGGCCTCCAGCAGCCTCCGGTTCACATTCTCCTAGTTCTGTGACAAAAGAAAAGGTTCTGTTTCCTCTAGCTCCAATTTTTTGTTTTAATTTTTTGAATTTTTAATTTTTTGGCCACACCATGCAGAATGTGGGATCTTAGTTCCCCGACCAGGGATGAAACCTGAGTCCCCCCTGCAGTGCAAGTGTGGAGTCTTAACCACCGGACTCCCAGGGAAGTTCCTCTAGCTCCAAATTTTAAAATATGTGTTTTGGATGGACTTCTTTGGCCTCTTTGGGTCTCATGCCCACTGCTGCCTGGACCAAGTGCGATGACATGCTGGCAGCCCTACCAGTAACAAGGTGTGGAATGGACGGAAGGTATTCAAAAGATGGAGAGTAGGTGGATGATGGACAAAGCAGAAGAATGTTGTCCACTGTACTAGTCTACTCAGATAGTCTAGTAAAAATTCTGGAAAGAAAAAAATTCACAGGTGGTAAAGAGAGTCCAAAGGCTGATAAGTAAAAAGCTATGACATGGGAGAGAAAGAAAAAGCAGCATTGTACCATTAGAGTTATGCATTAGGAATGAAGTTCTGCAAGAGCAGATTCCTAGAATTTTAAAGGGGGCAGCAGTATTCACTTGGACCAGGACACAAGCTAAGCTGCTTGAGAAGAAGTCTGTCCACTGTAAGAGGAAAGGATGGGTCGGGAGGCTGGTGAGGCCCTACCTGGGGCAGAGAAGTTGTGTAAGAAAGTGTGCCTGATGGCAGCGTGTGATACATCTTTTGAAGGTTTTTCAGTCCCAGTGTGCATTACCTATTTCAGGCTGTAGGCACTAAGGAACATAGCCAGAAGGCTGCATTTGTTTTGGAAATGCTACAGGTAGAGTGCACCTTGATTTCAGCAAGGTATTTGATAATGTCTTCTGGTACATTTCCTATAGATGGAAAAATTGGGCTAGTAAGGTTTGTTTATGCCTTTTAAATAGCTGTTTCTGAACTGTAGCCATTAACAGATTGATAGTCTCCTTTTGGGAAATATGTAATGGCATGTGCCTCAAAGCTCCACTTTTTTGGTTCTGAGTCAACATTTTTATTAAAGACTTAATGAGATGAATACATAGATGTTATGTATATCAAATTTGCCAGGGATGCAAAGCTGAGAAGAATAACTAATACTTTGGGGGAATAAACCAAACTTCAAAATTATCTCCTTAATTAAGAAACATTTGGCCGATATCAACAAGATGAAGTTAAACAGGGATACATGGAAAAGTCTGCATTTGTGATTAAAAATTCAGTAACAGGCTGGAGAATTTTTCTAGTGTTTTGTAGTGGATTATGTTTGGATGTCCCACTAGCATTAACTCCTCCGTTCTCTTTCTTAGTAGAACCTCAAATGTCCTAGCCATGTAGTTTGTGTGTGATTGATTGACCACAGGGGCAGTGCGTGATTAGCTTAAGCTAGAGAATCATATTTCCCTGGTCACCTGACTCAAGCCAGACCAGTTAGAGCCAATGATGGTCTATTCTTAGACTTCTATTTTCAATATTAAGAAAGTAAACTGCCCATTCCTATGGCTCATGATAGAGAAAGCATATGGCCACAGGAGATGCAGGCTGTTAGGTCTCTTGGGACCACGAAGAGTGAGAATGGAGATGAAACTCAGGAAGCAGAGGCAAGGAATGGAGACAGATCCTGGTCCCATTGTTCAAGAATTGCCTGAAACCAAATTCAGCCCTGTAGTATTGAGTTACACAACACTTAGGCTGATAAATTTCATTTTTTATCAACCTGTTTGAATTGGATTTCTTGGTTCATACAACATAAAGACTCCTAACTGATATATATGGGGGGTTGCAGGAGACTAGTGCAGTGCAGTCACCAAGAAAGATAATGCAACCTTATGCTGCATGATTGTAAGTAATTGTAAGAGACTGGATACACGCATCCATTGCACTGTGTCTAGAGAGTTCCTAGCTAAGAGTGACCGGAATGAGAAGAATCTTGTAGCAACATCATATGAGAAATGGCCGATGAGAAATGGAGATGTTTCACCACAAGATGCAAAGACTTTGAGAAGGAAAAGGAGACCTGTTATAAGTTTTCAAATCTTTAAAGGGCTGTAGTGTAGGACAGGGGTAGTCTCTTCCTCATGACCAGAGGGGGAGGAACTAGGACATATGACTTGGAATTAGAGGAAGGCACATTTCATGCCAGGCTATTAGGAAGAGCAGTTTAGGGAATTCCACAGCGGTTCAGTGGTTAGGACTCTGAGCTTCCACTGCAGTGGGCATGGGTTTGATCCCTTATATCTTATTTTTAAAATAAAAAGCAACAGGCTTCTGCCTCACCCCTCCCCACTTTCAAGGCTGCTTCTTAAGAGCAACTCTTTAAAAACATTTCCGTTTTCAGCGCTTCTGATAGTTATTTTTATACCTCTGAATAATAGTTTTTCGATTTATGTTTCTTGTGTATCAACTAAATAAATTGTCTACTCCTAACTATGAAAAAATAAAGCTCTAGCTTATACTATCCTCTTTTCTCTCTCCTTCCTCTTCCTTTCCATTAAAAAATTATAAAGGTTATTTAATTCTTTTAATGGCTAACTGTGAAACTTCAAACAACATACTGAAATCTCTATTTCTCATTCTGTCAACTTTAGGCAATGTCTCTTGATTTCCCACTATGTTAGATGGAGATTTAGTACTCTTGTTCTTGATGGAGAATTAGAATATAAAATTCTCAGTTCAAAATCACTTTCAATGGCTATTTTAAAAGCCTGCTACCCTGTCTTCTAAGATCTATCATTTCTGATTCTACTTGGATTTGGGTTTCTTTGTTGATCACCATTTCATCTTTCTGTAAGTTTTTAGGCTCTGCTCTTCTCCTTGATATTCTGAAAGTTCACGTTGATATATCTAGGCATGGGTATTTTTTCATTTATGCTAGATCCTTTCATTTTAAAGGCTCCTGTCTTCCTTTATCTCTGGGAAATTTTTTCTTTATTTTTTCCTTTTTAATTTCATTTCCTCTATTCTCTCTGTTCTTTTGTCCTGAAAGTCCTGGTAGTCAGATGTTAACCTTCTGTTTCCAGTGTCTTGGGCCTTTTGCTTTATGTTCTGAGAGTTATCCTTGACTTAATCTTCCAGACCTTTATTGGAATTTTTATATCTCAGCAAAAATTTTGTTTATAAATTTATAAGAACTCGTTCTTGAAAATTTTCTTTTTCATAGCTACTGATTCTTATTTTTTTGAACTCAACATCTTCTCGAATCTAAGGGTAATTGGTCTTTTAAAAAATTCTCTCCCATTTTCTGAATAATCTGTTTCTTCAAGTTTTTTTTCTTCAGTTTATTTTTTCTGGTCTTTTTCTGTGTTCTAAACTTTTCTTGAATGGTTCTCCATTCATAGTTTTTTACAACTTTATTGAGATGTAATTCACATACCATGTAGCTTACCCATTTAAAGTTTACAATTCAGTGGCTTTTAGTATATTCACAGAGTTGTGCATCTAATACTACCATCAATTTTAGAACATTTTCACTGTCTCCCTCTAGGGAAACCCTACGCTCCTTAGTTGTTCTCTATCCTGTAATCTCACTCACCCCCACTGCCCCCCTGACCTTGGCAACCACTGTCCATTCATGTTTGGAAATATGAGGTTAGAAAGGTTGGCTTGTTGCTCTGGGGGTTTCAAAATGGCAGTCGGTAAGAAGACAATGGTTGGGAAGGAGGAGAAGGCAGAGGTTGAGATTGAGTAGAACCCAAGTCCCAGAAAGCTGGGTGTAGGAATCAGGACCTTGGAGAGCCCTGAGAGGGGCTAGTGTTGCAGGTAAGCCGTCAGACCTTCTGTATTCATGAGCTTCACTTCTGTATTCAGGATTCAGAGGACATCCTGCCACAGATGATGATGCAGTGCCTCTGGACTCCGGGTTCCATAAGGGGAGGGGGGGAACATGTCTGTCTTCTTCGTAGCTCTGTCTCCTACACTTGGCATACTATTTAGCACACAATACGCATTATTTATTTGTAGAAGAATTCAGTGTCATTTGTTTATATAATGCCTTACAGTTTGCAAGGCACTTTTGTATCCTCATCTCTTATCTCAATTGAGATAGGCAGGTATGCAAAAGTGGATTTACCATGGAGCTAATGAGGCTGAAATTGTAGGATCCTCCACTTGCATGAGCCCCTTCTAAAACCCTGTTCTCAATTCTGTATTTGTTAACTTTGCATTCTTTTCCTTAAAGTAGGCCTACAAAATTATATTTTGTAGTGTCAGGCATGAGAAAACCTGAACCTAGATCTGCCTCTCTAGGTAACAGCAGAAGTGATTAGCCCCAGTTTATAGCTATAAAGCTGTGGCTGAGAGAGCTGGCTACCTCGCCCAAGGTCCCACATCTGGTAAGTGGCAGAACATTTCATACTTGAATGATGTCTCCCACTACTTCTCGCCCCCCATCCTAACCCCCAAGAGGTACGGCTTCTGATTGGTGCCTGTTCCCAGGACACCAGTCATAGGGAGCCATACAGACCTGAGCGTTCTGCAAATATCTGTCAGCAAGGGTTGGGCCCAGGGCAGCTGGTGAGGACTATACATGGGAGGTGTCTGTTGCCCCCCAGCTCACAGGCTGTCTCTCTATCCAACAGGAACCAAGCAAGGAAAGCCATGCATCCTACCCCCGCCTCCACCTACATGTTTAAGTTTTAGTTATGAAGTACCTTTGAAAGTATTTTCTCTGAACAAAGAGAAACGCCGAATTCTCCTTTCCACTTCTGTTTCTGAATAAGACTTTTAATCCCGTGTTGTTTCACGGTCTTAAAATAAAATGTAAGATCTAATGAAAAGTCAGAGATTATATTTTCAACTGCCAACTAATTCGGTGATTCTCCCAGGTGGGAAAATCAATGTCTGCTCTGCAGAGGTGAATCATGCATTCCATCGTGTTGTGCCGCTGACTTTCTTCTTTGAAAATTAACTTACCCTCCATGCTTTTCAACTTTTCACTGAAGTATATACTTCATGCTTGCCTTTCCCCAGACACAAATATGTGTGTTTTGAGTAGAAATCTAAGCTGGCGGTGCCTGGAGGAGATGGTCTCAGTCTGTTGGAGGATTGAACTGAATTCCCCGGAGACAGAGAAGAAATCTCCCAGTGTCTCAGGTCTGAGTCTCCGATGGCCTGCCAGCCCCCAGGCTAATAATGTGAGACTTGGCTCTGGGGGGGAGTTTCATTCTCTCTAGAACTTCCTTATTCTTAAGTTATTGATCCAGTAGCAAGTTACGGGGACCAAACTCCCGTGGGTAATACCATGGTGTGATCAGAAAGGCGAAGGTTATAGAGACTTTCTTCCTTCGGTGCTTCTTCCCTTGTGTCCATACCCTCACCCCCAACCCTTAATAGGCCCGAGAATCACCTCGACTTGGTGCTGACTAGTGCTCGTAATAGCATTAAAATAATTTCTTCCCAGTTGGCAAGCAGTCACTGCCCCAGACCCTCTGTGCAGCTACGCAGGCTCCTGTCCTGAAACTTTCCCATCATCCAGGAACCAAAAAGGGGGGTGCACTACACTCCTTCTGGGACCTGCTCCGTCGCTAAGGCTGGCATCGCTCCGATTGGTTAGGGACTGCGCCATATTGCAGGTTATTAAATATTTTGAAAACTCACCCCAGCTCCTGACAAAGTCTGATCACTTGGGATGGGGGTCGAATTGGGTAATAGGCTCCTGTTTGATGCCCCAGTTCCTTGGCAAATCTGAAACAAAGCTGCCCCTTCAAAGGTTGATTCTCAGGGCTTCTCTCAAGGCACACCTTTCTTTTGGCTTTGCTCTGTCAAGGTTTCATGAACACTGGTGACAGTAAAAACACAGAATGAGGCACTGGAGTCACCCGTGGGTCCAAGTTGGAGCATCCTTGCGAGCACCGTAGCGGTGCCCCAGCTGTGAATGAGTGAGTGTGCGCTGAGCTCCGCTGCCTTATAAGAGCACGTGTGCGAACCGAAGAGTGTACGCCGCCAGCAAGGCCAGCTTTCATCTGTCAGCAGCTGAAAACATTTAGGCCAGTCCGCCGACTGGAAGTGCACCACCGCGAGGTGCTCAGCAGCAGATGGAACGCGTAAAGCCCACCGACTCAGAGCGTTAGCACCTTCGGTGGCCTTTGGATGAGCCTGGAATTAACCTGCGTAAACACATAAACACCTCTCTCAAGATGTCCCGCGAGAAAAGATCACTCCTCGGGGCCGGCCCCTGAACGCTGCAGGGTGTGCGTCCAAGGCCGGGCAGCAGGGGGAAAGTGCAGGGGCCGAGGTAAGGGAGCAGCAGGGATTCAGGTCCAGCCTTGTCGAAAGCCAGCCTCACTCCTCAGCTCAGCGTAAGCCAGGCCATCCTGGACTGAGTCACGGCTTTGGCTTTATCCCGTCTCACCTCTTAGATCTCCGGCGTCTGTTTATATGTAACCCACATGGTGTCATCCTTGTCCCCTGGCCACAGCAGTATTTAAACTAACCAAATTGGCCAGAATTGGGTTTTGACAAAAGGTATTTTCCCAGTAGCTTTTGAGACTCTTGTGAGGGTCACACCCTGCGGGGTGGCTAATATTTGGCAGGAGCCAGGGGGCTCATGGTGTTGTGTTGTTGTTTTTTTTTTTTTTTTTTAAATTAATTTATTTTTGGCTGAAAAAAAAAAAAAGAAGCCCGAGACATGTATGCAGAGGATCGGAAGAGGCAGCAGCTGGAGAGGGACCAGGCTGCAGTGACAGAACAGCTGCTGCAAGAGGGGCTCAGGTGTTGTGCTACAAAGGCACCTCCTAGATGACGTGTAGAGGACCAAACCAGTGAAAATAGGGAGACATCCCTGCCTAACAAGAAGCCACCTACATCCGCAGTCTGGAGAGAGAAGAACAGAAAGGATGAAGAACCGAGGTCTGTCACTTCCCCCGAAGGTTAATGCAGGAATTAGTTTCATTGATCCTGGTGCTGGGCACGTCTGTGCAGCACACTTAGTCTGTGGCATCCCCACCTTCGTATCTGATGCCATTCCTCTTGTACCCCTTCCCCCTCCCCCCACTGGTGGCTCCTCTAGCCCCTAAGGGGCCGAGGCCTCGCTGCTGTCTCCCTAGAGCCCTCTCCTTCTAAACCCACTCTCAGATCTTTCTGCCCTACTGGCGTCTCTTGACTGGCAAGCCATGAGCTGGCTTTCCCAAGGACACCTGTATTTAGCAGAAATCAAAACCTTAAGCTAATTGTTGATCACAGTCTAGTCACCAGGCACCATCCAGAGCAACGATGCCTGGACCACCTTGGACCTTGAAATCTATGCACGTTAATCTACCCACTTGTGCTTAAAACCCGCCTCGCTCAGAGTAGACTGGGTATGACTACAAGGGAAATACAAGTCTTAGCTGCCCTTTTGATTCCTGCCCGTGAGCAGTATAAATGCTAACAAAATGTGGGCAGAGAGAGAACAGGAGAAGGAGGGCGAAAGAGCCTTTGATAATGTCGAGAGAGAGCGAGACACCTTAGCTCTGGGTAATAGCGGGTTGTTCCGCTGGACTTGCTTCAGGGCACTGGTGTCTGTCCTGATCATGCTGCACAGTTCAGAGACTGCTTTAAATGGCGTCCTGCCTCTCTGGATTGTCTCTGAGGCCTTCTCAAAGCTGGGGCATTGGAGTATCCAGCTTGTGCAGAATTGAGGCCATACCGTATATGTCAACCATGAGATAATCCCCAGTGAAAAGGAAGCTTGCAGTGCAAGGAAATTCCGTGCTTGCTACTCACCTTCTCTGTGCCAGGCACTGGCTAAAGCGGTTTAGACAAGTTGCCTCATTTGATCTTACAGTATCACTGTCAATAGGATATCGTTACAGTCGTCCTTGTGTTCTTATCCCCATTTTACTGATGAGAAAACTGAAACTCAGAGAAGTTAAGAAACTTGCCTCAGGAGACAGGATTTAAATCATGGACCATCCAACTCCAAGTCTCGTACCTTTTCTACCATACCGTTCTTCTTTTTACAAAAGATGACAGATTTTAAAAAATAAAGTGAATAGCTGCCCTTGTTGATCTCTAAGCTCACCTTGTCAAATAGCTGAAAAGGTTCCCATTCCCATAATGTGGGATTTTCCCCCAGAGACTCCCTGTGTGAGTTGTTCATTTGATGGATGGCCCTCTCCACCTGTTTCTGCATGTACACATGCTGCTAAGTACTACTGTCATTTAGAAGGAAAAATATAACCCTGTGTCCTAAAAGTCCTTGTCAGTAGCCGAGACAGAGCCTGACATTAGATCTCCCTCTTTGGTCTCCCACTTGTGGGCTGAAGCATCATTACTCAGGACGTTGCTGTGATCTTCTGAAAGGGAAGATTGCTCCATCGGGGCTACTCAAAACTGTGACATGAGGTTGGCTATCGTAATTTGCTTCCTGAATTTTCAGCCTAGTAGCCTGCCGGTACAGTGTTCAGAAGATGTTAAAGATCCTGTATGAGAGAACAGGAGTGCATTCTATTAAGGTTGTGTGTGAGTCCTGGCAGTTAAAGGACAGACAGGTTCATGGGGGGCTGGGGTGCAGGGCAGGGCTTAGCTGCAGCCCGCCGGCCTTCACGGTGGAGCAGTGAGTGGTTCTGATAACGATTCTTGCAGGGGTCAGCCTTTGAGTGCTCGGCTGCCCATCTAGATGGTTTTTACTCCCCAGCATGGTGACAGGGGTCAGCCACTCCCAGAGGACTGTCAGCATGACCATCCGCAGCTCACAGAAGTGCAAGCACAGCCTTCCTGGGGTGAGTGAGAGGTCAAAGAAATCCATTTAAACGCATCAGAAATGTGGCTGAGGATGGCAGAGGCTCTGAAGAGCATTTCTTTACGAGGAAACTTGGTCACATCAGGCAGGTGGGACTAGAGGCAGATTCCGGTGCAGAGTCCAAGTGGCTGGACCCGGTCCACTGCCTTCCCCTCTATTCTCATTTCCCCAAGAGTATTCGTAGGTTTAGGTGGAGAAAGGCCTCTTAAGTGGAAAAAAGGACTCAATGATCAAATTAATTCGAGAAGCAGTGGGTTAAACAAGGTACTGCAGGACATCCCAGAGCCTCTAGAGTACACTTCATCCTAAAATAAAGAGCACATCTTTCTACATTCTCGTGTCTAAACTTGGAGTAAATCTTAGAATCAGTGTCAGAAGCAGGGTGAGGCAAGTGAACTGTGTAGGGTGCAAGGTTTAAGGAGACGCTCATTCTCAGGGTCCTGCAGCTAAGACCCAGGAGTGCGTGTGCCCAGAGCCTCCCTCGCCTCACCCTCCTCCCGGCCCAGGTCAGAACAACCTGCCTGGCACCCAGCAGGGGGTGCAGATGTGCTGAGGCCGCCCCGCCTGCACAAAATGTCGAGACTTACTCTTCCCAGAGACCTGTTCATCTCATGGCCCCTCGAGTGAGTTCTTAAAATAGCGCACCAAGGTTAAATTTTAACTTAGATACTTTCACAGACTCTTAAAATGCCTTTTAAAAGATTGTTATATAAAAAAGAAAGAACGAAAGGCTATTACTTGCAGTGGAAAAAGCCAAGCAGACAACACCTTAACCAAGTAGATTAGCATTATCAGTGATGCCATGTGCCTATCATGCCCCCTCTGATACTGTTTACAAAAACCCATAAGCCCCATGTAGTCATGAGAAAAACCCAGATCCGGGTACATTGTACAGAATACTTGGCCAATGCTCTTTAAGACTGTCTAGGAAAGATTGAGAAACTGCTACAGACCAGAAGAGACTGGGGAGACATGACAACTGACTGCAGTGTTGTCCCTGAATTGGATTCCAGAACAGAGAGGGGACATTGGCGGAAGCACTAGTAAAATCCAAATAAAGTCTGGAACTTAATTAACAGTAGTATGCCAACATAGCTTTCTTAGTTATGACAAATGTTCCTTGGTAATGTAAGATCTTAACAACAGGCAAAACTGGAGAAGGGTTTATGGGAACTCTGTACTATCTTTGCAACTTTTCTATAAATCTAAAATTATCCCCAAAATTTAAAAATGTGTTTTTAAAAAGAAAAGACTGGACTTCCCTGGTGGCGCAATGGTTAGGAATCCGCCTGCCAGTGCAGGGGACACAGGTTCGAGCCCTGGTCCGGGAAGATCCCACATGCCGCGAAGCAACTAAGCCCATGCGCCGCAGCTGCTGAGCCTGCGCTCTGGAGCCCGCGAGCCACAACTACTGAGCCCGCGTGTCACAACTACTGAAGCCCACGCGCCTAGAGCCAGTGCTCCTCAGCAGGAGAAGCCACCGCAATGAGAAGCCCGCCCACCACAACGAAGAGCAGCCCCCGCTCGCCGCAGCTGGAGAAAGTCCACTTGCAGCAATGAAGACCCAACACAGCCAAAAATAATAAATTTTAAAAAAAAGAAAAAAGAAAAGACTGTTATAAAGTAGCATTGTAAAGGCAAATTTTCTGCCACACCCCAGGTAGTGTAAAAGTGTAAAAGTGTTAAAGGTGATAGAAATTGCCAGATTTCAAGAAATGGATCATAGAAGTTTCGAAATAAGAAGACGGTGTGACAATTCTTGAAACGATGATTCCTTCATTATGAAGAACCTTAATTCCATCTCCAAGCATCTATCAAAAGCTTCCAGCTGACACTTAAGGAAGTTGATACCTTCTAGTGACATGTTATTCAGTTAAGGAAAAGAGGAAACTATAAACTTATCAAAAAGAAAAGGCACGTGAATCTAATATTCCTTTATAGGATTCAGTTATGTTGTTTATCCTAAAGGTGCAAAAGAAATCAAGATCATGAAAAGTTTATAAAAAGCAATTCATCACCATGATATTTAAGATAACTTCCAAAGGCAAAAGTGACTCAGAAAACCTTTAGAATCTGAAGGCAAAAATGATTAGATACAAACTGTTACTGAGATATTGAAGAAGGGAGTCTATAAGTACCTGTATAGGTAAATGTAAGCTCTTATAATTTAAAAGCAAAACTGCTTGTTCTTGTAATCAGGTGTTCTTGTAATCAGGTGTTCTTGTAATCAGGTGTTTCTCCCCATACCTTCAAAAAACTGCTGTTAAATCAATGGGGAGCTTACAATTGACGATGCCTTAGAATCCCAGAATAAAGCAGAGGTGAAGTACTTACCTGCCCATGGAACCCTGGGGTTCCATGGAGATTACTTGGGTAAAAGTGCTCTACCCTATTTACTGCCTATCCATTTGATACAGGATGAATTCTCAGCCTAAAGGCTACCAAAACTATAGCTGTTAAGTTTGGGAATGAGTGTGCTACACACACTGATTTATTGAGAGTTTCTGAACCCAGAGGGCCTCCGCATGTAAATGACCCCTAAAAAGTGAGACCCAACCTCTTGGCTGATTATTGAGCCAGGCATTAAGTCAGATGAGACATAAAGATCCTTTTCAGCTTCTTTGAATGTGGTAAGGGTGCCCCAGACCTGCCCATTCATTATACAATACTGCTAAAAAACATGGAGGTACACAGAGTTGACAAGGCCTTTCCTCCCTCCCTCAAGGAAAGCAGTGAGCTCTAGGAAACTCACATCCATCACTGAGGGAAGAAACAAACTCTGCTCCCGTAACACTGGCTTGGGTGATGTCTGGCAAGGTTTTCAATTCAAGACACCCTACTTGTGAGCCTCCATCACAGACACAGACACATTCATAAACCTTGGCCTTCTCCAGAATCAGCACCAGGTTACTGAGGGCCCATTTGAAGGTTGTTGTCCTCAGAGCCTTGCTTGGCAGTTTTCTCTTCTCTGGTGAATGAAGGGTTAACGTGTCACTGCCGCAGTTCCCCTCACAGAGCTTTATTAATCCAGTCTCCTGCTCCAGACTTGACCTTCAATCACTGGGAAACAAGAAAACATTGAAAACAACTTCAACCAAATGAAAAATACTCTGTTGGACTCGGTCCAGACCTTGGCAACCTTTGTGTGAGTGATGCAGTAAAGCGGCTGCATGACAGGTATGTTTCTAGCTGATGGAAACCTCAAGTTATTAATGGCTCTTCTGGGGCAAGGTGGTAAGGGCAGCGTTGGCCCCTGCTGTGGCAGAATAACAAATGAGAGAGAAAGTTACTGAGGCACATGCTTTGCCCCAAAATAGCCATGGATGGAGGGTACTTATCAGATAGATGTCTTAGCTAAGTGCTAGCTCCTTCCCACTGGTGAAGATGAGGAAAGACACTTAGTTTCTTTGTATATGTCATGGCTAGAGTTCCATCACTCTATACAGGGCAGCTATATTTTAGCCAGTTCATCATTTGCCATCCTGTGTGTAGCTCTGTTGAGAAGGACAAGCATTTATTACCCTCAATAAGGTAGAGTACTGTCATTACAGAAAAACAGTAATTGAGGGTGGGCCCTGGCTAAAATACTGAGAAGTGTGTCATTCACACAAACCTGTGGACCCAGACTTCTGAAGTTCAAGTACTGTTTACTTGGGATTGGCTCAAGTTTGGTTAAGAAGCTGTGGAATTTGGACGGGGTTGTTGATACCGCTGTCTGTGATGAGAGAAACCAGACCAACTCTTGTGATGTAAAGAGGGAAAGAAGGGCAGGGATGTGGGCTAAGAGGCCACCCACCAAGAATCTACATCTTACTCTAAAGGACAATTCTGTAACTCAGTCCAGGCATTGTGAGGCTGGGGGGTGACATTTGGAGAGGAAGAAGAAAGAAATATCTGTCTCTTCTAGTTTAAAGGCAGGTATTGGCAATCTCAAATGAAAGATTTGTGAATCTGCATGCAGCTTGTGCCACCATAGTGAGTTGTAAACCTTATCAGTGGCTGGGTTTTGCCAGGAAAATCAGTCATCTCTAAGCTTTCTGCTTTCTGTGGTAGTCTGGGCAATATTTGCTGACTACACTCTGTCACACATTTTTTTGCTCAGATAGTTCCCCAGAGGATCATTCTCTATAGGTTTACAGAAGATAAAAAGTAAGGTGGTGCCCAGGTAGTTGCCTGCTCACTTATACACCTAGCTATTGGGGTCATCTTTCACCAGCTCTCAGTATTTCTTCATACTAGGTTATGCATCATCTTTTCTTTTTTAAATAGTTTTATTGAGAGTAATTCACATAGTATACAACTCCCCATTTAAAGTGTACAACTCAATGGCTTTCAGTATATTTACAGATTATAAAATGCAACTATCTTTTTTATGCAATTTTAGGACATTTTCATTAGCAGTCACACCACAATCCCCTCAGTCCCCAGTTCCTAGGCAGCTAGCAATCTGCTTTCTGTCTCTCTATATTTGCCTATTCTGGACATTTTATGTAAATGGAATCATACAGTAGCTGGCCTTTTGTGACTGGCTTCTTTCACTTAGCATATTTTCAAGGTTCACCCATATTGTAGCATGTATTAGTACTCTATTTCTTTTTATTGAGAAATAATATTCCATTTTATGAATATACCAAATTTTATTTATCCATTCATCGGTTGATGGATATTTGGGCTCTTTCTACTTTTTGGCTATTAAGAATAATACTGCTATGAACATATTTGCACAGATTTTTATATGGACGTTTTAAAATTTCTCTCAGGTATATACCTAAGAGTGGTACTGCTAGATCATGTGGTAACTCTGTGTTTAACATTTTGAGGAACTGCCAAACTGTTTTCCAAAGTGGGTACATAACTTTACATTCTCACCAGTAATATATGAGGATTCCACTTTCTCCATATCCTTGCCACCACTTGCTATTATCTGTCTTTTGATTCTAGCCAACCTAGTGGGTGTGCATTGGTATCTCACTGTGTTTTCAATTTGCCTATTATTATTTCTTCTATAGAGAAATGTCTATTCATATCCTTTGCCCGTATTTTAACTGGGTTGTTTGTCTTTACATTATTGTCTTTACATTATTGTCATTACATTATTGTTACATTATAATATTCTTTATATATTCCAGAGATAAGTTCCTTACCACATATGTGATTTGCATGTATTTTCTCCCATTCTGTGGGTTATCTGTTCTTTTCTTTTTTTGAGGCACAGAAGTTTTAATTTTAATGATGTTCAATTTATTTATGTATTCTTTTGTTGCTTGTGCTTTTGGTGTCATATCTAAGAAACCATTGCCTGATACAAAGCCATGAAGATTTATGCCTGTGTTTTCTTCTAGTAGGTTTATAGTTTTTGCTGTTATATTTAGGTCTTTGATCCATTTTGAGTTAATTTTTCTATATGGAATGAGGTGTAGGGGCCCAACCTACCTCATGTAGATATCCAGTTGTTATATATCATCTTTTAAGAGAGAAAAACAGAAGCCTTTTCTGGGCAGTCACTCTGGTTGTGTTAAGGACCAACTGCTGTGCACAGCTGTATCCCACAGTTGAGGGAAAGAACATAGAGAACATAGAGACTCTTGACTTCAGAGAGAACAAACCCCTGTTCACATAAAGCAGGAGTATTCTGGAACCGAGAGAGCTAGAGCTGGCCTCTTAAGCCTTGATCCAAGCCCCAGCCCTCTTGCTCATTAACCAGGCAGCCATGGGTAAATCACTTAACCACTAAGACTCAGTTGTCTCATCCATGAAAGGGGAGCTAATTGGAATATAATCTCCAGGAGAGCAGGAACTTCCTCTGCTTTGTGTAATCCTGTATCCCTAGGGCCTAGAATAGTGCCCAGCACACAGTAGGCTCTCAAAAATCATTTGTGGATTAAATAAATAATACCCCCATTATATAATCCCCCAAGTCTGTTATCAGAATAAGCATTTAAAAAAATAATGTGTTCAGATATTTTATAAACTATAAAACGCTACAGAAATGTATGATTTCCTTTCCTTGTAGTGGAAAGAGAGATGTGGGTAGCTGCAACAATGCAGCAAACCTGCAAATGGGGTGAATATATATTTTCTAGAAGGCGTAGTATCTCATTTTCAAGGTACTAAAGAACCAGCGATCCTTTAATAAAGTTAATTTATTAAAAATGTTGAGGTCATAAAATGTTAATGTCCCCTCTAGATTTTCACACTTTACCCTGGAGAGAATTGCATTCTCCTTGGCCTTCCTTAAAAGCAAGCAATATTGGGGTGGGAGGGGGCAGAGGAAGAAGGACCGTGAGAGACTATCTTGTCTTTCATCTATTTAATATCTGTATAAGAACTGGGACTTTTTCACTAGTCTTTATTTTTCTCTGTTCAGTATTCCTTTTCATCTTTTCTTCCCCTCTAGAAATCAAAAAGTAGTACTTTCATATCCCCTTAAAATGACTGAATGTAGGATTTAACCTCTCTTTCCTTGTGTTTGCCCACTTAGGGCCTTAGGACACAATTCTGATGCAGAGAAATGCGAAAGTCTCCTGGTTAGATGGGGCCCAGCACCCAGAGCAGCAGGAGAGCACCAACCAGGAGACAGAAGACTGGGTTCCGGGCCCGAGTCTTCACTAATTAGCTCTGTAACCAGACAAGTCACTACACGTCTCTGAGACCCAGTTTCTCAACTGGAAAATGAGAGTGTTAAGCCAGATGTTCCCTAAGGAGGCTCTTAAATTGCATAGTTCTATGGTGCATCCGGTCAGAAAGCATTTATCAAGGGCCAGCCACATCCCCAGGATGCTGTTAGGTGGTATGGTGGGAAGGGAAGCGTGCAGCCTTCCTTGGAGGATCATAAAGCAGTATATAACACTACCTGCGAGAATGTACTGGATTTGTCCATGCAAAGCAAAAGGGAAGCAAAGTACGAGGAATGTCAGTGGGAGCGTTTGGTCAGGAAGAAGCGAGTCTTGATCTGGGCCTTGAGGAAGGTATGGGATTTGGATTGAGTAAGAAGTCACACCCACAGGTCACCTAGATTGGGAATGGCCTGGTGAGGTGGGTGGCAGGTGAGCAGGGAAGAGAGCCCTGGGCCAGGAGTCATGAATTCAGGGGTCCACCCCACCTCTGCAGCTAATGGGCAGAGCATCCTTGGTGTCACCTCATGTGTCTGGTCCTCAGTGTCTCTTTCTGTTATGTCACTCACTGAGAGGAAGTACAGATTAATGGAGGACAGCACGCTGTAGAGTCAGAGGAGCCTGGAAGAGCATCAGAGATCCAGATTGCTGCACTTCGAAGTCCTGTGACCTTGAATATGTTATTTCATCTCCCTGGCCTCAGTTTTCTCACCTGCAGATCACAACAATGACCTTCAAGGGTTATCGTGAGCACAAAGTGAGAGGATCAATTAGCACAGTGCCAGAGCTCGACAGCTGGTGGGGGTAGTGGTCGTATTATTAAAGCTCTTCTGTGAGTGAAGTGAAATTAAGAAGGGGTGTTAAGAAAGCAACTTGATGAGATAGGGCATTTGTAAAACCTAGTGGAATATATATCGGAATAATATTCAGCCATAATAAAGAAGGAAATCTTCCTTTTGTGACCACATGGATGAACCTTGAGGACATTATGCTAAGTGAAATAAGAGAGTCACAAAAAGACAAATACTGCATGATTCCACTCAGATGAGGCATCTAAAGTAATCAAACTCATAGAAACAGAAAGTAGAATAGTGGCTGCCAGGGGTTGGGGGAAGGGGAAATGGGGAATTGTTCAATGGGTACAGAGTTTCAGTTTTGCAAGATGAAAAAAAGTTCCGGAGATCTCATCTACAACAATGTGAATATACTTAATATTACTCAACTGTACCCTTTTTTAAAAAATCTGATGGAGTGAATGTAGGATGCACATTCTTTAATTTTTATTTAACGAATATATAAGTAAATACAACATATACAGCACGGTGCTAGGTGCTACAGGTAGGAGCAGGGATACAAAGATAACGAAAAGGAGGCTCCTGCTTTCAGGGGAGAACGTAACCGAGAGTTTTGTAGAGAGACTTCAATTCTAGCCTGAGATAAGCCTTTGCTGGGGCATGACCTTGGGCAAGTTACTTACTTCTTCCAAACTTGAGCTTTCTGTGGATGTAAAATAGGAACAATTCACGTCTCTCTCACAGATTGCCATCAGAATTAAGTGACAATGTATTTAGAACAGTGGGCACATGCTCAGTACGTGCTTTTATCATCAGTTCCTCTCTCAAAGGGGCTTCGACTCTCATGGGAGAGGTGAGCACACAACAGAAGCCACAAAGGCAGTAAGAAAAGTGGATGGAGGGGCGAGGTGTTCAGGGAAGACCAAGGGTGGCCTCATCCCACGTTATTAGCACTTGCTGGCCTGGAGATCAGGAAGCAGACTAGATGAAGGGGCAGCTGTTACAGACTGAATGTCTGTGTCCCCCCAGATTGTATATGTTGAAGCCCTAACTCCCAGTGTGATGGTGTTGGAAGGTGGGCCTTTGGAGGTATTAGATTTAGGTGAGGTCATGAGAGTGGGGTCCTCGTGATGGGATTGTAAGAAGAGACCAGAAAGCTAGCTCTGTCTTTCTCTCTGCTGTGAGGACACAGTAAGAAGAGGGCTGTCTGCAAGCCAGGAAGAGGATTCTCACCAGGAACTGAATCAGCTGGCACCTTGAATTTGTAATTCCCAGCTTCTAGAACTGTGAGAAATAACTGTCTGTCATTTAAGCCACCCAGTTTATAGTATTTTGGTGTAGCGGTCGCAGCAGACTAATACAGCCACTTAGAAATCTCATCCCAGTGACTACCAGTGGTAGAATCTTCTAGATCTGGGGCTGGGACAGGCAGGAACAACTGGAGAAGGACTTAGACGACAAGCAGGTGGAAAGCCTTCTAGAGGAGGTCATTGGGAGCCGCCCTGAGAGCTCCGAGTCTAGGAAAAGGTGGGGAAATAGAAAAGGCTTCCCAAGGGTGATGGCTAGGAAGTGCTGGCACAAATTGCCAGGAGTCATGGTAGAACTCCCTCCTTTAATGTCTGCCTTATGGCAAAGCTGTGTTCTCGTGTGTCTGGGGTGGCTTCTCTGGGGTCCTCCCTAAGGGTGACATATCCAGATCCCTGCTGAGCACTTAGTGGGTCTTCGTTGTCAGAGGTTCCTCAGTGAAAGCTCTGCCTGCGGTTTGAGAGAACCATGACTTCGTTTTGTTGGCCCTGTCACCCCTTCATCTCCCCGTTCATTTATACAGGAAACCTTTAGTGGTGACCAGTATGGAGGAGATACCCCACTATGAAGCATCTCTTCTTTCAGGCCATTTGCCTAAATGGTGACAGATATTTTGGTCAGTGGCCAGCTGTGTGCAGCGCCCCAGGGCCAAGGCTGTGCAGGCTGCCCCCGGTCTTCGCCCACGTCGGGAGCAGGGCTGAGTGGCCTGGGCCCGGGTGCTTTCAGACGCTGCTCATCAGCTGGCTGCGCCGAAAGCAAGGGAGGTAGGAGCCTCCCTTGTAGACATGAGTGGGAACGGAGGCCGCCGCGTCACGGAAAGCGTGGCCCCGGGCCTCTGGGCTCCGTGTGAAGGGCTGGCATCTCGCCGTGATTCGGGCGCGCATCCCCCTCCCCGCGGCGCAGTCAGCAGTGAGGAGCGCGGAACGGAGCCTCACCTGGCCCGCGGCGCCTGGGGTCCGCCAGGGCTTCGCGCCAGTGCGGTTTCCTCCCGGGGCAAGACTGGGACTGAATCGGGGAAGTCATTCCAAGTTTCTTTTCTCGTTTGGCATTCTTGCCACTGTGCCCGTCCTCTCTTTAGCGGAAAAGGAGAGCAGAAATCCCGCGTACAGGCTTCTCTGAAAGGTCGCCCGACCACCTAAGTGAACGATTTGGGGGAAAAAGCAGATGAGAGAGTCAATAAAGCGCATGTGGGCACAGTGAGAGCTTCTTGAACGAGCATCTATGAAAATTGGCCATATGGCTGAATTTGATAAATCCTACCGAGACTGGTGGTAGGATTTAGATGGTTGAGGTTTAAAGGATACTTGCTTTTATTTCCCCTCTTCCTTCCCTGCCTTTCTAATGTATGCTTCTCTGAGCACAGATGCTACAGCCTCGGAAACAGGAGCGCACCCGCACTTCTGTGTGTTGGGGGAGGCGGGAGGGGAGGGAGAGCTCAAGCACAGAAAAGCTTAGGGAAGGGGCAGAGTGGGAGGAAGAGAGAGAAAAAATGGATATAAAAATTGTCCTAAAGAAGATGGAAAAGAGAGAAGATATGAATCAGGTCCTCTAAATGCCATTCCTGTGTTCCTTTTTTTTTTTTAAGAATTTTTTTTTTTTTTTTTTTGGCTGCGTTGGGTCTTTGTTGCTGCGCGCCGGCTTTCTCTGTTTGTGGTGAGCGGGGGCTACTCTTCCTTGTGGTGCGCGGGCTTCTCATTGCGGTGGAGCACGGGCTCTAGGCGCGCCGGCTTCAGTAGTTGCAGCACCCGGGCTCTAGAGCACAGTCTCAGTAGTTGTGGCGCACGGGTTTAGTTGCTCTGCGGCATGTGGGACCTTCCCGGACCAGGGCTCGAACCTGTGTCCTCTGCATGGGCAGGCGGATTCTTAACCACTGCGCCACCTGGGAAGCTCCTGTGTTCCCTTTTGTACTTGCTTATCCAGCCCCTTTCTTCTGAAGCTGAAGGCCTCTGTCACTCTGTATTTCACACCAAAGGGCTGAACTCTCCCTCTGCAGGGCCCGAGTGCCTGAGGGTGGCAGACAGAGACTGTAATAATTAGGGAGGCAGAGAATGAAAACCCCTTTGCTCTCACAGCATCCGGGTGATGCTGGGCACCCGCCCTGGGCTGACGGAGCAGGGCATGTCTTGCTCATCCTCCAGTTCTGTCTATTAAACACTCACGTTGGCTCAGCCCTGTTCTGGTAGGTTTGAGGACAGTCTCATTGGAGGATTTTTTTTAAATGGGCCTTATGCCACATGTGTACAAATGTCTTTTGATCGAAGAAGTAGAGGAGGTATTGAGACCAAGTGCCACGTGGGCCGGTGGAGGAGCCACGCAGAGCGGCAGTGGCAGCATGGACCGGAGGTCCGTGGGGTCGCGGAGAAGGTTGCTGAGTCCTCGACCTCAGCTGGGGAAGTGAGCACCAGGCAAAGGATGCCGCACCCGTATAGTGTCCCAGTGAACGGCCTGAGCCCCCGGGGCTGGGCAGCAGCTGGCGGCATCTGGCTATGGCTTTTTCTACGCAGATAAAGGGGACCTCTCACAGTGGAGGTCGCCTTGGATTACGTGATATCTGGCCTCGCGCTGGCTCAGCTGAATATCGCACTGTTTCAGTCTCCCACTCCGAAGTGTGTCTGAGGATCGTGCTTAGCTGAGCGTGATTACAGCCAACGCCAGAGTGAGCCCCACTCCCCCTGGCCTGTCTGGATAGAGTGAGGGTGCTGTGCCCCCAAGGAAGCTCTCTGTGGGGCGTTTACCGCTGAGGTCTGCAAGGAGACAGACTTGATTTTCTCTTCTGCTCGATTGTAATCCATTTGGAGAAAATCTTGGTTTCTTGGCATAGATACCTGGTAGTGGCTGACTGTAGGAAGGATCTCCTGGATCTGTTGTTTTGTCCCCTTTAAGCTTCACTGGACGTGCTGACCCCTCCCCACACCCCAAGGCTTTGACCCAAATCTCTTTGAGGTACCCCTGGCCCATCTTCTGCCACAGAGGTGCGCTGCTCTTTTAAAAGAACCGTGAGCCGCATCTTACCCACTCACCCAGCGAAGGTAAACGGTGCAGGGCAGCCACTGTGGACACTTGAAGGGCAGCTCTAATGAATGGCTGGGTCATAGGCCTTAGAATCACCAAACCCAGGTCCACAGCCTCAACTCAGCTATTTAGCAGCAGGCTGTGCAGTATTTTTAGGGCGCATAATTTCTGAGTTTGTGAAAATAGAGATTCTAATTCATACCTCAGAGGGGTTGATGTGACGAGACAGTGGCTATGGAGAAACCTTGTAGGCTACAGAGTGCTAAAGGTGTTACCTTTTGTCACCATCCTTATCCTTGAAGGGTATTCTAATGCCATCGAGGAGGACAGCACCACACAGAGGGGGCGCTGCAGGGACACAGTGGCTTCTGCCTCCACCCATCAGGTTGCTGTTGGCAACAGGATCTGAGTACTTCCTTGGGTGTGATGCTCAAATGTTAATATGCATCAGGATGACTTGGGGGTTAAGCATACAGATTCCCTAGGCCCCAGCTCTCTGATATCTCCTTGGTTGGCCCCAACTATTCTGATGCAGGTTATCCATAAGCTACACTTCAAGAAAAATTAGAGCACGCCGCTGGGACTGGGTGACCGAGGGAAGAAGGGGAACACAGGTGTGATGTCCACGTGCACCCTTGGGTGGGAGGAAGGGACACTTCATGCTGAGCTAACCAGCAGCTCTTCTGGTTCTGCCACCATGATGTTCCATTTGTCAGCAAGAGCCTTCTCTGTGTTCCTGTTTTCTTCTGGTTGGGATATTTGGCTTCTTGTAGTTGTGGGTAAGGAGCAACGCTGGGTCCCAGATTTCCATTGTTAAGTTTTGAATCTGTTTATAACTTTAGAAGGAAGACTGGAGCATATCCCAAACTAGAGCCCCCAACCCCTGGCAAGTCAGTGGGAATGCTTAGCCACAAATGGAGTCTTCATCCCTGTGCGTCTGGGAAGGAGCCTTGGGGCATAGTGGCGGGGGGGGGGGCGGATCACGGATATAAGACTGTCTTCTGTTTCTTACACTGAAGATCCCACCATTTGGTAGCAACAGTTGCCTGGCTTGCCTTAAAGCTGTTTTCCTTGGAGGCTGTACCTGGAGATGTGGAGAAGGGATCAAGACCATTGTCCTGCTCTGGCCTTGTCCAACCTGGTCCTCTGTGAGCTTGGTTTACACTCCATCTCAAGCACTAACCGAGGCCCTTTTGTGACGAAGATGTCCTGGGAGCCTTCAGTGAAGAGAGTGTATGTGTGATGGAATCCATGGTATAAGGTCATTCCCAAGGATCCGGAAGCTGAGAAAAATATACCTGCTGCGAATTCTAAAGTTCTGTCAGGTGGAATGCCCCGAAGTCTTCCTCACTGGCGCTCCTGGCAGAGCCAGTACAAGCTAAGTGACCTCAAATCCTTTGGAAAGAGCAGTTCCTCAGCAATGCCGGTTACACAGCACAGGAGATCAAACATGTCGTTTAAATAAAATCCTGCGGTAGCATCCATTCCACAGGTCTCTGGGGCTGCACGTGTCCAGTACTAAAAGGACAAGGCTTTGAAACAAGTGTGTGGTGTAACAAGGAAATTCTCTTTTTGCCCCCAATTAAATGAGAAGATCAAGAAAGAAGGAATCTTCTTTTAAAAAGCTGACCTGTATCTGTCCTTACACTTGCTGCTGCCTCACAAATTTTTCCACCTTAATTTTCTAATATTCCTGTGAAGACAGTGGTTTGGACAATCGGACATGGCTATATATGACATTATTAAATTGTTTCTGTTCAAAACAGGAGGATCCCAGAAATCTGAGTGCTTTCCCTTGGAACTGCAGTTCAAACCGTATTTAATAGTTCATGTAATAGTCATGTTTTACTCCTTTGCTAGACAGTAAGTGTGCTGACCTGGACTTAGGTTCCTTTTTGCAGCTTTCACAGGACTGAAGGACAGCAGTTGGACTTCTGTTTATTTTCCCTTTTTTCCCTTCTGATTATGAAAGTTATGCTATCATTGTTTGTTTAAAAAGGTACAACAATGGACTCCTCCAAACAACCCCATCACCTAAAAGCAACTACAATTAATATTTTAGCTCATTTCATACCGGTGATTCATCTACGCATAGATGAGGCCCCATGAGGTAACCCAAATGAAAGAACAGTTTCGGTGCTAATATTCTGATGACATCTAAACTCTAAATTTTGCCTTTCTCTTGAGGACAGCTACTCCTGGTCCCACTTCTGCTTTGTGGTTTCCAGAGCCTTTCTCCAGCTCTGGTCTTATTTGCAGCCCTTCTGTGGAGTGTCTAGAAATCATAATAAGCTCTTTGATGGGTAGGCCATTACCCACCTAGTCTTTAGCCTTGCTGTAAAGGTTGAGTAGATTAGTTTGACTGGGGCTTGGCCTTTGAAATCTTTTTTGGTTGTCTCTTTTCAGATAATTACTATTCATGTACTTCTCCCAAATGCCCTTAGGCTACGGAGTAGCTTCCTTTCTTGCCATCTATAAGGTGTGATTCTTCTACCTGGGCAACCTACCTCCTTCAAGGGTTGGATTTGTTTAATCTTATTCTGAGGCCAGCTGCTGAGGCTGCACTTGGGGGAGGGAGGTTCACCTCTCAGGCTGTGTGTTGACCCTTGTAAATTTTTTTTTTTAAATTTTAATTAATTAATTAATTTATTTATTTTTGGCTGTGTTGGGTCTTCGTTTCTGTGCGAGGGCTTTGTCTAGTTGTGGCAAGCGGGGGCCACTCTTCATCGCGGTGCGCGGGCCTCTCACTGTCACAGCCTCTCTTGTTGCGGAGCACAGGCTCCAGACGCGCAGGCTCAGTAGTTGTGGCTCACGGGCCTAGTTGCTCCGTGGCATGTGGGATCTTCCCAGACCAGGGCTCGCACCCGTGTCCCCTGCATTGGCAGGCAGACTCTCAACCACTGCGCCACCAGGGAAGCCCTGACCCTTGTAAATTTTATCTCAGGGACCTTTGCAAATGAAAGAAGCAGTCTCACCACCATTACTGACACTCTGCATCTTCATCTTCCTCCGTACCCAGGCTGCCTCTCCATCCTTGCTCAAACCAAACTCTCCGGCTTGCCCATTTTTCAGATTCACTCACTCACTCACAGTAGCTTGTACCAAAAAAGAAAAAAAGAGGTGCTAATTATTATATCCTGATAAACAAGGTAGTGCTTGTTTATCACCCCGCCCCTTTGAGTGGCTGCCTCTCTTTTTTTATTCCTGCTACTGGGTGAGTTTCTCATGCATGGCAGGTGACTGGGAATGTTCTTTGTAGGTTACCCTGATGAGAGGAGGTTTCCCTAGACCTAACCCCAAGCATGTTTTCCCAGACAACGTACCTCCCTCACTCAGGGCTGACTCAGGCTGTAGGTGTTACATTGGTCAGAAAGGAGGGCACAGAGCACAGCGAAGACATGTCTGCATTCACGCCTTGCCTTGTCCACTCATCACACAGCAGTTGAGGTACCTGGTGGAGCGGGGAGGGTGTTAACAGTCCACGGGACCAGCTCCTGCTTGAGGAGGGCTGGCACATTCAGGGAACTGAAATCCTACAGGTCCTTCTGAGCACGAGCCTGTCCCCATCAGTGCAGAGGGTAAAGCAGTCATGACTCAGAAACATACAGAATTTTAGAATCATAAGGAATGTAAAAGGTCTCCAATCCATTCTTATGATTTCCTGGGGGGAGCAGAAATATCACTGAGGGAAATGACCTGCCTGACTGGTGTGGCCTGCAGCTGAATCCTGTTCTTGGGCTGACTCATGTCCCAGAGGTCAAACCAACATCCAGCCACTGAACATAACCATCACCTACTTCCAGAAGGACGTTCCATATCCCTGTAAATGGAAAATCCATTTGGAGACAATCTATGCAGAAAAGAAGGGCCTTTTTCTAAGCTAGTATGATGTAGAGGAAACAACAAGGGCTTTGGAGCCAACCCATGGTCAAATCCAAATTCTTGCACTTACTAGCTGGGTGATCTCAGGCAGTGTACTTAACCTCTCAGAACCTCAGTTTTTATTATTTGTGAAGTGAAGGTAATAATACCAACCTTCAAGAGTTCATCAAAAGTATTAATGGAATATTATCCATGGTGCACCTGTAGCGCGTATCGCCTAATTTTTAACATTCAAGAAATGATGGTTATTATTTGCTTGTGATTTATTTTTATTTTTTATACAGCAGGTTCTTATTAGTTATCTATTTTATACATATTAGTGTATATATGTCAATCCCAGTCTCCCAATTCATCCCACCACCACTACCCCACCCCCTGCCCCCACTATTTGCTTGTGATTAGAGATGCCTTCACTGATTTGTGTTTAGGAAGATAGCTTGCTCTAAATATTAAGTTTGTTATGTATCTGGTAGAGAGAGAGGCTGGACATAGAATTGTGGTTGAAAAGGCAAAATGACAGGAACAGCCAAATTGTATCATCATCTGTTCCAAAAACCTCTGATCAGATGGTTTTCCAAATTCTGAAGATCCTAAGCCCCGGTCCTTTAAAGAAATAATGTTAAAAGTATAGTGTTAAGAAACCCAAGGCTTTTACCATTTGTTCAAATCTGTCTGGGAGTACAGATACTAAAAGCATAACAGATATCTAATGGAATCTGTCTTTTTGATGATAATTACAGCATTCTGAAGTAGGCTTTAAACACATCTGTATACATGAACTGCTGCTTCAAAATTGCTTGCTTCAAGGGGGCATTCAGTCTCTTGCTCAACTTTCAAGTTAGATAACTACTGTTTAAATTGATGGCAGGTGTTTGATCTATAAATAAGAGTTGTGCTTTGCACTTCAGCGCTCTGTTTACCTGCTGCACGGTGTTCATTCGCATCACACCAGGATATTGGGAAGGCCGGAGGAGTCTGCATCAGTGACCTGCCCGAATGTGACAGCTGCAGTGCAGCCTTCACACTTCTAAATTCCGAGAGGGACTAGTTCTCCGTTCAGAGACAGGAGGCCCTGTTGAATTGGAAGATGCACCAGTGAGCCTGAAGGGAGGCGAGAAAGTAATATCGGAAGGACAACGAGCACTGGGGACTTTGGCCAGATTATCTGAGAATCTCAATAGCTACTAAAAAATCTTCCCTAGTAATTTTTTTTTTTCAGTCTGCCTCCATGTGGCAACAGCACTTCCTCAGTCTCCCAGGCCACGTGGCTTCAGCAGCTGGATCCAGTTGTAGCATCCTGCCGCCATCGTATTTCAGTTTTCCACTGAGGACTTCTTTGGAAACTGGTCCTCTCTCCACAGCTCCCAGGTCAGTTCCGTCATTCAAATTGCAGCATTCTGATGCAGACCCCGGGGCTCCTACGGGCTAGACACAGAAGCCCTGATGGCTGTCCCTTTCCAGCCTCCTCAAACCTAATGCTGCTGATCAGGTCCACGGACGTGCAGCCCCTCAAGGCTCCGAAGAGAGCAGACCAGCAGGAGTGCAGCTCAGGGCGTCGATCAGTTCTCGAGCCGGCCCACCCGGCCTGGAAGGAGTGGCTCGAGTGGAGATACATCTTTCGGTGAGCGACGGGGAGGTGGTGCTGCAGAGTGACCTCCTGACCACTCATACTCATTTGTCAGTTCCAGTCCTGTCTGTACGAGAACCTTTACAGTTCTGGAAATGGAGTGCAGAACATTTGGGGGAGACTCGGACTGGATGCCCCCCCTTAGAGCCCCACAGTTGCGGTGGTCATTGTCCCGGGACAGCTCATCAGTCCAGGTTGCTGGGCCCGCTTGAGGAGCTCCAGAACAGGTTCTAGACTCTCGGTTCTGTGTTCCGTGAACGCAAGCCTCTCCTAGCCTGTTGGGTGAGAGGCCTCTGCTTGGTACCCAGCAAAGGAGGCAGTGTTGGCTCAAAAGAGACGTTCTAACTCAGGAGCTGTGCTATCCTGGCTTCCACCCGCAGAGCATGAATGGAGGGAGGAAAGCCTCCTTCTGCCCAGGCAGCAGGGAGAACTGTTAAACCTGGTGAAATCGGCTTCTGGTGAAAAGGATAGCGCCCAAAGCAGCCTGCTTACGTAGGTTTGCCTCCTCTGAGACCAGAATCTTGGCTCTGATGGTAAATTGGGCATATCAGCTACCTAGAGGGTTCCTTTATCTTGGGGCTTGGTGAAGATGACAACGAGAGAGAGCTCACCACCTATAATGAAGACTCAATATAGTTTACTCTAAATGCTTAGGAATAATAAATTGTCAAGGATATGGAAGAGTTTCTGCTACCGTTCCTTCCCACTCAGGAATTATCCCTGAGCAGCGTGGCCCTGAGAACAGCTCTGTGCTGGGCTGCCCTGGATCCTGTCTTCGGCGTCCCTGCTGTCCTTCTGTCCACTTTGCCCGAGCGAGGAGGTCTGCTGCGTCTCGCTTCCTCATGCTACAAGCTCGCAGTCTTTACTTGGTGATCTGTAGAATGGCGTTCTGACGTTGTCCCCCTCTTTGTTCCTAACCTGAGTATCTTGTGTCTGTGGGCCGAGCCGCCACCCCAAGGAACTCAACGGCGGGCGCTCCGAGAAGGGGTACCTCTAAGTACTGATGACAGAGTTACACTCTGCTACCTCCTCCTCTTGAACCATGGGGCTCCGTAAGAAAGGGCCTGTGCTTCCTCT
Source organism: Eubalaena glacialis (assembly GCF_028564815.1). NCBI lineage: Eukaryota > Metazoa > Chordata > Mammalia > Artiodactyla > Balaenidae > Eubalaena > Eubalaena glacialis. The sequence goes on from NC_083718.1 coordinate 26,551,918, forward strand.
GTAGATTGGGACCCACATGGCTGGGATGGGAGCTGTTCAACCCAGCTACTGGGTCCCTGAGAGAGGGACATGCAAATCCCGCCCAAGCCCAGTGCAGCACTGTATGTTGGTGCAGGTTTGACACAGAGGCTTGGAGAAGGCAAACGGATACACAGTTGGAGAAGAGCAAGTGGCAGATGATTCTGAACATCTGAACATTTACCTGGCAGACAAAATTGGAATCCAGCTACCAAATGATCACTAACACCAAGGTGATGAACCCGGCAGCACAGAGCAGCTGCAGTCAGTACAGAGCTCTAAGCTGTTTGGAGACCTTGTGAAAGATCATATTTTGACCCCAGCCTGACTTTAAAAAAGCACAGCCGCATTTCTTCCCATTATAAAAAGTCTTGTGCTGGCGTGGGACAGAGGCCAAGGCATTCTGCAATCTAGATGGAAACACACACACACACACACACACACACACACACACACACGGCAGACACCTCAAGAACCTTGGGGCGTCTAGGAGGCCAACATGGGCTTGAGGACAGGAGAGGAGTGGTCGGCTTCACCTCCCTTCACCTCCTGCACCAGCTCTCAGGAGGCTGCCCTTTCCCCAGGCAGTCGGTTCTCTGATAAAGTGAAAGCGTTAGAAGGCTCAACTTGTACCCTCTTGAATTCTTCCATTTTCCATTTTTGCTAGAGACTTCCGTGATAGTGTTACTCTCTTCCCTTGTTCCTTTAGAAATCATGTTTTTGAAACATAGTGGAAACAGGTGGGAGAGGAGCCCGTGTGTGCGCGTGTGCTGTGGAGGTGGAGGGCACACGCCCACACGGGGGCCCAGCGCCGAGAAACCAAGAAACGAGTGTGCTATGTTGGATCTGACTTTAAAAACGGAAAGAAACACCCCAGCCCAGAGCCTTTATCTGTTTAACGTACCAGAACTCAACTGCAGGAAACCGATTTCTGTCTTAGCCTATTACCAAATGTGTAGTGCAGCTGCCTGGGAACGGCCAGTTTATTATTGCTGGGGGCCGTCCTGGGTTATGATCTGGAAGAATCTGAATCACCCTTTACATCTCTTCCTGCTCTCATTTTGATTTTGGCAGTGGCAGAAGAAGAGAATACTCCCCAGAGATTCAATTATTTCCCTTCAGAATTCTCTTGGAATCATAATGACTGTTAGGAATTGAAGGCACCCATATCTCATTGCTAGTCAGCCTAACTGGTAATTAAAGTGCAATTAAATTTTTCACGGTATAGATTGTGCCTGTTTTTTCAGGGAAATTACAAACTCCAGGCCCTTGAGAGTTATGGGATTAATCTATAGACATTTAATAATTCAGCTTTGATCAGATGCAGTCACTGATGGGTCTCTGAAAGGGAGGAGGGATAGTATTGTTTTGTTATTAATGGTGCATTTTAATTTTATTTGGTTTCTTAGAGACCAGAAAATACTACCAGTCCATGAACGAAAGGCCATTTTCAAATTGGCTGTTACTGCTCTCATTAACATGTGCCAGTACTGATATCGCCACTGCCAGCCTCGCTCCCCTCAAATAGATTTGCACAATTTAGAGTCCATTCCTGACTTGTCACCAGCAAACAAGGAATCAACATTTGGCCAGAAGTTGGGAGGCTTAATTGGTTGACCCTGTCTGGCCTTGGCCGAGTGTTTTTTCCCTCTCTCCTTCCCTTCGTCGCTCTCCTCATTTTTTTCTCTTTGTTGGTAAAAATGTCTTTGCATTGCAGGGCTGTGCTCATGAGTAATTTCTTGACTTCTGATCTGAGGCCGGCGTTCCCACAGAGACCTGGTCAACTCCCGGGTCTCTGTGCTGAGGAGAGTGACCCTGGCCAGAAGCCGAGCTGAGCGCACCCGGAGCAGAGCTCCCACCTGCCCGCAGCCCGGCTGCGGCAGCAGGACGTGCTCAGGTGCTGGCTGGGAGGGGATTCGATGTGGGCGGCGGAGGCTGGACCACACCCCACTCGTGATTTGTGGCAGAGGCCCACCTTCAGGCCCTGTCCTCAGTCAGATTCATTTCTAACTTTTGAGAAGACATGGCTTTTATTTTTTAAACCCATTTTGAAAACTCATCTTGAGAAATACCACGTGTCCCAAATTGGCAGGATATAAGTTTACCAGTAAATTAGTGCAATATAGCATAGCAGCTAAGAGTTTAGCTAGGAGTCAAATAGGGCTGTGCTGCAACTCCATTGCCTTGAGGTCCCTTATTTTATTTTATTTTATTTTATTTTTTTGAGGTCCCTTATTTTAGACTTGGGTTTCTTAGCTTCCCTGAGCCTCATTCTTCCCGTCTCTAAAGTGAGTATATTGACAGTACCTGCCTCACAGGGTTGTAATAAGGATTAAAGGAGTTAAACCTTAGCAAAATGCACAGTACAAAATAAGCACTCAACAAATATTAGCTGCTAATGTTTTAATTACCGACCTATGGGGTGGAGCATTGGCATTCTTTTTTGGGTACATTTTAATTCTGCATCCCCACTTTGGAGTACTTTTAGAATACTTTCTCACACCTCTCCAGACTAGAATTCTTCCTCTTCTCTGTCTCTTCCTTTGATCATCCCTATGAATAACAAAGAATCTGAACCACCGGAAAGACTGTCTTACTCATCACCGTCTTTCCAGCAGCTAACTTGTTCCAAGGCACATAGTAGGCCCTCAATATGTAATAGATGGCCACAGGGATGGAAGGAATGTCCAAAACCAATTCGATGATGGAATAAGAAAGAAAAAAAAAAAACTCTCTGGTTTCTTTACCCTTCTATCTCAAGTCATATGCTGCATATAGAAGCTGTAGTGAGGGACTTGGGAGTATAAGTTATGCTAAACTCCTAGCTGCAGATTCTTCAAGTAATGTGCTCGAGCCTGGATTCTGAAGGCATATGTGTCAGGTGAGACAGCAGCTACTGAATCTCATATTAGCTCACAGGATAATGGCACAACGCATCATCAGTCGGAATTGGGAAGAGTACACAATTTTCGTTTGGTTGTCTGGAGCCACGAATGGGGTGAACACTGAGTACTGATTTTCAAATGGTGACTAATAGAGGGTAAAAAGCAAAATATGTTTTCGGTTCCAACTTATCCTTTGCCCATGCCACAAATTTTGGCAGTAAATTAAAATCAATCTTCATTTGCCTGAAACAGTACATTATAAGAGCAGCATGTAGGCAGGAAGACTTAGGACACAAATGAGCAGTTGGCTGTTACTTTCTGCATTGCACATCTGCAAATGTTTAACCAGCTCAGAAAAGAGACAAAATTGACTTGGAACAGTGAGTACTATTCTAATATTTTTATTATTAGAATAATATGGGAATATTCTAATAGTTTCAATCTAATAATTTGATCATTTTAATCAAATCTTAGCTCTTGGCTTGTGTAATTTTACACAGTTCACCTCACCTCTCACTTCTTGCCTATGAATGAGGACATAACAAGCTTGCTTCTGTCTTATATTCTGAAGACCTAACTGTGAAATAGCCTGACTCTTTCCTTCTCAGCTCTGCATTAGACACTTACACACTGGCCGAATCTATGGATGTGAGAAGCTTCTCTTTCATTTCTCCTGTTTTGACAGGAAACGTATTCTTTTTTCTTTTACCCAGAATCTTAGATAAACAATTCATCTCTGTAGTTTTCAGCTAGCTGGGCCTTGACCCCGTGGATTTGTGAATCAGACTAGAAGCCTCAGCTTTTTTGAATTTTTGATATGAAATGGGTCCTGCCTCTCTGTGATTCATTTCAACATTTTAAGACAGTCTGGTCTAGCATCATAAGCTTTTGTGTATATCATAATTCTTATTTGTGTGTATGTATATGTTTTGTAATGGGAAGACTCATGTAACTGAAAAGTCCAGGAATATCTAGCTTCAGGCATAGCTGGATCCAGGGCTCAAAGGATACAACATTGTTTCTCTCCAGCTCTCTGTTTCCCCTTGTGTTGCCTTCATAATCAGGTACATCAAATTTTTAAAAACTTTTGAAACTTTGTGACTCTGTCATTTTTCTATTTATTTTTGTTAACTCTAGAAATAGTGAATTTGTTCTTTTCCTTGAATCATCACCTAATTGCACTACTTCCAGAAGGCATCTCCATAATTGTCCTTTTGTTATATAAGAACCATTTAGCCTCCATGTGTCCTGGCTTTGTGTTTGGACTGTCAACTATCTTCCTTCTATTGTACTGCACACAGAGGGAGGCCTGTAGAACTCTACTTTCCCCAGCTATCAGGGATCTTTGTGTAGATTTAACCATATGAAACTATTGGTAGTTGATCATTTTTTATCTATGAAATAGGTTGAACTGTATGAACTTGCCATTATCTATGAAATTGGCAAGTTCATACAGTTCAACCTAAAATACCGGTTTGGAGTGGTAAATGTTTTACAGCAGCAGCAGCAATTGTGTCTCAAAAACCTTGCATAAATTGCTATTTTTGTTGTTGCTGATAGTTTGTTACTGGCACTTCTCCTGGCCTCAGTGTGATGTATAAACAGCTGGAGGCAAATGACAGAGTGCTTGAGCATATGGCAAGTCATTCATAACTGAGCCCCATGCCCAAGATGACCATCTTTCATGTCACAGTCGGAGGTTCTGGCATGCCGTTCCGGAATTTCACCATTAAATTAGGTTCTGTGAATCAGATAATGAGGAAAGATAGGAGACATTTTTAGAAACTGTAGAGCTTCACTGCCAGCCCTGTGAGTCTTAAACATTCATGATTTTTAACTCATTTCTGCCACTCTTGGTGGGGATTTGGGGGGAATCCATAAATCCCCAAAAGGCCAATCTACCTATGTGCTAAGGCCATTAACAAATCATAGAGTTTCAGAGCTGGAGAGGATTCTAAAGACAATCTAGCTGCAGCCACTCGCTTTACAGACGAGAGTATCATATCTCAGTGAGTTAAGAAAATATGCCCAGGGTCAGAACTAGGACAGGGCTTATGGCTCTGGCTTCCCGGTCCTGTCTTTTTCCTCTTATTCTATCATTTCAGAGAGCAATGCTGGCCTTCCAGAGTGGGAAGTCAAGTCCATTCCCCGCCCTCTTCATAGCTTGACTTTTGTTATTTTTCTGTTTAATTCTGGAATTTTAGGTCACAGACAGACCCATGAGGGAACACTAGAAACTGGAACCACCTTAGAAGCCAGAAAGCTGCAGAGCCCAGAGCCAAGCCCTAGACTACAGTCTGTAGCCACTGACCTGGGGTATCCAAAGCATGATCAAATTCCATCTCTAATATAGCAATCCTTCTGCTTTGGGAGGCCTAAGAAGTTTAAAAAAAATTGTCTTAAAAACAATGAATCATTTTGCAAGAAATTAAGTAAATAAATAAAATTAGTTTTGATCTTACTATCAAGTAGCTATTTTTAAAATTTATAGTAAAGAAGAAGAAAGAGTCAGCTCATGATTTGGGGAGAAGGGGAGGTTAGTATTTGACTCTGACTCTAGGACTCATGTAGCTGAGGCCTGTGGTGGCCTTGTAGGAGCCTACTGGGCTGGTGGCCCTGAAAACTTGGAGAACTCCATCCCAGGAACACTGTTGGGTCAGATCTCTCCCATTATGTGAGTTTTCAGTAAGTTTTTGCTTATATCAGGTGTACTCTGAAAGTAACTCAAATATTTTAAATAAATCAAATGATTATAAAATAAAACACCGTGGAATATGTCCACAACAATGTTTATACGTTCCTGAAGTCAGTTCCCCAGGAATCATTGGACTGAATTGTACAACACACAACCTTCCTTTAACGGATAGGACTGACTGACTGCTATAGCAAAGCCTTGATCAAGACTAAATGACATTGTTATATTTTGGAAGAACATGATTTGATATTATTCCAAGTTTGTTTTTTGATATTCTGTTTTTGTTTGTTTGCCACTCATTTGTTTTCTTCATGTGCCATTGTTTTTGTGTGGATCCTTCCCTAAAGTCATTTTTTTTGAAAACTAAATGTAGGATTCCCCTTTTATTTTGTTATAATAATTGTTAGTTTCAGCCTATTTTTCCAACTTGAGACTTTTTTTTAATCCTGATGCCACCACTCTGCATATGAAGGAGGATAACTAACTTTACTGGCTCACTTTACATACTTTTAGCTCGTTAATTCTTCACAATAACTCTCTGAGAAAGGGATCATTATCCCCATTTTATAGATGAGGAAATGGAGAGTCCAGTGGATTAAGTAACATGGCCAAGATTATAGAACTATTATCCCTACTTCTGAACTTTGTAGCAGCTGCAGGTTTGATAAACATGTCTTATATAAATATCTTTATCCAGATCGTGGCTACAGACGTTGAATAAATCCAGGCCAAGGATGGCCTGTTTCCAGTGCCCTCCAGGCCGGAGGGAAACGTTAATCAACATCCTCTGGGAGAAGTTTTTCAACCACTTAGTGATCTACCTTGTCAAATCTGATACTCTGTTTATTGACATTATTATTGTTTTTGAAAATGCTTTTACATATAAAAGCATCAAACACATTTTTTAAAGTTTAGCTATTTTAAACATTTGTAATTGGTTCTGGTATAATATGTAGCACACCCAGACAAAAATAAACTTCTTTAAGATCGAATTCTCTAAGTGGGGCTGTTTATTTGGTTTGTCCACCAGAAACTTGACTTTAAAAGCCAAATTGGACCTAGTGAGTTCTGGCACCCCTACATCATAATATCTAGAGGGCTTCTTCAACACAGGATTTTATGTGATGAACAAAGAATTTGTCAAGAATCACTAAGTCCCATGCTGTGTAATGAGAACTACATAAAATTCATTCAATTATGTACAACTAACCACAAATGTGCCCTGTTCTTAGTTTCTGTCTCTTCCCCATCGGGAAGGTAGTGCTAATGTTTAGCCACAGTGTCCAAGGAAAGAGTCTCTTTCATCAGCCAGACTGAACCCTTCTCCCAGGTCCTGGGGACCTGCCCCTGGGTGTCTCTCATTCTCCCATGGGTGGTGCTGGGTTGTCTACTGCTTATTTTAGGATCCTTATTACTAATTACAAAAAAAACCCTAGTCTTTCCTTATGCTTTTATACAAAATATAGTCTTTAAGAACAAAGTTTTCATCCATTGCTATCCATAGATTTCATTGTTCTCAGTCAGTATGCCCTACAACAGTCCACTGCTTGTTTACACAGGCATGATAGGGCTCTCTGTCTCACCTAAGGTCTCTGCATTCTTACTACTATTCATTCATCAGCTTCTTAAATATTTAACTATTTATTATCTATCTCCCATGTACCAAGCACTCTTAGATATAGTATTTTTTTTAAAAGCATATATGAATCCTGCCACCAGGCAGCTCACACCCTGGTGTGAGAGGCATACCTTAATGACATGAGTCTAAAAATACAGCATGTAGTTTAGGCACTGTATTAGAGCTATGAAGGGAAGATACACTGTTATGAGAGCTTAAGATGGAAGGACCTGACATGGTCTGGGGTGGAGAGAGGTGGCATTAGGAAGGGTACACTGTTCTGAGAAAGTGATGTGAATTAGCCGAGGCAATGCGCCAGCCTCGGAGAGAAGCTCGCCTGCAGGTCCTGAGGCAGGAGGGATATGGGATACTCAAGAACTCGTGCAAAGGCTAGTGTGCTTGGGGGCAACGGGGAGATGAAGGATGGGGAGGGACGAATGGCCCCGAATGAGGCTGGTAAAGTGGGCACGTGCCTTAGGCCAGCTGCTGCCTGGTAGGTGCCTCAGGTTTTTGTTATTAAGTGCAGGTGCCCCCTTGGGGTGTCTGGAGTTGATGCCAGCTGCTCATGCGGTTGGTGTGAATTCCTGCGCTGCAGCCCGAGGTGGGCAGGTGCAGCCCGGGGCTGGAGGTGCCACAGGAATCCTCTCTGGCTCACTGGTTCACGAGCAGACATCACAGAGAACCTATTCCAGGGCAGAATGGATGCCTCGTGTCAGCGCTGCCGCCAGGATTCAGGCAGAGCAACGTGTGGAGCACAGTTTACTCCCATGATTAACGTTATTTACGCGTTCCGACAAAGCATGAAAATGTTCATCTGCATAAACTCACTCATCATTTAGTCTGCTTCAGGGCCACTAAACCTGCTTCTCGTCATAAGTATCCCAGACTCCGTGCATTCAAGCCCCTAAAGTTGTCATTTCATTGGAAAGGAGAGGAGAGGGACTTCTAGAGTGGAAGATGGTGCCTCCAGCCTAGGGCAACACTACCTGCAGTTTCTGGTGGATGAGCTGCTGGCAGACCGTTCACAGAAACTAGTTTTGGGGTCCTGAACATCTGAGGTTGGGTCAGGGTGTAAGAAGCAGAATGTGTAGAACCGAGTCTTTGGATGAGGCAGGACGTGGTGGACCTTCCGGCCGAGCCGTAGCTGCCTCGGCCCCGCGCTGTGATCTCCTTGCTGTGCTTTGCGCACCTGTGTCGGAGGATGCTCACCCTCCCGTCGCACTCTGCACCTGACCTGAAGGGGGCGCTTTCGCACGCAGCCCTGCTTCCTGGATGCTGCTGTTTCTTCGAGGAGTGGAAGGGCCTCTGACCCTGAAGGGCCGGGGCGCTCTGCAGAATAGCGAGAGCGCCGGGAGCTTGGGGGGACGGGGAGCACGGTGTTGGATGTATGGACATGTGGGCTGTGGGAAAGTCACAAGGACGTTGTCAGGGAGAGAAGTTGGAAGTGGAGGGAGCAGGACGTGATGGGAGGGGGACACTGCGGCACAGGCTGCGGGAGGGAGAGAACAACGGGACTCAGGGGCTGACTGCGTCCTTGGGGGGAGGTGAAAGAAAGAAGTAGGAGACGTTAGAAAATAGGGAGCAAAGGCAGGATGGTGATCTGAAGAGACTCGAACAACGAGAGTGAGGAGTGAAGCTTGAAGTGGTAATCCAGAGATGGAAACACAGGAGCGACCGGAAGTCCAGAAGTGGCAGAGTAAGGATGCCTGCCCTGCTCTTGTTCAGTCTCACATGGGACAAGCCCAGCCTGGAGAAAACAGGTAGCCCGAGACCCTTGATACTTGCCCCTCTCTTGCTTGCTCTGGAGTGGGTAGGCTGAGAAGCTGGTGACACTTCAGCATGGAGAAGGCTCAAGGTGTGTGCACATGCATGTGTGTGCACACTAAATAGTCAAGGCTCCTCATTCAAAAGGCTTCTCAGACTGCAGTTCCCTGCAGGCTGGGGCCCGTCTGGCTTGCGCTGGAAACTGCCTCCTCTGTGCAGGGCTGAGGGACTGAAGCCAAGCCCGGCACCACCTCTACTCAGGGATGTAACAGCCTGGGCTGGGTGGTGGGGCAGGGATGGGGCAGCTGGGGCTGCCATGCTCACCTGCAACCACTTGATGTGAGAATCCTCACATGTGGTTTCCTGGAATTTGAATTACCCAGTAACAGCCAAGAGTCGTATATATATTTAAAAGTAAGATAATTTCTTAAAAAAAAAAAAATTTAAGATTATTTCTACCTTCTGAAATGTGATTCATTTACATAGGGAAACATTGGACATTTATGCCTAATCTTTATCTGTTTTCTATGCCCCAAGCTACTAATCTCAAATGCTGAGCATCCTTGAACCCATATCATGAAAAGTCTTACAGCTTTTGAAAATGAATTCCCTAGAACACACAGGAAACAGACCAATAGTAACGAGCCTTGGCAATCTCTTGGTCCATCTCTCTTTTGGAACCTAGAAGCAAATGAGGAGACACATCTTGCCACAGTTTTGAAAAGCTACCAGTAATGGACATTTGCAGCAGACCTGAAATCTCTTTAGAGTTGGCCATTTCCTGTACTGGCATCAGCAGTCATTTGAAGGAAGGCCCTGTTCAGAAGAAAAGTACACCAAATCCCCTCATATTCTGTGTCCGGCAATTTGGTACTTGAATAGAAAGTTCCTTGTAGTGACTGTTTTGAAAACATTCACTCATACTAAGGAAGAAGCAATTTCCTCCATCATCTGACTCCTGAATGCAGTAGCTGGTGTAGATATGTCTTCTCCTGTCCTTCCAAATTCATCATTATTTCTCAGGGGATTTGCACTATAATCGTGGCCTTTCATTTTTGACTAATCAGAATAGTGATGCCTTCTGTAGAGAGAGCTAGAGAGAAAGAAGGAGAAAGAAACACTGAGTCTCCTCACTTCACTGATATTTGCTGCCTGATTGAAATTGGCAGAATGGGGCAATGATCGAGTTGTAGTAAAAGAGCTCCCTGTACATGCAGTGACTACACTATATTCCCTTCCAAATTCAGATCAAAATATGCAAGAGTTTTGTGCAAATCAAATCCCAGTGATCTGGCCTCACTGGTTTTGAATTTATGGTAGTTTAGAGAGGACTTGGGTTGATGTTCACATTTCCAGTATCTACAGAAGAAAAAAAATGTTTACTAAAAAGCAAATGATGAATATGTAGGAAATTATAGGGGAAATATTCATGCTGTCTTTACAACATGCTATCCCAAATAAACATTACTAATCACAGGCAGTTCCTCACTATTTATTAAAGTAGGTCCTGGCAGAGTCTCTATTTGGAAGTGTTCTATTAGCCACTACTCTGTTATTGTACAGACTTATAAAAAACCAGTCTCTATTTTACTAAAAGAATCCAGAATTTAAAATTTCTAATAAATAAGTTGCTTCATCAGCCCAATTAGTCCTAACAAAGTTTTATTATATTTTCTTTCTGTAAAATGTTGAAACAACAGAATCTTTGCTTATTAAACATAATACCAAGTTCCAAGTAATTCCATCATCTAAGTCCCAAAAAGAAAATCAGGCTTCCCAACCCAAGAAGTATGTTTCCTTTCACATCAGGGCATTCCTATGTATAATCTTGACCTTTATATTCATAGATAGCACTACTGTCAGTGGGAGTTGTATAGGTAAGTTTGGCCAAAAAGACAGAAGTGTGGCCTTTGGCTACTGTTTTTGAGATCTTTTGGCTGTTTGCAACTTTGGTGTGAAGAAAATTAACTGGATACCATAATAAATACGTTGGCAGGGGGCAGGGGAGTGTCTAAGATATAGTGGTCAGAAAAGGACTCTTTGAGAAGATGTATTCAAGCTGAAATGGGAAAGGTGAGAATGGCATTTGGGGAGAGGAGGAACACGGAGGTTTTGGTGCTTGGCTGTTCCTCTCTGGCATGTGTCTGGTCCTAAGGTGGGAGAAGTCTTGGTTGACCAGATAACTGAGGAGATGGCCAGAGTAAGTGACTGGAACACATGGGCCAAGGGCATGAAATGAGGTTATAAAGGTAGTCAGGGAATTTCTTGGTAAGATGGCATTATTAGATCTGCTTTAAGCCACAAGAGACAAAATATAACAAGGGGAAATTTAAATGTTATTGCCAGGGTCTGTGGATCAGAAAAAGAAGGGAGATGCAAAGCAGGTACAGAGCTGAAGCCACTGGCTGCCCAGCTCTGGGATAAAGCAGGCAGAAAGACGGGTAATTTGACTCCTGCAATGTATCAAAGACTAGATATGTTCTCTATGAAGTGGGAAGCAGAGTCAGGCTCACTGCTTAAAACCAGGGCTGTTTATAAGTGAGAGAGGGCATCCTCACTTATATGACAGGAGGCTGACAAAAGTGACTGCTAACCAATGCCTAGGAGGATGGTTTAAATGAAGCTTGTATCTCTACAGACGTATGGAATCCCAGACACAGGATGCTAACCAGGACCTGAGCCAAACTACCTGCTGGCTTGGTGACTGGATTTGCAATATTTCTGTCACTGAGAGTAGGATCCCTGAGCCATCATTTAAGATTCTGTTCAAGATGGGGGCCCGGGCACTTGTGGGGACATGGTGCAAATAGTGACAGGGACAGAGACAGATGAGAGGGAACATCCCATTGAGAATGCATTTACACACCAAAATTCCAAAACACATGAGGAAATATAACATCAAGAAAGTGAACCAATCCACAGTCAGAAGATAAATTCAATCCATATGGAAATAAAATCATAGAATAAAAGTTTTAAATATATTCTGAATCCTTAAAGAGAAAAAATATGTACCAGGGTTGGGGAAAATAGGATAGGAGAAGAGGAAAAGAACAAATTATAGACCCTAGAAATGAAAACTATAGTCCCTAAAATTAGAAAACCATAGAAATATATTGAATTTAAAAATAGTACTTAGGAATTTGTTTAGAATGCAGTTCAGAGGTGGGGGGGGGGGTACTAAGATGGGAGAATAGGAAGACCTCAAATTCACCTCTCCCACAGATATGCCAAAATCACAACTACTTACAGAGTTGCTATGTGTGACAATGACGTAAAGACTAGCAACAACCGCACAAGGCAGGGCCTGGCAGCCAACTGGGCTGGGGGTCAACCCCACCTACCAGTATGCCCACAGTAATCAGCCCTGCCACAACAGAAGGGTACATGCGACCCTAGCTCGGGTGGCCAGGGGAGCATGCTGCTGGGCCCAATAGGACATCTCCAACATAAAGCCACTTCTCCAAGACAAGACTTGGAGACATAATGGACCTACCTAATACACAGAAATAAACACAGAGAATTAAGCAAAACGAGGAAACAGAGGAATATGTTCCAAACAAAGGAACAAGACAAAACCTCAGAAAAAGAATTAATCAAAACAGAAATAAGCAATCTCCCTGATAAAGAGTTCAAGGTAGTGACGATAAAGATGCTCACTGATCTTGGGAGAATGGATGAACACACTGAGAACTTCAACAAAGAGAAAATATAAAAAGAACCAATCAGAGCTAAAGAATACAATAACTCAAATTTAAAAATCACTAGAGAGAATCAATAATAGATTCGATGATACAGAAGAACAGATCAGCAATCTGGAAGTCAGGGTAATGGAAATCAAGCTGAACAGAAAAAGAAAAAAAGAGTATGAAAAAAGAAGATAGTTTAAGGGACCTCTGGGACAACATCAAGTGTATAAACATCCACATTATAGAGGTCCCAAAAGGAGAAGAGAGAGAAAAGGAGGCAGAGAACTCTTTTGAAGAAATAATAGCTGAAAATTTCCTTAGCCTGGAGAAGGAAACGGACATCCAGGTCCAGGAAGCAAAGAGAGTCCCAAACAATATGAAGCAAAAGAGGCCTACACAAAGACACACTATAATTAAAATGGCAAAAATTAAAGATAAAGAGAGAATTTTTAAAGCATCAAGAGGAAAGCAACTAGTTATGTACAAGGGAACTCCCATAAGACAATTACCTGACTTTTCAGCAGAAATGTTGCAGGCCAGAAGACAATGGCACAATATATTCAAAGTGCTGAAAGAAAAAAAGAAAGCTACAATTAAGAATACTCTACTCAGAAAGTTATCATTCAGAACTGAAAGAGAAATAAAAAAGAGTTTTACAGACAAGCAAAAGCTAAAAGAGTTTATCACCAGTAAATTGGCCTTAAAAGAAATGTTAAATTTTTTTTCTATGTGGGGGAAAAAAGGCCACAACTATATATATAAAAAAAAAACAATGAAAAGGAAAATCTCACTGGTAAAGGCAAACATACAGTAAAAGTAGTATATCAACCATTTATAAAGCTAGTAGGAAAGTTAAAAGAAAAAAGTAGTAAAATAATCTGTAGCTACAATAAGTAGTTATGGGATACACCAAAAAATGATGTGAAATATGATATCAGAAACAAAATGTGCTGAGGGAGTAAAAATATAGGGCTGTTAGAATGTGTTCAATCTTAAGAGATCATCAACTTAAAATAATCATACATATAATAATTTTATATATACACACACACACCCCTCATGGCAACCACAAACCAAAGATTGATAATAGATAAATAAAAATAAAGAGAAAGGAATCAAAACATAAGACCAAAGGCAGTCATCAAATCACAAAGGAAGAGAGCATGAGAAGAAAGGAACTACAAAAACAACCAGAAAACAATTAACAAAATGGCAGTAACTACATACCTATCAATAATTACTTTAATGTAACTGGACTTAATGCTCCAATTAAAAGCCACAGAGTGGCTGAGTGGATTAAAAAAACAAGACCCATATATATGCTGCCTATAAGAGACTCACTTCAGAGCTAAAGACACACACAAACTGAAAGTGAGGGTATGGAAATAGATATTTCATGCAAATGGAAACAAAAGAAAGCTGGGGTAGCAATACTTACATAGAGCAAAATAGACTTTAAAATAAAGACTGTAACATGAGATAAAGAAGAGCATTACATAACAATTAAGGAATCAATCCAAGAAGAAGACATAACAATTGTAAATATATATGCACCCAACATAGGAGCACCTAAATACATAAGAAAATGTTAACAGATGTAAAAGGAGAAATTGACAGTAATACTGTAACAGTAGAGGACTTTAACACCCCAACCTCAATGGACAAATCATTCAGACAGAAAATCAGTATACAAACACTGGCCTTAACACATTATACCAACGGACTTAATAGATATATACATAAAATTTCATCCAAAAGCAGCAGACTGCACATTCTTTTCAAGTGCACATGAAATATTCTCCAGGATAGATCATATGCTAATCCACAACACAAGTCTCAGTAAACTTAAGATTGAAGTCATATCAAGCATCTTTTCTAACCACAACGGTGTGAGACTAGAAATTAACTACAAGAAAAAGAAAAAAGCTAGGAAAAACATAAAATATATGGAGTCTAAACAATATGCTACTAAACAACCAATAGGTCATTGAAGAAATCAAAGAGGAAATCAGAAAATACCTTGAAACAAATAAAAATGGAAACACAATGTTCCAAAATCTATGGGATGCAGCAAAAGCAGTTCTAAGAGGGAAGTTTATAGCAGTACAGACCAACCTCAATAAATAAGAAAAATCTCAAATAAAGAATCTAACATTAAACCTAAAGGAACTCAAAAAGAACAAACAAAATGCAAAGCTAGTAGAAGGAAGGAAATAATGAATATTAGAGAAGAACTAAATGAAATAGAGACAAGACAAACAAAAAAACATTAGAAAAGATCAATGAAACTAAGAGCTGTTCTTGGAAAAGATAAACAAAATTAATAAACCTCCAGCAAGATTCATCAAGAAAAAAGAGAGGGCCCAAATAAATAAAATCATATATGAAAAAAAACTTACAATTGACACCACAGTAATACAAAGGATCACAAGAGAGTAATACAAACAATTATATGCCAACACATTGGACAACCTAGAAGAAAAGGATAAATTCTTAGAAACATATAATCTTCCACAATTAAATCAGGAAGAAATAGAAAATCTGAAGAGACCAATAACTTTAATGAAATAGAATCAGTAATCAAAAAAGTCCCAACAAACAAAAGTCCAGGACCAGGTGGCTTCATAGGTAAGGTCTACCAAACATTTACAGAAGAGTTAACACCTATCCTTCTCAAACATTCCAAAAAATTGAAGGGGAAGGAATGCTTCTGAGCTCACTCTACAAGGCCAGGATCACCCTGTTACTAAAACCATGCAAAGGCACTAAAAAAAGAAGAAGAAAGAAAACTATAAACCAATATCATTGATGAACACGATGTTAAAATTCTCAACAAAATACTAGCAACTGACAGTACATTAAAAGGATCATATACCATGATCAACTGGGATTTATCCCAGGGATGCAAGGATGATTCAATATCAGCAAATCAATCAATGTGATATGCCACGTTAACAAAATGAAGGATAAAAATCATGTGATTATCTCATTAGATGCTGAAAAAGCTTTGGACATAATTCAACATCCATATATTATAAAAACAACAACAACAACAACAACTCTTAACAAACTGGGTATAGCGGGCACATACCTCAACATAATCAAGGCTGTATATGACAAACCCAGAGCCAACATAATACTCAATGGTGAAAAGCTGAAAGCATTTCCTCCAAGATCAGGAACAAGACAAGGATGCCCACTCTCACCACTTTTATTCAACATAGTTTTGGAAGTCCTAGCCAGAGCAATCAGACATGAAAAAGAAATTAAAAGGATACAAATTGAAAAGGAAGAAGGAAAGCTGTCACTTGGCAGATGACATGGTACTATATATATAGAAAACTCTAAAGACACTACCAAAAAACTATTAGAACTAATTAATTCAGTAAAATTGTAGGATACAAGATTAATATACAGAAATCTGTTGCTTTTTCTATACACTAATAATGAACTTTTTTTTATACACTAGTAATTTCTCTTTCTGATGAAAGAGAAATTAAGGCAAAATCCTCTTTACAATTGCATCAAAAAGAATAAAATGCCTAGGAATGAATCTAACCAAGAGGTGAAAGCACCTGTACACTGAAAAGTGTAAGACACTGAAGAAAGAAATTGAGGACAACACAAACAAATGGAAAGATATACTGTGCTCGTAGATTGGAAGAGTTAATATTGTTAAAATGTCCATATTACCCAAGGCAATCTACAGATTCAATGCAATCTGTATCAAAATACCAATGGCATTTTCCACAGAACTAAAACAAATAACCCTAAAATTTGCACGGAACCACAAAATACCTCAAATAGCCAAAGCAATCTTCTGAAAGAAGAACAAAGCTGGAGGTATCATGCATCCTGATTTCAAACTACGCTACAAAGCTACAGTAATCAAATCAGTGTGGCACTGGCAAAAAAAAAAAAAAAAAAGACACATAGATCAATGGAACAGAATAGAGAGCCCAGAAATAAAACTCACACTTATGTAGTAAATTAATCCAGGACAAAGGGGGCAAGAATATAAAATGGAGAAAAGACAGTCTCTTCAAGAAGTGGTGCTGGGAAAGCTGGGCAGCCACGTGTAAGAGAATGAAATTACAACATTTCCTCACACCATATACAAAAATAAACTCAAAATGGATCAAAGGCTTAAATGTAAGACCTGGAACTGTAAAACTTCTTGAAGAAAACACAGGCGGTACATTCTTTGACATTGGTCTTAGCAATATTTTTTGGATATGTCACCTCAGGCAAGGGCAACAAAAGCAAAAATAAACACATGAGACTATATCAAATTAAAAAGCTTTGCACAAGTGAAGGAAACTGTCAACAAAATGAAAGGATAGCATGCCAAGTGGGAGAAGATATTTTCAAACTATATACTTCTGATAAGGGTTAACATCCAAAATATACAATGAACTAATACAAGTCAATGTCAAAAAAAAACCATACAACCCAATTTTAAAATGGGCAGAGGACCTGAATAGACATTTTTCCAAAGAACACATACAGATGACCAAGAAGCATGTGAAGAGATGCTCAATATTACTAATCATCAGGGAAATGCAAGTGAAAACAAGGAGATACCATCTCACATCTGTTAGAATGGCTATTATCAAAAAGATAACGAATAACAAATTTTGGTGAGGTTGGGGAGAAAAAGGAACCTTTCATACACTGTTGGTGGGAATGTAAATTGGTGCAGCCACTATGGAAAACAGTATGGAGACTCCTCAAAAAATTAAAAATTTAACTACTATAGAATCCAGCAATTTCACTTCTGAGTATTTACTTAAAGAAAACAAAGCCACTAATTATAAAAGATATATGCACCCCTAAGTGTTCAACAGTAAATCAATGGATAAAGAGGATGTGGGAGGGGTGTGTGTGTGTGTAGACAATGGAATACTTCTCAGCCATAAAAAAGAAGGAAATCTTGCAGCTTGTGATGACATGGATGCTTCTAGAGGGTATTGGTTCTGGAGGCTAAGTGAACAAATCAGACAGAGAAAGTGAAATACTGTGTAATCTTATTCACATGTGGAATCTAAAAAATCAAAGTGAAACAAAATGATAAGACTCATAGATACAGAGAACAAATGGCTTGTTGCCAGAGAGGAAGGGTGGGGGGACAAGATAGGAGGGAATTAAGGAGTACAAAATGCTGTTATAAAATGAATAAGTCATGGGGATGTAATATACAGCATAAGGAATATCATCAATAATGCAGTAATAACTTTTATTGGGACATATCGTTACTAGACTTATTGTAGTGATCATTTCATAATGTATTTAAATGTCAAATCACCATGTTGTACACCTGAAACTTAGCATAACATTATACATCAACTATATTTCAAAATTAATTAATTAAAAAAATTTTAACGAATACAGCTCAGAGAGAAAAAAAATTTTTTTAAACACATGAAAAAGCAGCTAAGGAGCATGAAAGATATTTTGAGACTCTCCAATAAACTTTTTATTCATTTATTTACCTACTTATTTTATTGAAGTAGAGTTGATTTACAATGTTGTGTCAATCTCTGCTGTACAGCAAAGTGACTCAGTTATACACATAGAGACATTCTTTTTTTAATATTCTTTTCCGTTATGGTTTATCACAGGATATTCAATATAGCTCCCAGTGTGATACAGTAGGACCTTGTTGTTTATCCATCCTGTATATAATAGTTTACATCTGCTAATCACAAACTCCCAGTCCTTCCCTCTCCCAAGCCCCTCCTCCTTGGCAACCACAAGTCTATTCTCTGTATCTGTGAGTCTGTTTCTGTTTTGTAGATAGGTTCATTTGTGCCATATTTTAGATTCCACATATAAATATTACATGGTATTTGTCTTTCTCTTTCTGACTTACTTCACTTAGTACAGTAATCTCTAGTTGCATCCATGTTGCTGCAAATGGCATTATTTCATTCTTTTTTATGGCTGAGTAGTATTCCATTGTATATATGTGCCACATCTTCTTTATCCATTCATCTGTCGATGGACATTTAGGTTGTTTCCGTGTTTTGGCTATTGTGAACGGTGCTGCTGTGAACATAGAGGTGCATGTATTTTTTTAAATTTTTTTTGTGGTAAAAGTCATATAATATAAAACATACTATTTTAACCATATTTAACTGTACATTTCAGTGGCACTAAGTACATTCATGTTGTTCTGCAACTCTCACCATCATCCGTGTCCCGAATTTTTCACCTTCCTAAACTGAAACACTGTCCCCTTTAACACTAACTCCCCATTCCCCCTTCCCCACCCCCACCCCCTGGCCCCTGGCATCTACCGATGTACTTTCTGACTCTATGAATTTGACTATTCTAGGTACCTCATATAAGTGGAATCAAATAGTATTTGTCTGTACCTAATGTATATTGGAATGCATTTTTAAGGTTAAGTTCATATATGTGTTGCAAACAGATTGTATCTTCTTGTTTTTTTCCCCCTGTGCTATACAGTAGGCACTCACCAGTCATCTACTTCATACGTAGTAGTGTAGAGATGTCAATCCCTATCTCCCAATCCATCCCACCTCCCCAACCCCCTTGGTGTCCATACATTTGTTCTCTACGTCTGTGTCTCTATTTCAGCTTTGCAAACAGGTTTTCTGTACCATTTTTCTAAATTCTACATATATGCGTTAATATATGATATTTGTTTTTCTCTTTCTGACTTACTTCACTCAGAATGACAATCTCTAGGTCCACCCCCGTCTCTGCAAATGGCACAGTTTTGTTCCTTTTTATGGCTGAGTAATATTCCATTGTATATACGTACCACATCTTCTTTATCCATTCCTCTGTGATGGACATTTAGGTTGCTTCCATGTCCTGGCTATTGTAAATAGTGCTGCAATGAATATTGGGGTGCATGTATCTTTTGGAATTATGGTTTTCTCCAGGTATATGCCCAGGAATGGGATTGCTGGGTCATATGGTAGTTCTATTTTTAGTTTTTAAAGGAACCTCCATACTGTTCTCCATAGTGGCTGTATCAATTTACATTCCCACCAACAGTGCAAGAGGGTTCCCTTTTCTCCACACCCTCTCCAGCATTTGTTGTTTGTAGATTTTTTGATGATGGCCATTCTGAACCGTATGAGATGGTACCTCATTATAGTTGTGATTTGCATTTGTCTAATAATTAGTGATGTTGAGCAGCTTTTCATGTGCCTCTTGGCCATCTGTATGTCTTCTTTGGAGAAAAGTCTATTTAGGTCTTCTGCCCATTTTTGGATTGGGTTGTTTGTTGTTTTAATATTGAGCTGCATGAGCTCTTTGTATATTTTGGAAATTAATCCCTTGTCAGTTGCTTCATTCACAAATATTTTCTCCCATTCTGAGGGTTGTCTTTTCGTCTTGTTTATGGTTTCCTTTGCTGTGCAAAAGCTTTTAAGTTTCATGAGGTCCCATTTGTTTATTTTTGTTTTTATTTTCATTACCCTAGGAGGTGGGTCAAAAAAGACCTTGCTGTGATTTATGTCCAAGAGTGTTCTTCCTATGTTTTCCTCTAAGAGTTTGATAGTGTCTGGCCTTACATTTAGGTCTTTAATCCATTTTCAGTTTATTTTTGTGTGTGGTGTTAGGGAGTGTTCTGATTTCATTCTTTAACATGCAGGTGTCCAGTTTTTCCAGCCCAACTTATTGAAGAGACTGTCTTTTCTCCATTTTATTCTTGCCTCCTTTGTCAGAGACTAGGTGCGTGGGTTTATCTTTGGGCTTTCTATCCTATTCCATTTATCTTTATTTCTGTTTTTGTGCCAGTACTATACTGTCTAGATTACTGTAGCTTTGTAGTATAGTGTGAAGTCAGGGAGCCTGATTCCTCCAGCTCCATTATTCTTTCTCAAGATTGCTTTGGCTATTCGGGGTCTTTGTGTTTCCATACAAATTGTAAAGTTTTTTGTTGTAGTTCTATGAAAAATGCCATTGGTAATTTGATAGGGATTGCATTGAATCTGTAGATTGCCTTGGGCAGTATAGTCATTTGCACAATATTGATACTCCCAATCCAAGAACATGGTATATCTCTCCATCTGTTTGTGTCCTCTTTGATTTCTTTCATCAGTATCTTATAGGTTTCTGAATACAGGTCTTTTGCCTCCTTGGGTAGGTTTATTCCTAGGTATTTTATTCTTTTTGTTGCAGTGGTAAATGGGATTGTTTCCTTAATTTCTCTTTCTGATCTTTTGTTGCTAGTGTATAGGAATGCAAGAGATTTCTGTGCATTAATTTTATATCCTGCAACTTTGCCAAATTCATTGATTAGCACCCATAGTTTTCTGGTAGCATCTTTAGGATTTTCTATGTATAGTGTCATGTCATCTGCAAACAGTGACAGTTTTACTTCTTCTTTTCCAATTTGGATTCCTTTATTTCTTTTTCTTCTCTGACTACTGTGGCTAGGACTTTCAAAACTATGTTGAATAACAGTGGTGAAAGTGGACATCCTTGTCTTTTTCCTGATCTTACAGGAAAAGCTTTCAGTTTTTCGCCGTTGAGAATGATGTTTGCTGTAGGTTTGTCATATATGGGCTTTATTATGTTGAGGTAGGTTCCCTCTATGCCCACTTTCTGGAGAGTTGTTATCATAAATGGGTGTTGAATTTTGTCAAAAGCTTTCTGCATCTATTGAGATGATCATATGTTTTTTATTCTTCAATTTGTTAATATGGTGTATCATACTGGTTGATTTGCATTGAATAATTGAAAAATATATTTTTTCAATATATTTCAAAATATATTGAAAAAGCCTTGCATCCCTGGGATAAATCCCACTTGATCATGGTGTATGGTCCTTTTAATGTGTTGTTGGATTCCATTTACTAGTATTTTGCTGAGGATTTTTGCGTCTGTTCATCAGTGATATTGGTCTGTAATTTTCTTTTTTTGTGATATCTTTGTCTGGTTTTGGCATCAAGATGATTGTGGCCTCGTAGAATAGCTGGGGAGTGTCCCTTCCTCTGCAATTTTTTTGGAAGAGTTTGAGAACGTTGGGTGTTAGCTCTTTTCTAAATGTTTGATAGAATTCACCTCTGAAGCCAGGTGGTCCTGGAATTTTGTTTGTTGGAAGATGTTTAATCACAGTAATTTCATATTTGTGTTTGGTATGTTTGTATTTTCTATTTCTTCCTGGTTCAGTCTTGAAGGTTGTACCTTTCTAAGAATTTGTCCATTTCTTCCAGGTTGTCCATTTTATTGGCATATAGTTGCTTGTAGTAGTCTTTCATGATCCTTTGTATTTCTGCAGTGTCAGTTGTTACTTTTCCTTTTTCATTTCTAATTCTATTGATTTGAGTCTTTTTCCTTTTTTTCTTGATGAGTCTGGCTAATGGTTTGTCAATTTTGTTTATCTTCTCAAAGAACCAGCTTTTAGTTTCCTTGATCTTTGCTGTCGTTTCCTTCATTTCTTTTTCATTTATTTCTGATCTGATCTTTATGATTTCGTTCCTTCTGCTAACTTTGGGGTTTTTTTGTTCTTCTTTCTCTAGTTGTTTTAGGTGTAAGGTTAGGTTGTTTATTTGAGATTTTTCTTGTTTCTTGAGGTAGGATTGTATTGCTGTAAAATTCCCTCTTAGAACTGCTTTTGCTGCATCCCATAGGTTTTGGGTCATCGTGTTTTCATTGTCATTTGTTTCTATGTATTTTTTATTTCCTTTTTGATTTCTTCAGTGATCTCTTGGTTATTTAGTAGCATATTGCTTAGCCTCCATGTGTTTGTATTTTTTACAGTTTTTTTTTCCTGTAATTGATTTGTAATCTCATAGCGTTGTGGTTGGAAGAGATGTTTGATATGACTTCAGTTTTCTTAAATTTACCAAGGCTTGATTTGTGACCCAAGATGTGATCTATCCTGGAGCATGTTCCATGAGCACTTGAGAAGAAAGTGTCTTCTGCTGCTCTCAGATGGAATGTCCTATAAATATCAATTAAGTCCATATGGTCTAATGTGTCATTTAAAGGTTGTATTTCCTTATTAATTTTCTGTCTGGATGATCTGTCCATTGGTGTAAGTGAGGTGTTAAAGTCCCCCACTATTATTGTGTTACTGTCGATTTCCCCTTTTATGGTTGTCAGCATTTGCCTTATGTATTGAGGTGCTCCTACATTGGGTGCCTATATATTTATAATTGTTACATTTTTTCCTTGGATTGATCCCTTGATCATTATGTAGTGTCCTTTCTTGTCTCTTGTAATATTCTTTATTTTAAAGTCTATTTTGTCTGATATGAGTATTGCTACTCCAGCTTTGTTTTGATTTTCATTTGCATGGAATATCTTTTTACATCCCCTCACTTTCAGTCTGTATGTGTCCCTAGGTCTGAAGTGGGTCTCTTGTAGACAGCATATATACGGGTCTTGTTTCTGTATCCATTCAGCCAGTCTGTCTTTTGGTTGGAGCATTTAATCCATTTACATTTAAGGTAATTATCAATACGTATGTTTCTATTACCGTTTTCTTAATTGTTTTGGGTTTGTT